>NC_090450.1:1021400558-1021753891 GCF_031143425.1 Pleurodeles waltl | reverse complement strand
GCTTCTGGGCCGTACCATATAGTACACCCAAATCCTCACAATGAGCAGTTCACTGAACCTGCCCTATGATGGGTAACCCTGCTTTTAAGGCTTAGAAGCAGTAAGTGTGGAACAAGCCTGCACAGTGCCATGGGGGGGTTTATTAGTCAATCAATCAATCAATCAATCATATTTATACAGCGCGCTACTCACCCATGAGGGTCTCAAGGCGCTAGGGGTGGGGGTCACTGCTGCTCGAAGAGCCAGGTCTTGAGCTGCCTCCGGAAGGCGAGGTGGTCCTGGGTGGTCCTGAGGTGGGCGGGGAGGGAATTCCACGCCTTGGCTGCCAGGTAGGAAAAGGATTTCCCACCTGCAGTGGTTCGGCGGATGCGGGGGACGGCGGTGAGGGCGAGGCTGGTGGAGCGAAGTTGATGGGTGGGCGTGTAGAAGGTGAGGCGACGGTTGAGGTATTCGGGGCCCTTGTTGTGGAGGGCTTTGTGTGCGTGGGTGAGGAGCCTGAAGGTGATCCTTTTGTTGACGGGTAGCCAGTGCAGGTGTCTCAGGTGGGAGGAGATGTGGCTGTGGCGAGGTACGTCGAGGATGAGGCGTGTAGAGGCGTTTTGTATTCGCTGAAGACGTTTCTGAAGTTTTGCAGTAATTCCTGCGTATAGGGTGTTTCCGTAGTCTAGGCAGCTCGTGACGAGGGCGTGGGTCACAGTTTTTCTGGTGTCGGCGGGGATCCAGCGGAAGATCTTTCGGAGCATGCGGAGTGTGAGGAGGCAGGAAGACGAGACGGCGTTGACTTGCTTGGTCATGGTGAGAAGGGGGTCCAGGATGAATCCGAGGTTGCGTATGTGGTCTGAGGGGGCCGGTGCGGTGCCCAGGGCCTTGGGCCACCAGGAATCGTCCCAGGCGGAGGGGGAGTTTCCGAGGATGAGGACTTCCGTTTTGTCTGAGTTCAGCTTCAGGCGGCTGAGTTTCATCCATTCTGCGACGTCTTTCATTTCATCCTGCAGGTTGGTTTTGGCGGTGGCTGGGTCTTTGGTGAGGGAGAGTATCAGCTGGGTGTCGGCGTAGGAGATGATGTTGATGTTGTGTTGGCGTGCGATGTCAGCGAGGGGGCTCATGTAGACATTGAAGAGAGTAGGGCTGAGCGAGGAGCCCTGTGGGACGCCGCAGATGATCTCGGTGGGATCCGAGCGGAACGGCGGGAGGTAGACTGTTTGGGAGCGGTCAGAGAGAAAAGAGGAGATCCAGTCCAGGGCCTGTCCTTGGATACCGGTGGAGCGGAGGCGGGTTTTTAGGGTGCGGTGGCAGATGGTGTCGAAGGCAGCCGAGAGGTCGAGGAGGATGAGGGCGGCTGTTTCTCCGTTGTCCAGCAGAGTTTGGATGTCGTCGGTGACTGCGATGAGGGCACAATCCTCACTATCCTGCTCGAGCCCTGTGTGCACATGAGGATGGCCGAGCACTTCATGTATTATTTTAAACTGCACTATTTTATCCTACCTATCCGGACCCCTTCCATGTCTCTGCACCAGGTGATTCTTGCGGCAGGTGTATGAAGGTACGTGTGTATGTACGTTTGTATGTATGCATGTATCTATATATGTATGTATGTATGTATGTATGTGGTACTTCTATAGTGCAAGCCTAGGCAGAGGTCTGCAGAGCGCTGTACAGGGTCAGATGTGCTGTGTGTTCATGAATGGGCATTGGAGGGGTCTGCCAGCAGGAGGGCAGTCAAGGCTCATCAGGGGCTCTTACCAGGCTCCAGCCTTTATCATCTCTCAACTGATTATGCGCTCACTTCCCCCTTAGCAGCTTTCCTCCTTAATAAAGGTCACATTATACTGATGTGATGACTAGACGAACACAATTAATTTATCATACTGCAGATGATTGCACAGAAGTAATAAGAACAGACTGTTTTTTTCTATTTCTGCACTCAATATTGCTGTGACAATGAGAAAGTTTCCGTGTGGCTGAATCTTTTTTAAGGACCAATAAGGACTGATGCCCACCTAATGTTGATAAATTCTGGGTTGAATGTCGCAATTTCAAGGTCAATAACTCTTTGGCTGCTAAGCCTATATTTTTACTATTCGCGGTACCTTACGCATATGCCTTCATAACTTTTATCCACATAAGGTATCCACAACAAATTTGCGTTTGTTTTCCAGCATCCTGGTGATTCTAAAGTTACCCAAGTTTTGTGGATTTCCCTTGAGGGCACTGAGAAATTAGGCTAAATAGAGAAACATTTTGGAAGAGGGCAGCATTTGCAAATATTGGGAAAACGTACTGCAGAAGGAAGCATATGTTTTTTTTCTTTTCTAAAAATGGCATCATCACAAGGTTTGCTGTGATCTGACTACCATTTTCCCAACTTTCAAGAATAACACATTTGTATAAAAAAAATAGTTTTTATCACAATTTTTGCATTTTTCCCAAAAGGTAATCAACGTTTCCTAACATATGTGGTTTAAACTTACTTGTACTTTGTCTCCATAATGAGTTCTGTACCCTTTCCTGCCTCGGACGCTGAGCCAACTCACACAGGTGAGGTACCATTTTTATTGGGAGGTCAAAGGAAATGCTGGGTGGTAGCGCATTTGTGAATCCACACAGATTCTAACTTTCCCTGAGACAAATGTGAGTAAAATGTGGGTTTTCATCTAATGTGTGAGGTTAGCAAGGGCTTCTGGTTAAGAAAACATCATGAGAGTGATGCAAGTCACACTACCCTAGACTTTCCTGGGTGTCTAGGTTTCACACAAGAGATGTCCCCTTTCTCTTCTTCAACAGGGTGCTATGCCAAGTGATGCTCACTTTCTCTCCCTCTGGAGGGAGCTATGCCAAGGGATTTTCACTTTCTCTTCCTTTACAGAGAGCTATACCAAGGGATTCTCACTTTCCTTCTACAGGGAGCTATGCCAAGAGATGCTCATTTGCTCTCCCTCTCCAGGGAGCTATGCCAAGTGATGTTCACGTTCTCTCTCTACAGGGAGCTATACCAATGGATGCTCACTTTCTCTTCCTCTGCAGGGAACTGTGCCATGGGATGATCAGTTTCTCTCCCTCTGCAGTGAGCTACGCCAAGAGATGCTCACTTTCTCTCCCTCAACAAGGAGCTATGCCAAGGGATGCTCACCTTTTTCACTTAGCAGAGTGAATGCAGCCCAGGGATGCTCACTTTCGTTCCATCTACAAATGGAGCTTGGCCAAGTTGTGCTTGGATTTTCTCCCTCCGCAAAGAACTATGTATAGGGATGCTCAGTTTCTGTCCCTCAGTAGAAAAGTGGTGAGGATCATTTTCTCTCCCTCCACACTAAGAGGTAGGCCAAGGGATACTCTTTGGGTTTTAGTCCTCAGAGACCATTCCCAAATCATGCTTACTTTTAATTTAGCTGCAGAGAAAATGTGAAGAATGCACCATATACTATGGCATTGGCTATATTCAAGTGTTTTTCCTGTTATTCAGCTATTGACTATCTCTCCTCCTGTAGATGTCAGGATTGGGGATAGGATAAACATTGTGCAGTTTCTTTTCACCCAGACATTGTCTCCATGCTCACCTAGCCACCATGCATGCGTTGCATAAAATTTCAACACCCAGGTAGTCCTGTGAGATCCCCATTGTAAAAGAAACTGACAGCCACCTGACCATCGCCTGTATGCTGTGGCACCCACCAGGCAGCATATCCCATGCATCCTGAACAAAATCACTCAACAAAATGTTTTATACAGAAACATTCCAGTGTTGTATGAGGTTCAAACTATTTCAGTACCCATTGTTGGTAATACTGTCTCACGTACAGCCATCTATCAGCCCCAGCATCTAGAAGGGTGCTTTCCTTCTGTGCACCAGATGCCAGGGTGCCAGCCTGTGGCTGTTCTTCAAAGACCTTTGGGGTATATTTATGACAGGTTTTGGTCACAGCTGCATCACTTTTTGTGACTTTTCTTGTGACGCAGGGGTGGTGCAAACCTCTCACCCATAGCTATGAGGCCACACAGAGCCACTGTGCATGTCTTTTCATGGCCTCATAGATATGGAGTGAAGCAAGGCAGTACAAGTCGCTGTGTTGCCTTACTCAGCACTAGGGAGGTGTGCCATGGGTGCTGACGTGGGTGTTCCCATGCAACACCCATGGATTTTGACAAAATCATGGAACCCTGGTGAAACACCGAAAACGTACGCCTCCCACTGTAGGACGTAACGTGGAGAAACATTTTTATTTCTGCAGCACACATGGAAAGAGGAAAATGCCTCTTGGGATTGTTTTTGTGCCGGAAGGTGCCCCCCTGCACAAAAACAACCCTGCTTGCAACGTAGGCGCCCCTGCACCACGGCGCAAGGGTGCCTGCATTGGCACTAGGCAGCCATAATGGCACCAAAGGACAGGAATGCTCTGTGGTGCACTAAAGATAGTGTATTCCTGGCCTGTCACTTTGGCGTGGGACACTGCAGCAAGATGACTTCCTGAGCTGCCCTGCGCCACATCCCCATAATCAGACCCTTCGTTAGGAGAGTAGAGGATCCCAGGGCTCTCCAAGAGACTCTGGCGCATTTATCCAGACACACTCCATATTTCTTCAAAACTGGAAGCCTAGAAGTGTGAGGGTGAGGTTGAGGGTATTACATAGAAGCAGTAGATCGCCTGGTCATGTGAGCACATACAAACTCCCACAGCGATCCCGTGAACCCACATTCTTCAGTATCAGTCCGATCATGGGGTCAGCTCCTGGTACCATGAATACATCCTCCATCTGCTGTGTTTGGAGAAAATAAACCTGATGCAGAAAACACACTGGGGCCCTAACTCTGCAGTGAGGATACTGGAGCGGATTTACAACACTACAGACTCGTGTGCGAGTTACCATTACCGTGCTGTAAATCTGACCCTGTACCATGCAATTACAAGTTAAACCCCATTGAGCAGGAATTACAGTGTAAAACCGACTTCTCAGATGTTAATACCACAGAAACATAACATTGAAGCACACGTTTTCTGTGTATAGTACAGAAAGTAGAACGACTTGACAGCAAAATATAATGTGCAACAAATATTGGCCCTCATTCTGACCCTGGCGGTCGGCGGAGAGACGGCGGTCGGACCGCGAACAGACCGGCGGTATTAAAAATGGCATTCTGACCGCGGCGGTCCCCGCCGCGACCGACCGCCACTTCTCCACTCCGACCGCCGCGGCGGTCATGACCGCGGGGCTGGAGTTTGCGCACTCCGGCCCGGCGGTCGTCCCAAGACCGCCAAGGGTATTATGACCCTGCCTACCGCCGCGGTTTCTTGCGGGCGGGAACCGCCGTGCGAACCATGGCGGTAAGCACTATCGGGGCCAGGGAATTCCTTCCCTGGCACTGATAGGGGTCTCCCCCACCCCCCACTACCCACCCGAGTCCTCCCCCCACACCCTCCACCCCCCTGCCACCCCCCAGAGGTGGTACGAACCCCCTCCCCACCCCCACCCCGACATGCACATACATGCACCCCAACATGCACACACCCCCAACATGCACATATACACACCCCCTACACACACATACACAACGGGGACACATACCCGCACACATACATGCCGACATGCACACCCGCCAAACTAAACACATTGCCCATAGGCACAGCAGCACTCCCCGCCCGCATGCACGCACTCACACACCCCCTCTACACACTCACACGCACACCCCCATGCACGCACACATCACACAACACCCCCCCACCCCCTCCCCTCACGGACGATCAACTTACCTTGTGCGTTGGTCCTCCGGGAGGCGACGGGAGCCATAGGGACGTGACCGCCAACAGAAGACCGCCAACAGAAGACCGCCACACAGAAATGTGGGTCGTAATTCTGGGGGCGGTGTTCTGCTGGCGTGGCGGTGGAGGTTGACCAGTCTCCACTTTCCCGCCGACCGCCAGTGTGGCTGCTGGCGGTATTCCGGCGGAACGCTCCCAGTGGTCGGAATACGCGCAGCGGCATACCGCCGCGGTCGGCGGTCTTTACCGCGGCGGTAACTCGGCGGTCTTGCGAAAAGACCGCCAAGGTCAGAATGAGGGCCATTGTGTCTGATGAAAAATATGTCAAATCATGCTAACTTCTGTACTGCAGGGAGGCAACTGAGCTCCAGCCTTTCAATCTTCAGTTATGTTGGCCAAGCTCTTTCAGTGACCCTTGTTACACTTTTAGTAGCAGACGTCTCTGATGCAGCACTAGGGAAACCTACCTGTTTTCTTTTCTCAGATATTATGTAAGTGCCAGCCACAGGCCCATAGGGGTGTGCAGTTAATTGGAACCTCTGCTACCATAATAATAATCAATGTAATACCACACAGTGCTCCCAGTTCTGTGGCGTTTAACGCTCAGAGCTGGTGGTAAACGGTGAGTATTGCATCGCAGTGTGGCATAGTGCTGTGTGCATGCCCTTCCATAGGCACGACAGAAAGGCCGCAGGAGGAGGCCCGACCAAGGAACCGCGCAGCCGCGCTGCCTCACTCCTGTACTATCGCACATTAAGGGGCTTATTTAACAAAACAGTCACTTGGCTGCGCTGCTTTCTAGGGAAATTGCAAGAATTAGCGTACTTAACATTGTACGGCACATCCCTGTCTTTTTCCTGCGCTGGTGCACAATGTGTTGCGCAAAAACAATCCTGAGAGGTTTTTTCCTCTTCGCAGCACACATAGAAAGAGGAAAAAACAAGGAGAAATAAACATGTTACGCCTCACCTGCGGAAGCATAGCAGTTTTGGCACATTCCCAGGTCTAGCACTTATGGTATATCTGGGAATGTGTCATAATCCATGGACGCTGCATGTGAACACCCATGCAACACCCATGGAATGCCTTTGTACGGCAGACTGATGCAAGTGAGAGACTTGTGCTGCGTTGTTAGCCTACATTTATCTAACCACTGAAGATAATGCATACATTGTATAGTAAGGGTTATGTCACATTTGCACCCCATTGCGTGGTGCAAAAGCAGTGCAACCCTTTCATAAATTTGCTCCTCAGTTTTTAAGTTGATGAATGATAGCTTCCCATTCACTCAGTCAATAAATATCATACCAAATAATGATACTGGCATCTCATTTCCAGCTATTCATCATTAATACATCACTTGTGTTGATGGCACATTCTTCCTGGTTCCAAAATCCTGACTTTGGTTTGATGAGTCTTTTTCTTTAAAAATAATCCAATGTGGAAACCCAGCCTGAGAAGACATATTCAATGACCACCTCATGGACCTCATAACTCTGTTCCGCTTCTCAATCCATGTAACAGCAATATGTTTAATTCAACATTCCCTGGAATGCCCAAAATATACCCATGACAAAAGCCTGGGAGACTTTCATCACTTTAAGCACATGTCATATTGTGATAATCCACCTCACACCACCAAAGGTATTGGACTTAGGCCCTCATTCTGACCCTGGCGGTCGGTGATAAAGCGGCGGCCAAGCCGCCAACAGGCCGGCGGTCTAAAATATGCAATTCTGACCCTGGCGGGAACCGCCAACACAGCCCGCCGTATTAACACTCCGCCCGCCACGGCGGTACAAACAAACAGCGCGGCGGTCCCCGCCAACAGCCAGGCGGCAGACAATGTACCGCCCACCCTATCACGACCCACCAATCCGCCACCTTTTCCGGGGCGGGAGCACCGCCGATAAGAACACGGCGGAAACAGACTACGAATGGGAAAACGCTCACCTCTACGCACTCCACGCGAGATTCCGGCAGTATGGAACCAGAGTTGCAGGTCATCCCCGCACTCCTATACCTGCTTATATACCAGGAGCACGCCCGGCGGCGCGGAAGACATCGGTGAGTACTGCACCTACGACACAGGGGAGGGAAAAGATTACCGGCACACACCCACCCACCCACACCCACTACAACACACACATCAATGCATTCCCACAGATCACTGTCACAACCCACAAACCCCCCCCCTCCGAAATAATGCAAAGACCAAAAGAAGAGATCATAAACGGGCAGATATATTGAAATATGGACACCAGTAATCCCAATAAATAAATAAACTATGTACAAAATATACACAGTTACTAAATGTAGTCCAACCACTGTCCGTGGATCACAGGGGTCCTGTGCAAAGGGGCAAGGCCCAGTCCCACGACAAGAACTCCACGGAGAGAACACTGCAGGGGCATCAGAAAGAAAATAGGACAGGCACCTCAGGGGGAAGGGAAGGGGGGGCACCTCAGCCACTTGAGTACACGACGCCAGATCCACGAGGGGACTCCATGACCACTGGGCCATCCTGGGGAGTGCTAAGCCACAGTCCAAACAGTCCAACACGACGCCAGATCCACGAGGGGACTCCATGACCACTGGGCCATCCTGGGGAGTGCTAAGCCACAGTCCAAACAGTCCATACAGTGGGTGGCCTGCCCACTGGGCCATCCTGGGGAGTGCAAAGCCACAGTCCATACAGTCCATACAGTGGGTGGCCTGCCCACTGGGCCATCCTGGGGAGTGCAAAGCCACTGTCCATACAGTCCATACAGTGGGTGGCCTGCCCACTGGGCCATCCTGGGGAGTGCAAAGCCACTGTCCATACAGTCCATACAGTGGGTGGCCTGCCCACTGGGCCATCCTGGGGAGTGCAAAGCCACAGTCCAAACAGTCCATACAGTGGGTGGCCTGCCCACTGGGCCATCCTGGGGAGTGCAAAGCCACGGTCCATACAGTCCATAACAGACCCCACTGCCACTGGAGGAGGCAAGTTGGCCAGAGGACATCCTGCAGCCCTGCCCGAGATAGATCCTGCCCTGCCACGTCTGCCAAAGGGCCAGCGGTTCTTGCCTTGAAGGGCCCAGTTCAGCGGTTCTTGAGACGGCGGGGCCCAGCGGAGCGGTGCTTGAGACGGCGGGGCCCAGTTCAGCGGTTCTTGAGACGGCGGGGCCCAGTTCAGCGGTGCTTGAGACGGCGGGGCCCAGTTCAGCGGTGCTTGAGACGGCGGGGCCCAGTTCAGCGGTTCTTGAGACGGCGGGGCCCAGTTCAGCGGTTCTTGAGACGGCGGGGCCCAGCGGAGCGGTTCTTGAGACGGCGGGGCCCAGCGGAGCGGTGCTTGAGACGGCGGGGCCCAGTTCAGCGGTTCTTGAGACGGCGGGGCCCAGCGGAGCGGTGCTTGAGACGGAGGGGCCCAGTTCAGCGGTTCTTGAGACGGCGGGGCCCAGTTCAGCGGTTCTTGAGACGGCGGGGCCCAGCGGAGCGGTTCTTGAGACGGCGGGGCCCAGCGGAGCGGTGCTTGAGACGGCGGGGCCCAGTTCAGCGGTCCTTGCCTTGAAGGGCCCAGTTCAGCGGTTCTTGAGACGGCGGGGCCCAGTTCAGCGGTCCTTGCCTTGAAGGGCCCAGTTCAGCGGTTCTTGAGACGGCGGGGCCCAGCGGAGCGGTGCTTGAGACGGCGGGCCCAGTTCAGCGGTCCTTGCCTTGAAGGGCCCAGTTCAGCGGTTTTTGAGACGGCGGGGCCCAGTTCAGCGGTCCTTGCCTTGAAGGGCCCAGTTCAGCGGTTCTTGAGACGGCGGGGCCCAGCGGAGCGGTGCTTGAGACGGCGGGGCCCAGTTCAGCGGTTCTGGAGACGGCGGCCGGTCTATGGCCAACTGCTCATTGCCTGGTGGTGCCCTCCTGGGCAGCGGGGATGGTGCTCCTTCAATGCCCACCTGGGCTGTGGGTGGTGGGGCCCTCCTGGCCAGCTGGGCTGGGTCCTCCCTGGGCAGCGGCTATGGGGGTGGTGGGCTCTCCCGGGGCAGCTGTGCCGGTTCCTCCCGGGACAGCGGCTATGGGGGTTGTGGGCTCCTCCTGGGCAGCAGGCCTGCTGCCTGACCTCTCCGACTTGCTGCCCTTGCCCTCCTTAGTCGTGGGCCTGTGGCCCTTTCCTCCCTTTGGAGCTGTGGCTGGTGACTGTCTCTGGGTGGTGTCCGGGGGGGATGTAGAAGGCGGGCTCCTGCGGCGCCCCTTCCGCCTTCTGCTCCTCTTCCCAGGGGGTGGGCTGGCTGTCCCCTTGCTGCTGGGCGAAGATCCAGACATGCGGGCTGGCGGGCTCCAATACCCCTGCACCCTTGTCAAGGGGGCTGCAGGGCTGGTGGTGGCTGAGGTGCTCTTCTTACCCCGACGAGAAGGAGGGGGGGGCTCAGGGTCCGGAAAGAAGTTAGTAGTGGCGAGGAAGAGTTTCTTGGGACAATGGAGAGTGGTAGGTACAGTGGGAATGGGAGTGGAGGGAGAGGATGTGGTTGTAGGTGAGTCACTTTGCTGTCTTTGGGTGCAGGTGCAGGAGGGATAGGCTGTCGTGAGGTGGATGGCTGTTGGGTGGGTGGGTGGCTGCGTTTGTGTGGTGTGGAAGAGGGGGTGACAGACACAGTGGGAGAGGACACAGGGGACGTGTAAATGGCAGTGGGGGTGGTGACTGCACGTGTGCGGACTGGAGTGGAGGGTGTGCTGGTGATGGAAACACTGGCTGATGGTGAGGTGAATGGAGGTGTGAGTGTAGACGTCACAGGGAGGGAGGAGGGAGACGAGGAGGTGGGGTCACAGAGGTGGTAGTGACTGTTGGCATGTCTGCATCGGAATGTTGCGTGTGTGAATGTCTGCGTGATCTGTGGTGCTTATGTTTGGATGAGCTTCTCTTGGGTGTTGAGGTGTGTGCAGGCTGGTCTGATGGTGTGGGTGGGACAGGCAGAGGAACAGGAGACTGGGAGCAGGGAGTTAGTAGAGGGAGGCAGGAGACAGGGACAATGGCTGCCGTCAGTGCTGAGGCCAGAGCCTGGAACGATCGCTGATGGGCAGCCTGACCCGAATGAATGCCCTCCAGGTACGCATTGCTGCGATGAACCTCCCTCTCCACCCCCTGGATGGCATTCAAAAGGGTAGTCTGCCCAACAATGAGCGTTCGGAGGAGGTCAATGACCTCCTCACTGAGGGCAGCGGGGGTAACAGGGGCAGGGCCTGAGGTGCCTGGGGCGAAGGAGATGCCCGGCTTCCTGGCAGAGCGGGCACGGGGCGAACGCTGAGGGGCTGCTGGGAGGGCGGAGATGGTGCGCTGGGTGGCGGCTGTACCTGTAATGGCGGGGGGCACGGATGGTGCCACCCCCGCAAGGGAGCCCCCTTCCGAGGACGTGTCCGTGTCGCTGCAGGGTCCAGTCGTCCCCGTCGTGGAGCTCCCCTCGCCCTCCGTCTCACTGGTCCAGTCTGACTCTGTGGCATGGCCCTCCTGGGCCATGTGAGATGCAGCTCCCTCCTGCCCCGATGCCACTTCTCCTCCGCCTGATGATGCTGATGCACACAAGCACAGAAAGACAAACAAAAAGGGGGGGGGAGAGAGAAATAAAGGGATATTGAGTACATGGATCTCCGGTACAGTTAGCGGACATGACAGACACAGATGCCCCCTGCACTAAGTTGCGCACTTGTGGTCCGCTACGCATTCCGTGGAACATGCCCTACACGCCTAGAGTTGACAACTGCACCCATGGATGACACGGCCCAGGGATGGCTGTACTGACAAACTACTGAGGGTGGTGGCTGGGGACACAGGGGCTTACGGGGGTGCCCAGCCTACAGATATCGCCCTGGCCTAGGGGGACCCCCAGCCCTCCTCCCCCACCCAGACACCTCCACTGCGCGACAACAGAGTAGATAATGCTTGTACTCACCCCCTTGTGTCTGCTGTGCTGCCCTCATGCGCCCATCCAAATCAGGGTAGGCCACCGCCAGGATCCGGAACATCAGGGGGCTCAGTTGACGGCAGGCACCCCGCCTACGTTGGGAGGCCATCCCCAGCAGAGACTCGGCGGTCTTCTTGGTCCCGCGGCGGATGTCCTCCCACCTCTTGCGGCAGTGGGTGCCCCGTCGATGGTGGACCCCCAGGGTCCGGACTTCCTTGGCGATGGCACGCCAAATCCCGATCTTCTCATGGGCGCGGACCTATGTGACACGTACAGGGAGGGAGAAATACCACGTTCAAGTTTGTCAGCATTTTCCTTGCCAGTGGCCCAACGCCCCCCATCCCCGCCAGGCCCCCCGCCATGCCCCCTGCCAGGCCCAACATGCCCCCCATCCCCGCCAGGCCCCCCGCCATGCCCCCCGCCAGGCCCAACATGCCCCCCATCCCCGCCATGCCCCCCGCCATGCCCCCCGCCAGGCCCAACATGCCCCCCATCCCCGCCAGGCCCCCCGCCATGCCCCCCGCCAGGCCCAACATGCCCCCCATCCCCGCCATGCCCCCCGCCAGGCCCCCCGCCAGGCCCAACATGCCCCCCATCCCCGCCAGGCCCCCCGCCATGCCCCCCGCCAGGCCCAACATGCCCCCCATCCCCGCCATGCCCCCCGCCAGGCCCCCCGCCAGGCCCAACATGCCCCCCATCCCCGCCATGCCCCCCGCCATGCCCCCCGCCAGGCCCAACATGCCCCCCATCCCCGCCAGGCCCCCCGCCATGCCCCCCGCCAGGCCCAACATGCCCCCCATCCCCGCCAGGCCCCCGCCATGCCCCCGCCAGGCCCAACATGCCCCCCATCCCCGCCAGGCCCCCCGCCAGGCCCCCAAGCCAGCCAGTGGCCCCAAATCCAGATTGAATTAAACTCACTTGTTGGTCTGGAGGACCGTAGAGTAGCGCATACTGGGGGAGGACCCCATCCACAAGTTTCTCCAACTCCTCTCCAGTGAAGGCAGGGGCCCTTTCCCCAGGCGCAGCAGCCATTGTCCCTTCCAGACCGAGGTCACAGCAACACTTGCAGTATAGGTCCTCTCCTGTGAAAGTTCAAGTCGCAAGTGGATAAGTAGATAGAAAATGGCGGTCACGTCCGCGGCGGTGCGTACCGCGGCGGTGCGTCCCGCCACCGCCGGCGCCCTTCGCCATTGGCTCCTGAAACCCATAGGCTTCAATGTTAACCAATGCGGCTTCGCGCCGCGGTCTTCGCCCGCCGCCCGCCGCGGTGTGCCACGCCAGCGCATTGACCTCACATCCCATTGTCACACTTCACAGGTCAGGCAGCCGCCATATCCAGGGCCCAAATGGCTCAATTTCAACTGCGTCACACAGGCCTAGGCCTTGCATAGCCACTCAGACACGCCATTCACTGCATAGAGAATCGTTTACTGTGCTAGCTGTGAGTACGTACCTGTGGGTTGCTTGACTGTGTGCTCCATGTTGTCCTTCCTAGGCACCGTCCGCTGGGTTGGGCGAGGAGACGGATGAATCCTCCCGTGTACCGACCGCTGGTGGACCTGTCGACAATGGAAGAACGCCACATTATCCTGACCTACCGTCTTAACCGTGCCACTATCCATGAACTGTGTGCCCAGCTGGAGCCCGACCTGATGTCCCCCATCCGCCAACCCACAGGGATTCCCCCTCTGGTGCAGGTCATGTCAGTACTCCATTTCTTGGCAAGTGGGTCATTTCAGACAACAGTGGGAATTGCTTCTGGGATGTCTCAGCCCATGTTTTCGAAGGTGTTATCCAGAGTGTTGTCTGCCCTGATGAAATCCGTGAGAAGCTACATCATTTTCCCTGAGGTGGGCGAATTGGCTACAGTGAAGGGTGATTTCTACGCCCTTGGACATATTCCCAACGTCATTGGTGCCATTGATGGGACCCATGTGGCTTTGGTTCCCCCAAGAGACAGGGAGCAGGTGTACAGGAACAGAAAAAGTTACCATTCAATGAACATCCAGGTGGTGTGTTTGGCTGACCAGTACATCTCGCATGTAAATGCCAAATTCCCAGGGTCAATGCATGATGCCTACATCCTAAGGAATAGCAGCATCCCTTACGTGATGGAACAGCTACAGAGACACCGTGTATGGCTAGTGGGGGACTCTGGGTACCCCAACCTGTCGTGGCTACTGACCCCAGTAAGGAATCCCCGGACCAGGGCAGAGGAACGGTACAATGAGGCCCATGGGCGTACTAGGAGGGTGATCGAACGCACCTTTGGCCTCCTAAAGGCCAGGTTTCGGTGCCTGCATATGACAGGTGGATCCCTAATGTACTCACCTAAGAAGGTGTGTCACATCATCGTGGCCTGCTGCATGCTTCACAACCTGGCTTTGCGCCGCCAGGTGCCTTTCCTGCAGGAGGATGGTCGAGGCGGTGGTGTTGTGGCAGCTGTGGAACCTGAGGAGAGTGACGAGGAGGAAGACGACGGGGCTGAAACAGACAACAGGGACAGAATCATTGAACAGTACTTCCAATAGGACACAGGTAACATTTCAAAGATAATTTAGTAAATGTGAACTACTCTCCTGCATCTCTGCTGCCTGTCTATTTGCCCCAGTGTATGATGACTGAGTTGTGGCTTTTCCCTCCCTATTTCAGATCTGGGGTCCCCACTACGAGTCCTGTGCTTCGTTTCCCCATGGACTACAGCTTTGTGGCAGCTGTTTGTTGACTTCACCATGTACAAGGACATATTTGCACTGTCATGTCAATTACAATATATTGAAATCACAGCCAGACTCCAGATAGTTTTGTGCAAAATAGGTGTTTATTTAAGTGCTCAAAATGGGATGGGTGGTTTCAAGTGGGTGGGGGCTATGGTGAAGGAATGTCCATGGCAGAGTCCAGAGTAACAGTCACACAGGTGCATTGTCAAGAGGCCTGTGGAGAGATGGAGCATGGGCAGTTCAAGGATGGACAGGGTGACAATGTGGGACAGTGGGATGACATCAGGTGGTATCCATTGCTGGCGGGGGTCTTGACATCCTACTCTGTCTTCTTGCGAGATCTCAGGGCCCTCTTGCGGGGTGGTTCTTCTCCTGCAGGAGGTGGGGGTCTGGTGGGCTGCTGCTGTGCGGGGGCCTCCTGTCCACTAGCGCCGGCGGAGGTGGTTGGCTGTTCTTGGTCCAGGCTAGTGGCAGGGGCCCTTGGGTGTTGTTGAGTGTCCGCCCTGGTGTTGACGAGGTCCTGCAGCAGCCCTACCATGGTAACCAGGGTGGTGTTGAGGGCTCTGATGTCCTCCCTGTACCCCCGATAGTGTTCCTCCTGCAGTACCTGGATCTCCTGGAACCGGGCCAGTACCGTCGCCATCGTCTCCTGGGAGCGGTTGTATGCTCCCATGATGGTGGTGAGGACCTCGTGGAGAGTGGGTTCCCTGGGCCCGTCCCCCCCCTGTCGCACAGCTGCCCTCCGAGTTGCCCTGTTTCCCTGGGCCTCTGCCCCCTGGCCGGTGTGCCCATTACCACTGCCCCCAGGTCCCTGTTGTTGTTGGGGTGGTGGGTTATCCTGGGTGCCCTGTAGTGGTAGACACACCGCAGATTGACGCGCCCTGGAGACAGAGGCATGGGCCCGCTGGGTGGGAGCTGTGCTGGTGTTCCCAGAGGGGTTTGGGTCTGTAGTGGCCTGGGCCTGTGTGAGGGGAACCGACTGTCCAGAGGTCCCCGATGGTCCGGGCTGGTCATCGGTGTCCAGGTCGACAGAGCTGCTGTCATCGCTGACGGCCTCTTGGGTGGGGGGTGTGGAGAATTCTGGCCCCTCCGCCGCGGTGTGTTGACGGTCGGGTCCTGCAGGGGTATAGAGGTATGGTTATAGTTTCAATGTGTGGCATATGGGTGTATCTATGGGTTCTCGTGTCCCCAAGTGCTGGCATTCGTGTGTGGGGGCTTTGGTGAGGGTGGCTTGTGGGGGGGATGTGTATATGCATTGGGCATGCTTTGGTGATGGGTGTCCATGCTTAGTGGACGCATGCAGGCCTAGGTTTTGGGATGTGTGGGTTGTGATGGTGAGACATTGGCGGGGAATAGGTGTTCTGGGGGTGGGGGTGAGGATGGTGGTGGGGGTGAGGATGGTGGTGGGGGTGGGGGTGAGGGTGGGGTT
This sequence comes from Pleurodeles waltl, assembly GCF_031143425.1. Taxonomy (NCBI): domain Eukaryota; kingdom Metazoa; phylum Chordata; class Amphibia; order Caudata; family Salamandridae; genus Pleurodeles; species Pleurodeles waltl. Next base: position 1,021,738,062 of record NC_090450.1, on the reverse strand, counting down.
CGAGGATGGGGGTGAGGGTTGGGGTATGATTTGGCATGCAGGTGGGGGGGAAGCAGTAGTGAAGCTTCAACTTACCAGTATCCATTCCTCCGCCGACTCCTGCGAGGCCGTCAGGATGCAGGATGTTCAAGACTTCCTCCTCCCATGATGTGAATTGTGGGGGTTGAGGTGGGGGTCCTCCGCCAGTCTTCTGCACGGCGATGTTGTGCCTGGATACCATGGAACGCACCTTCCCCCGTAGGTCGTTCCATCGCTTCCTGATGTCTTCCCGATTTCTGGGGTGCTGTCCCACAGCGTTGACCCTGTCGACAATCCTCTGCCATAGCTCCGTCCTCCGGGCAATGCTGGTGTATTGTATCTGTGTGCCGAACAGCTGGGGCTCTACCCGAACGATTTCCTCCACCATGACCCTGAGTTCTTCGTCTGTGAAGCGGGTTTGTCTTTGGGGTGCCATGGGGTGGTGTGTATGATGTGTGGGGTGGAGTATGTGTAGTTAAGTGTGTTGAGTGTGGTGGTGTGTGTTGTTTTGTGTGTGGATAGTGTGTGGGTGATGGTGTTGAGTGGCTGTGGCTGCTAGTTTGTGGATGCTGGTGTCTCGCTCTGGCCTTCTTTCAGAATTTTTTGGCGTAGGGGTTTGTGGGTGATGTGGGTGTGTGTTTTATATTGTATTGTGTGTGTGGGAGTGGTGTGTGTATGTGTATCAGGTGTGTGGGATTCAAATCGTCCAATGTGGCTGAGTTTTGTTCGTTTGTGTGTATTCTGACCGCGGCGGTGTGTCCCGCCAATGGAATACCGCGTTTGAATGACCGCCGCGTGGATTCGTGGGTCGTAATGGCATGGGCGTATTTCTGTTGGCGTGGCGGTGGAGGTTTTGTCACCTCCACCTTTCCGCCGACCGCTGGTCTGGCGGTCGGTTGTGGCTGTCGGATTTTCGGAGGTTTGCCTTCTGCGGGTCAGAATGACCGTGGCGGGTTTCCGCGGCCGCGGCGGTGTTATGGCGGTCTTCTGACCGGCGGTAAGTGCATTTTACCGCCGGGGTCAGAATGACCACCTTAATGTCTGTGACCAACAATTCTCAGAAGCTGCACCATTGAGCAGGTGTGCTCCCCTGACCATGCAAACCAATACAAACAATTCATCAACCAGACACATGAGTGGGTACCCATCCGGATAATGGACACCCCGGGGAATGCCCCTTCCAATGCACATATCTCATGCACTCCTTGATACTCCCAATTAGCCTCATCTTTCCCAACTCCAACCCCCCTTGATGCTGACACCCTCGAACCCACCTGCCCCCCGCTTCTTCAGCACTACCCACTGTAAAACACCATTGTATGTATGCTGCGCTCATATAAAGCTACGTCTGATCTTTATGAGTCAGCTATATAGTTAAATCCATGGACTCTGTATTTAGGGTTACTGGTGTGGCTCAAAGGTGGCCTAAAGGTGAAAGCACTTCTTCCAAAGAGTCTAAAGCCCCCCGCTGCTCCCCATACGGGTCTCTTGACTAACTCATCAGTGCATTGGATGGCAGCACCCAGTGCTGATGGAGAAGTCTGCCATTTAGGTTTCTGACCCTTCTAGAACCACCCAAGAGCCCGCCTCCTACGTGCAGCAGGGTGGAGTAACCCTTAAACATAGCGCCTCGGCTCGATAGAGAATGAGGTTACCCCTATTATTGAGTAGAAGCAGCAGCCCTGGAGAGATGGTTAGTTGTTCCTGTATACATGAATGTATATGGCATTTCTGTAGAGCCAATCTAGCCAATAGGCCTCGGAGTGCTCTGCCTCATGACATCTAAATATAGGCCTGGTTGAAGTCCATCCTATATGATGTTAGCAGAGATGCCTCCGTTCTCCTAAATACTGACAACCTTAGCAGCCTAGTCAACCAATCAATCAATCAGTAGATTTGTAGAATGCTACTTGTCATCCGTGAGGGTATCCAGTTGTTTCTAGTCATTTCCAGTCCCTTCACAAAACAAAATCTAACAACAGGAAAAGAACTGTGTCGGGACATAAGACCACCTCAGCCTGGTACAAGGTGAGTGAGATCCTGTAATGAGGATGGCACCATGGATGGTGAGGGCATCCCTGACGGAACTTCCCAATTCTTACAATAAAGAGTGCTCTGTCCACATGGTTCTGGCACAAGCACAAGTATGAATATATAACGAACAACCCGTAAGGGACACAGAAGAAAGACAAGGGGCACTGTTCTACCACAATATCTAGGTCTGAATACCGCCCTGCCAAAGATTTTGAAACCAGAATATCGCCTCTCAGCACATTGTCAGGCTTCTCTTCCAAACTCCAAATCTACCACCATGACAAAAATAATATTCGTAAACATGCCTTAATGTCAGAGAGGGAGAATTCTATTCATGGAGAGGTTTCTGCTTCTAAATCCCTCTGAATGGACCTTCTGTAGTTCAGGCTGGTAAGTATCTCATTTTGGAAAAAAACAGTCTGTAATTACTGGAAAGAAGTAAGGCGGTGATTAAAAGATGGCAGGAGGGATGTGATTCTGCTCCTTTGAAGCCTCAGACTGCAGCCGGAAGCTGTAAATCAAGCGGTATTGTGTATGTTTGGAAAAAGAGGGCCCGATGTGGTCTTCTAGCAGCTGAGGCTAGGTGTGGTGTCTGGACTCAGTGGGGCCTGGTTCATCAGAGCTGTCCCTGCCTGTTCATAGCTGCCAAGGTTTCAGATTACTAGTGTTTGACATATTCAGAATTTCAGAGTATTTCTGGGTGACATTTAGCTACAATGAGTGACACTTTCTAGCGAGCAAAATCAAGCAATTAAGATGAGGGAAACATAAATACCAGAAATTACACACATTTGAACAACAAGAAACTCTGAGAAGATCTTAAAACTGCTGGAAAGCACCAGAAATGGAAGGGCACTGCATAGCTTCTGAGTTTTCAGATTCCTTATCTGTGAGATTTTCATGGTTTCAATATGAGTGACATTCAAGTGTCAAATGTGTGTCACTCAGAGTGACTGTTTTGCATGTGTAAAAGCAAGCAATTTAGTGCACAGAAAGACATTCATATCAGAATGTACTACCTTTTGAGCAATTAGAAGATCTAAAAAAGATCTTGGAACTGCTGAAAACTCCTTGCAATGGCAAGGGAGTAGCTACAGCTGCTTTCTAAGATGAGCATTGCAAACTCACAGTGCATTAAATGGTGTGGTGGAGGCATCATCCCGATCTGTGGTTAGTTTTTTTTAAAAAGTTGTATTAATTTAAATGTTTATAAATATCTGGTAAACTCAATTTAGCATTATCAATGTTACAGTGATGTGTTTTATTTCTAGTACTGTACTCCCTCAGTGTTTATATGCTGTTTGCCAACATTAAGGCCCTCATTACAACAATGGCGGTAAATAACGCCTACCGCCGCAGTGACAGCCGCCAAAAGACCGTCGCTGCGGCTACCACCCGTCCGCCGCATTATGACCAAGGTGGAATTTTCGCCAGAAGGATGGCGGAAATCCACCTGTGGCCATGCCGGCAGATGGCGGCAGCAGCACCACGCCACTACTGTCTGGTGGTGTTCTGCAAGTGAACGCTGCTGCAGGCAGCAGTGACCCGTCCCGTCTCCTGCCGGAGGACCCCTTGACAACAGGTAAGTCGGGTGCTCCGACAGGGGAGGGGGGTTCGGGGTGTTTGTGTGTGGGGGGGGTGTGTATGTCTGTGCGTGTGTGTATGCGGGTGTGTGTTGCGTGTTGTATGTGTGTGCATGTATGGATGTGTGAGTGCGTGTTGAATGAAGGTGTGTGTATGAAAGGTGGGGTCTGGAGAGGAAGGGTGGGTGAGGGAATGCAAAAAGAACAAGTCAAGTGATGGACGGAATGCCGAACAATGTCAAACATTCATCCCCAGTATAGAGATCTGGGCCTAAATCCATTGTTTTTTTTTTGCCACCCATGCCTTTACAGTTTGGACCCAGCCATATGCAAATTAGTCTTGACCCTGTTCCCCATGGGAACAGTCCAGCCCGAACTGCCAAGCCAGGTTCTCCCTGGACTGGAGCCAAGTATCCTAGGACCAGTTTCAGCCTTCATCAGCCAGGCTAGCTTGACTCCAGTGGCAGCAAGGGGGGAAACCTGTGGAGGCGGGTGGGAGATTTCCCTGTCACTGATAGTTCCTACCGCCATGGTTTTCGTGGCGGTAAGGTTGCCACAAAAACCATGGCAGTAGGCAGGGTCATAATCCCGCAGGCAGCCAAGTGACAGCCGCCGGGCTGGAGAGTGAAGTCTCCAGCACAGCAGTTGACACCGTCGTGGTGGTCGGTGTGGTGCATTGGCGATTTGGCTTTAGCCAAACCGCTGATGTCTTAATATGGAGGAAAGTACTGCCAGCCTGTTGGCAGTACTTTCCACCATATTAACGCTGTCCGCTGGGGTCATAATGAGGGCCTAAATGTCTAGATCCATTTGGGATCTCACAAAAAATATAATATTTTTAATGTTTGATAAAAAAAAAAATCGATGCCAAGAGAGTATAAACAATGACTTTACAAATGAACAACATTCGTTACTATTAGAAATATAAAGTGATGAGGGCTGGATCCTACACCCATTCAACACAGGCGTCACCAGTCGGGTGACCCTGCCAATAAAAGAGTCCGAGTGCACATGCTCAAGGCCAGTTCACTAACTCACTAAGTGTCTGTGAGGTTCTTCAGGCTGCATGTCGGCCTACGGGTCAGAACATGATACTGTTATCAGTTACGGACTCCTGTACTGTTGCAATTAGCTTCAAAAAGAATTTGCAGAATTGGCATAACCAATAGGTCTTGTCCTTGGGACCTTATAAGTGTTTAGGCATGCAGCACATTATCCTGGTTCCTACAATATCAACTGTTACTTCATGTAAAGCAAACTGACGAGATGTAAAGAATAAAAACAACACATGCAGACTGGACAAGGACACAGCATCCACCTTGAAAAGGGACTCATTCTCCTTAGAACGGGGTGGGGGGTGTTGGGCAAAACAGAGTAACCAAGACAAACCACAGGCTCCAATCTCAAATTTGAAATATACTCGAAGTGGGCAATCTAATTATAATGCAGCATGTGTCTCGATTTGGCAGAGAGCCCTATAGTGTATTTTTGGGTGGCGGTATTGAATACGATGCTTGTTCATTCCATAAAAATACTGAGGGGTTTGAGCATTCTATTAGTTCTCTAAAGAAACAGAGGTGCGTGGGTATTCTATAAAGATACTGACGGGCTTGGCTTGGCTGTAAAGATACTGTTAGGATTGGGTATTCTATAAAGATACAGAGTGGTGTAGTGAATCCTAGTTCGTTTTAATGGGATAACAGGAGTTAGCTTAGCCTCTGGCTTGCAGACTCGTGCCCCGTCACCTAGTGACTTTTAACCTACTTAGCTTGCTCTGTTTTAGCCCATTTAATTATTTATTTCTTCTAAGATGGCTGCCTTGTTTATAGTTAGGCCACTTGTTATGAGTTACATTATCAGTGTCACCGTGCCAAGGCGTCAAGATCAAGCACCAAAGACAAACAAACAGTAGGTGTTCACACTTAGGGATTTTCCCTCTCTATACTTTTGAGGGATTATTCATATTAATTGCCGTCCCAAGCATGCCTGTTATCTATTGTTTGGGAACACACCTGCGTCAGGGGTCCTGGTAGATCTGTATAAATACATCACACTTTTAGACAGATAATCAGAGGGATTCCGACCAGAGGGCATCGCCACCATCGCTGTAATCGATGCTGCAGTCGTCTTGACGCTGACCCAGCCTTCGTGTCCCTGCGGAGTCTGAGACAGAGACCTCATTCCAAGGTAACGAGGGTTGGGGGCTCCTCTCATGGACATGGCATTGGCAAATTAGGTTTAGCAAACCCAGCTCTCCTTTAGGTAGGAGGTTAGGCCTTTCACATTAGGGTCTTAGGGCATATTACACCATGCATGTCTTTTCTATGCAATGCCAGATGGTGGAGGTCTTTGTAATAATGACTCTCGTCTTCACAATTCTGTTTCTTGCATTATTCCTTATCCTAATCATTGCAGCCCATGCAACTTATCGCAAATTGCAGCTATGTTAAATAAAAACTTTTGAAACTCTACTGCATCTTTGTTATTGCCTGTGTTTGTATGAGACATAATATATCTGTGAGAAAGGGGTAATCTCCGTTTAACCACAACACTCCCTGAGATGTCTTATTCTCGAGTCCATGCGTAACGGCTGCCATAAATCACCTTTTACTATTGTGTTTCTGGTGAGGTACTGCTAGTGATTCGGTAAGGTTGGGACAACAGTTGCGATTTGTTGTAGGATAGGCGTAGTCACCTACAAACAAAAGTACTGTCATCCTTAAACCAGCAGTCTTGGCCAGAGCAAGGGTCCAAACTATGACAGGGGATTGGGTATTCTATAAAGATACTGAGGGGCTTGGGTAGGCTGTAAAGATACTGAGGGGCTTGGGTAGGCTGTAAAGATACTGAGGGGCTTGGGTAGTGTATAAAGATACTGAGGGGCTTGGGTAGTATATAAAGACAATGAGGGGCTTGGGAAGGCTGTAAAGATACTGAGGGGATTGGGTATTCTATAGAGATACCAAGGAGCGTGTGTAGTCTATAAAGATACTGAGGGGCTTGGGGATTCTATAAAGATATTGAGGGGCTTGGGTAGTCTATAAAGATACTGAGGGGCTGGGGTATTCTTTAAAGATACTGAGGGGCTTGGGTAGTCTATAAAGATACTGAGGGGCTCGGGTAGTCTATAAAGATACTGAGGGGCTTGGATATTCTATAAAGATAGTGAGGGGTTCGGGTAGGCTGTAAAGATACTGAGTGGATTGGGTATTCTATAAAGATACTGAGGGGCTTTGGTATTCTATAAAGATACTCAGAGGTGTGGGTATTCCGTAAAGATACTGAGGGGCTTGGGTAGTATATAAAGACACTGAGGGGCTTGGGTAGGCTGTAAAGATACTGAGGGGCTTGGGTATTCTATGACGATACTGAGGGGCTTAGGTATTCTATGAAGATACTGAGGTGCTTAAGTAGGCTTTAAAGATACTGAGGGGCTTGGGTAGTTTATAAAGATACTGAGGGGCTTGGGTTTTCTTTAAAGGTACTGAGGGGCTTAGGTAGTCTATAAAGATACTGAGGGGCTTGGGTATTCCATAAAGATACTGAGGGGCTTGAGTAGGCTGTAAAGATACTGAGGGGCTTGGGTAGTCTACGAGGATACTGAGGTACTTGGGTAGGCTGTAAAGATAGTGAGGGGTATGGGTATTCTATAATGATACTGAGGGGCTTGGGTAGTATATAAAGATACTGAGGGGCTTGGGTATTCTATGAAGATACTGAAGGGCCTGGGTATTCTCTAAAGGTACTTAGGGGATTCAGTATTTTATAAAGATACTGAGGGGCTTGGTTACTCTATAAAGATATTGAGAGACTTGGGTATTCTATAAAGATACTGAGGGGCTCGGGTTGGCTGTAAAGATACTGAGGGGCTCTGGTATTCTATAAAGATACTGAGGGGCTTGGGCAGTCTATAATGATACTGAGGGTCTAGGGTATTATATAAAGATACTGAGGGTCTAGGGTATTATAATGATACTGAGGGGCCTGGGTCTTCTATAAAGATATGAGGGGCCCGGGTAGGCTGTAAAGATACTGAGGGGCTTGGGTATTCTATAAAGATACTGAGGGGCTTGGGTAGTCTAAAAGTTACTGAGGGGCTTGGGTAGTCTATAAAGATAATGAAATGCTTGGGGAGTCTGTAAAGCTACTGAGGGGTGTGGGTATTCTATAAAGGTACTGAGGAGCTTGGCTAGGCTGTAAAGATACTGAGGGGAATGGGTATTCTATAAAAATACTGAGGGGCTTTGGTATTCTATAAAGATACTGAGGGGCTTGGGTATTCTATAAAGATAGTGAAGGGCTCGGGTAGGCTGTAAAGATAGTGAGGGGCTCGGGTATTCTATGAAGATAGTGATTGTCTTGGGTAGTCTATAAGTTACTGAGGGGCTTGGGTATTCTATAAAGATACTGAAGGGCTTGAGTAGTCTGTAAAGCTACTGAGGGTCTAGGGTATTATATAAAGATACTGAGGAGCTTGGCTAGGCTGTAAAGATACTGAGGGGATTGAGTATTCTATAAAAATACTGAGGGGCTTGGGTATTCTATAAAGATACTGAGGGGCTTGGGTATTCTATAAAGATACTGAGGGGCTCGGGTATTCTATGAAGATAGTGATTGTCTTGGGTAGTCTATAAGTTACTGAGGGGCTTGGGTATTCTATAAAGATACTGAAGGGCTTGGGAATTCTGTAAAGCTACTGAGGGTCTAGGGTATTATATAAAGATACTGAGGGACTTGGGTAGTCTATTAGGATACTGAGGGGCTTCGACATTCTATAAAGATTCTGAGGAGCTTCAGCATTCTATAAAGATACTGAGGGGCTTGGGTATTCTATAAAGATACTGAGGGGCTTCAGCATTCTATAAAGATACTGATGGGCTTGGGTATTCTATAAAGATACTGAGGGGCTTGGCTAGGCTGTAAAGATACTGAGGGGATTGGGTATTCTATAAAGATACTGAGGGGCTTGGGTAGTCTATAAGTTACTGAGGGGCTTGGGTATTCTAGAAAGATACTGAAGGGCTTGGGTAGTCTGTAAAGCTACTGAGGGTCTAGGGTATTATATAAAGATACTGAGGGGCTTGGGCAGTCTATTAAGCGACTGAGGGGCTGCAGCATTCTATAAAGATACTGAGGGGATTCAGCATTTCATAAAGATCCTGAGGGGCTTGGGTATTCTATAAAGATACTGAGGGGCCTTGGGTATTCTATAAAGATACTGAGGGGCTTCGGTACTCTATAAAGACACTGAGGGGCCTGGGTAGTCTATAAAGATACTGAGGGGATTGGGTATTCTATAAAGATACCAAGGGGCGCGTGTAGTCTATAAAGATACTGAGGGGCTTGGGTATTCTATAAAGATTTTGAGGGGCTTGGGTAGTCTATAAAGATACTGAGGGGCTGAGGTATTCTGTAAAGATACTGAAGGGCCTTGGGTATTCTATAAAGATACTGAGGGGCTTAGGTACTCTATAAAGACACTGAGGGGCCTGGGTAGTCTATAAAGATACTGAGGTGATTGGGTATTCTATGAAGATACCAAGGGGCACGTGTAGTCTATAAAGATACTGAGGGGCGTGGGTATTCTATAAAGATATTGAGGGGCTTGGGTAGTCTATAAAGATACTGAGGGGCTGGGGTATTCTTTAAAGATACTGAGGGGCTTAGGTAGGCTGTAAAGATAAGGAGGGGCTTGGGTAGTGTATAAAGATACTGAGGGGCTTGGGTAGTATATAAAGACACTGAGGGGCTTGGGTAGGCTGTAAAGATACTGAGTGGATTGGGTATTCTATAAAGATACTGAGGGGCTTGGGTATTCTATAAAGATACTGAGGGGCGTGGGTATTCCGTAAAGATACCTAGGGGCTGGGTATTCTATAAAGATACTGAGGGGCTTAGGTATTCTATGAAGATACTGAGGTGCTTAAGTAGGCTTTAAAGATACTGAGGGGCTTGGGTGGTTTATAAAGATACTGAGGGGCTTGGGTTTTCTTTAAAGGTACTGAGGGGCTTAGGTAGTCTATAAAGATACTGAGGGGCTTGGGTATTCTATAAAGATACTGAGGGGCTTGAGCAGGCTGTAAAGATACTGAGGGGCTTGCGTAGTCTACGAGGATACTGAGGTGCTTGGGTAGGCTGTAAAGATAGTGAGGGGTATGGGTATTCTATAAGGATACTGAGGGGCTTGGGTAGTATATAAAGATACTGAGGGGCTTGGGTATTCTATGAAGATACTGAAGGGCCTGGGTATTCTCTAAAGTTACTGAGGGGATTCGCTATTTTATAAAGATACTGAGGGGCTTGGGTATTCTATAAAGATACTGAGGGGCTCGGTTAGGCTGTAAAGATACTGAGGGGCTCTGGTATTCTATAAAGATACTGAGGGGCTTGGGCAGTCTATAATGATACTGAGGGGCCTGGGTCTTCTATAAAGATATGAGGGGCTTGGGTAGGCTGTAAAGATACTGAGGGGCTTGGGTATTCTATAAAGATACTGAGGGGCATGGGTAGTCTAAATGTTACTGAGGGGCTTGGGTATTCTATAAAGATATTGAGAGACTTGGGTATTCTATAAAGATACTGAGGGGCTCGGGTAGGCTGTAAAGATACTGAGGGGCTCTGGTATTCTATAAAGATACTGAGGGGCTTGGGCAGTCTATAATGATACTGAGGGGCCTGGGTCTTCTATAAAGATACCAAGGGGCGCGTGTAGTCTGTAAAGCTACTGAGGGTCTAGGGTATTATATAAAGATACTGAGGGGCTTGGGCAGTCTATTAAGCTACTGAGGGGCTGCAGCATTCTAGAAAGATACTGAGGGGCTACAGCATTCCATAAAGATCCTGAGGGGCTTGGGTATTCTATAAAGATACTGAGGGGCCTTGGGTATTCTATAATGATACTGAGGGGCTTTGGTACTTTATAAAGACACTGAGGGCCTGGGTAGTCTATAAAGATACTGAGGGGATTGGGTATTCTATAAAGATACCAAGGGGCGCGTGTAGTCTATAAAGATACTGAGGGGCTTGAGTATTCTATAAAGATTTTGAGGGGCTTGGGTAGTCTATAAAGATACTAAGGGGCTGGGGTATTCTGTAAAGATACTGAGGGGCCTTGGGTATTCTATAAAGATACTGAGGGGCTTAGGTACTCTATAAAGACACTGAGGGGCCTGGGTAGTCTATAAAGATACTGAGGGGCTGGGGTATTCTTTAAAGATACTGAGGGGCCTTGGGTATTCTATAAAGATACTGAGGGGCTTAGGTAGGCTGTAAAGATACTGAGGGGCTTGGGTAGTGTATAAAGATACTGAGGGGCTTGGGTAGTATATAAAGACACTGAGGGGCTTGGGTAGGCTGTAAAGATACTGAGTGGATTGGGTATTCTATAAAGATACTGAGGGGCTTGGGTATTCTATAAAGATCCTGAGGGGCGTGGGTATTCCGTAAAGATACTGAGGGGCTTGGGTATTCTATGAAGATACTGAGGTGCTTAAGTAGGCTTTAAAGATACTGAGGGGCTTGGGTAGTTTATAACGATACTGAGGGGCTTGGGTTTTCTTTAAAGGTACTGAGGGGCTTAGGTAGTCTATAAAGATACTGAGGGGCTTGGGTATTCTATAAAGATACTGAGGGGCTTGAGTAGGCTGTAAAGATACTGAGGGGCTTGGGTAGTCTACGAGGATACTGAGGTGCTTGGGTAGGCTGTAAAGATAATGAGGGGTATGGGTATTCTATAAGGATACTGAGGGGCTTGGGTAGCATATAAAGATACTGAGGGGCTTGGGTATTCTTTGAAGATACTGAAGGGCCTGGGTATTCTCTAAAGTTACTGAGGGGATTCGGTATTTTATAAAGATACTGAGGGGCTTGGGTATTCTATAAAGATATTGAGAGACTTGGGTATTCTATAAAGAAACTGAGGGGCTCGGGTAGGCTGTAAAGATACTGAGGGGCTCTGGTATTCTACAAAGATAGTGAGGGGCTTGGGCAGTCTATAATGATACTGAGGGGCCTGGGTCTTCTATAAAGATATGAGGGGCTCGGGTAGAATGTAAAGATACTGAGGGGCTTGGGTATTCTATAAAGATACTGAGGGGCTTGGGTAGTCTAAATGTTACTGAGGGGCTTGGGTAGTCTATAAAGATAATGAAAGGCTTGGGTAGTCTGTAAAGCTACTGAAGGGTGTGGGTATTCTATAAAGGTACTGAGGAGCTTGGCTAGGCTGTAAAGATACTGAGGGGAATGGGTATTCTATAAAAATACTGAGGGGCTTGGGTATTCTATAAAGATACTGAGGGGCATGGGTATTCTATAAAGATACTGAGGGGCTCGGGTAGGCTGTAAAGATAGTGATGGGCTCGGGTATTCTATGAAGATAGTGATTGTCTTGGGTAGTCTATAAGTTACTGAGGGGCTTGGGTATTCTATAAAGATATTGAAGGGCTTGAGTAGTCTGTGAAGCTACTGAGGGTTTAGGGTATTATATAAAGATACTGAGGAGCTTGGCTAGGCTGTAAAGATACTGAGGGGATTGGGTATTCTATAAAAATACTGAGGGGCTTGGGTATTCTATAAAGATACTGAGGGGCTTGGGTATTCTATAAAGATACTGAGGGGCTTAGGTATTCTATGAAGATACTGAGGTGCTTGAGTAGGATGTAAAGATACTGAGGGGCTCAGGTATTCTATGAAGATAGTGATTGTCTTGGGTAGTCTATAAGTTAATGAGGGGCTTGGGTATTCTATAAAGATACTGAAGGGCTTGGGTAGTCTGTAAAGCTACTGAGGGTCTAGGGTATTATATAAAGATACTGAGGGACTTGGGTAGTCTATTAGGATACTGAGGGGCTTCGACATTCTATAAAGATACTGAGGGGCTTCAGCATTCTATAAAGATACTGAGGGGCTTGGGTATTCTATAAAGATACTGAGGGGCTTGGCTAGGCTGTAAAGATACTGAGGGGATTGGGTATTCTATAAAGATACTGAGGGGCTTGGGTAGTCTATAAGTTACTGAGGGGCTTGGGTATTCTAGAAAGATACTGAAGGGCTTGGGTAGTCTGTAAAGCTACTGAGGGTCTAGGGTATTATATAAAGATACTGAGGGGCTTCGGCAGTCTATTAAGCTACTGAGGGGCTGCAGCATTCTATAAAGATACTGAGGGGCTTCAGCATTCTATAAAGATTCTGAGGGGCTTGGGTATTCTATAAAGATACTGAGGGGCCTTGGGTATTCTATAAAGATACTGAGGGGCTTCGGTACTCTATGAAGACACTGAGGGGCCTGGGTAGTCTATAAAGATACCAAGGGGCGTGTGTAGTCTATAAAGATACTGTGGGGCTTGGGTATTCTATAAAGATTTTGAGGGGCTTGGGTAGTCTATAAAGATACTGAGTGGCTGGGCTATTCTGTAAAGATACTGAGGGGCCTTGGGTATTCTATAAAGATACTGAGGGGCTTCGGTACTCTATGAAGACACTGAGGGGCCTGGGTAGTCTATAAAGATACCAAGGGGCGCGTGTAGTCTATAAAGATACTGAGGGGCTTGGGTATTCTATAAAGATTTTGAGGGGCTTGTGTAGTCTATAAAGATACTGAGGGGCTGGGGTATTCTGTAAAGATACTGAGGGGCCTTGGGTATTGTATAAAGATACTGAGGGGCTTAGGTACTCTATAAAGACACTGAGGGGCCTGGGTAGTCTATAAAGATACTGAGGGAATTGGGTATTCTATAAAGATACCAAGGGGCGCGTGTAGTCTATAAAGATACTAAGGGCGTGGGTATTCTATAAAGATATTGAGGGGCTTGGGTAGTCTATAAAGATACTGAGGGGCTGGGGTATTCTTTAAAGATACTGAGGGGCCTTGGGTATTCTATAAAGATACTGAGGGGCTAAGGTATTCTATAAAGACACTGAGGGGCCTGGGTAGTCTATAAAGATACTGACGGGATTGGGTATTCTATAGAGATACCAAGGGGCATGTGTATTATATAAAGATAATGAGGGGCTTGGGTATTCTATAAAGATATTGAGGGGCTTGGGTAATCTATAAAGATACTGAGGGGCTGGGTTATTCTTTAAAGATACTGAGGGGCTTGGGTAGTCTATAAAGATACTGAGGGGCTTGGGTATTCTTTAAAGTTACTGAGGGGCTTAGGTATTCTATAAAGATACTGAGGTACTTGAGTAGGCTAATACTGAGGGGCTTGGATAGTTTATAAGGATACCGAGGGGATTGGTTATTCATTAAAGATACTGAGGGGCTTGGGTAGTCTATAAAGATACTGAGGGGCTTGGGTATTCTATAAAGATAGTGAGGGGTTCGGGTAGGCTGTAAAGATACTGAGGGGCTTGGGTAGTGTATGAAGATGCTGAGGGGCTTGGGTAGTATATAAAGACACTGAGGGGCTTGGGTAGGCTGTAAAGATACTGAGTGGATTGGGTATTCTATAAAGATACTGAGGGGCTTGGGTATTCTATAAAGATACTGAGGGGCGTGGGTATTCCGTAAAGATACTGAGGGGCTTGGGTATTCTATAAAGATACTGAGGGGCTTAGGTATTCTATGAAGATACTGAGGTGCTTGAGTAGGCTTTAAAGATACTGAGGGGTTTGGGTAGTTTATAAAGATACTGAGGGGCTTGGGTGTTCTTTAAAGGTACTGAGGGGCTTGGGTAGTCTATACAGATACTGAGGGGCTTGGGTATACTATAAAGATACTGAGGGGCTTGAGTAGGCTGTAAAGATAATGAGGGTCTTGGGTAGTCTATGAGGATACTGAGGTGCTTGGGTAGGCTGTAAAGATAGTGAGGGGTATGGGTATTCTATAAGGATACTGAGGGGCCTGGGTATTCTCTAAAGTTACTGAGGGGATTCGGTATTTTATAAAGATAGTGAGGGGCTTGGGTATTCTATAAAGATATTGAGAGACTTGTGTATTCTATAAAGATACTGAGGGGCTTGGGTAGGCTGTAAAGATACTGAGGGGCTCTGGTATTCTATAAAGATACTGAGGGGCTTGGGCAGTCTATAATGATACTGAGGGGCCTGTGTCTTCTATAAAGATATGAGGGGCTCGGGTAGGCTGTAAAGATACTGAGGGGCTTGGGTATTCTATAAAGATACTGAGGGGCTTGGGTAGTCTAAAAGTTACTGAGGGGCTTGGGTAGTCTATAAAGATAATGAAAGGCTTGGGTAGTCTGTAAAGCTACTGAGGGGTGTGGGTATTCTATAAAGGTACTGAGGAGCTTGGCTAGGCTGTAAAGATACTGAAGGGATTGGGTATTCTATAAAAATACTGAGGGGCTTGGGTATTCTATAAAGATACTGAGGGGTTTGGGTATTCTATAAAGATACAGAGGGGCTCGAGTAGGCTGTAAAGATAGTGAGGGGCTTGGGTATTCTATGAAGATAGTGATTGTCTTGGGTAGTCTATAAGTTACTGAGTGGCTTGGGTATTCTATAAAGATACTGAAGGGCTTGAGTAGTCTGTAAAGCTACTGAGGGTCTAGGGTATTATATAAAGATACTGAGGAGCTTGGCTAGGCTGTAAAGATACTGAGGGGATTGGGTATTCTATAAAAATACTGAGGGGCTTGGGTATTCTAGAAAGATAGTGAGGGGCTTGGGTATTCTATAAATATACCGAGGGGCTCGGGTAGGCTGTAAAGATACTGAGGGGCTCGTGTATTCTGTGAAGATAGTGATTGTCTTGGGTAGTCTATAAGTTACTGAGGGGCTTGGGTATTCTATAAAGATACTGAAGGGCTTGGGTAGCCTTTAAAACTTCTGAGGGTCTAGGGGATTATATAAAGATACTGAGGGACTTGGGTAGTCTATTAGGATACTGAGGGGCTTCGACATTCTATAAAGATACTGAGGGGCTTCAGCATTCTATAAAGATACTGAGGGGCTTGGGTATTCTATAAAGATACTGAGGGGCTTGGCTGTAAAGATACTGAGGGGATTAGGTATTCTATAAAGATACTGAGGGGCTTGGGTATTCTATAAAGATACTGAAGGGCTTGGGTAGTCTGTAAAGCTACTGAGGGTCTAGGTTATTATATAAAGATAGTGAGGGGCTTGGGCAGTCTATTAAGATACTGAGGGGCTGCAGCATTCTATAAAGATACTGAGGGGCTTCAGCATTCTATAAAGATCCTGAGGGGCTTGGGTATTCTATAAAGATACTGAGGAGCTTGGCTAGGCTGTAAACATACTGAGGGGATTGGGTATTCAATAAAAATACTGAGTGGCTTGGGTATTCTATAAAGATACCAAGGGGCTCGGGTAGGCTGTAAAGATACTGAGGGACTTGGGTATTCTATAAAGATACTGAAGGGCGTGGGTAGTCTGTAAAGCTACTGAGGGTCTAGGTTATTATATAAAGATACTGAGGGGCTTGGGTAGTCTATTAGGATACTGAGGGGCTCTGGTATTCTATAAAGATACTGAGGGGCTTGGGCAGTCTATAATGATACTGAGGGGCCTGGGTCTTCTATAAAGATATGAGGGGCTCGGGTAGGCTGTAAAGATACTGAGGGGCTTGGGTATTCTATAAAGATACTGAGGGGCTTGGGTAGTCTAAAAGTTACTGAGGGGCTTGGGTAGTCTATAAAGATAATGAAAGGCTTGGGTAGTCTGTAAAGCTACTGAGGGGTGTGGGTATTCTATAAAGGTACTGAGGAGCTTGGCAAGGCTGTAAAGATACTGAGGGGATTGGGTATTCTATAAAAATACTGAGGGGCTTGGTTATTCTATAAAGATACTGAGGGGCTTGGGTATTCTATAAAGATACCGAGGGGCTCGGGTAGGCTGTAAAGATAGTGAGGGGCTCTGGTATTATATAAAGATACTGAGGAGCTTGGCTAGGCTGTAAAGATACTGAGGGGATTGGGTATTCTATAAAAATACTGAGGGGCTTGGGTATTCTATAAAGATACTGAGGGGCTTGGGTATTCTATAAAGATACCAAGGGGCTCAGGTAGGCTGTAAAGATACTGAGGGGCTCGGGTATTCTATGAAGATAGTGATTGTCTTGGGTAGTCTATAAGTTACTGAGGGGCTTGGGTATTCTAGAAAGACACTGAAGGGCTTGGGTAGTCTGTAAAGCTACTGAGGGTCTAGGGTATTATATAAAGATACTGAGGGGCTACAGCATTCTATAAAGATACTGAGGGGCTTCAGCATTCTATAAAGATCCTGAGGGTCTTGGGCATTTTATAAAGATACTGAGGAGCTTGGCTAGGCTGTAAAGATACTGAGGGGATTGGGTATTCAATAAAAATACTGAGTGGCTTGGGTATTCTATAAAGATACCGAGGGGCTCGGGAAGGCTGTAAAGATACTGAGGGGCTTGGGTATTCTATAAAGATACTGAAGGGCGTGGGTAGTCTGTAAAGCTACTGAGTGTCTAGGTTATTATATAAAGATACTGAGGGGCTTGGGTATTCTATCAAGATACTGAGGGGCTTCGGCATTCTATAAAGATACTGAGGGGCTTCAGCATTCTATAAAGATACTGAGAGGCTTAGGTATTCTATAAAGATACTGAGGGGCTTGGCTAGGCTGTAAAGATACAGAAGGGATTAGGTATTCTATAAAGATACTGAGGGGCTTGGGTAGTCTATAAAGATACTTAGGGGCGTGGGAATTCTATAAAGATACTGAGGAGCTTGGGTAGGCTGTAAAGATACTGAGGGGCTTGGGTATTCTATTGAGATCCTGAGGGGCTTGGGTAGTATATAAAGATACGGAGGGGCTTGGGTATTCTATAAAGATACTGAAGGGCCTGGGTATTCTATAAAGTTACTGAGGGGCTTAGATATTTTATAAAGATACTGAGGGGCTTCAATATTCTACAAAGATACTGAGAGACTTGGGTATTCTATTAAGATACTGAGGGGCTTGGGTAGTCTATAAGTTACTGAGGGGCATTTAAAATACAGTGCACCATGGCAGTAGTTTGGAGACTAGCGTCTGAATTTTTTATGATAGTCCAGCGCTTTGCAGGATTAGCATCAAAAACACGGATGCTAATGCTGCAAAGCACCCAGAGGATTGTTTTGGAGTGGATTGGACTGAACTGGGGTGGGGTGGGGCGGGGTTGGCTTGGCTGGATGCAATGGAGTGGGGTCTGCTGGATTGTTTGGAGTGGGGTGGACTGAACTGGGATGGATTGGGGTGGATTAGAGTGGGATAGAGTGGGTGGATTGGAGTAGAGTATGCTGAATTTGACTGAGTGGGGTGGATTGGAGTGGGGTGGATTGGACTGGAGTGAGGTGGATTGGATTGGATTGGGTGGGTGGGTGCATTGAAATGAGGTTGGATGTATTGGATTGGGGTGTGGTGGGCTGCAAGGGGATGGGTTGGAGTGGGGCGGGGTGTATTGGATTGGGGGGATCAGAGTGGGTTGGAATAGGGTGAATTGCTTTGAAGTAGGGTGGATTAAAGTGAAGTGGTTGTGTGGATGGATTGGATTGGAGTGGGGCTGACTTAACTGGGATCGGGTTGTGTGGATTGGCATGGGGTGTGGTAGATTGTAGTTGGGTGGATTGAAGCAGAGTGGATGGATTGAGTCGGGTGGATATGAAGAGTGAGATAGGCTAAATGGTTGTGATGGACGGGAGATGGTGGATAGGATTGGGGTGCAGTGGATTGGATGGATGGGTTGGATTTGTGTTGGGTAGATTAGACTCTAATGGATTGTATTGAGGTGAGGTGGATTGGACTGGGGTGGGTGGATTGGATTGGATAGGAGCATAGTGGATTGGAATGGGTGGAGTGGGATAGACTAGAGTGGTCTGGATCAGATTAGTGTGTATCAGATTGGGGTGAGGTAAAATGGAGTGGAGTGGAGTGAACTGGAGTGATTTGGATTGGATTGAGTCGGGTGGATTGGACTGAGTGTGGTGGATTATGGTGGAATGGATTTGATTGAGTGTGGTGGATTGGGGTGGACTGGATAGGGGTGGGGTGGGTTGAATTGGGGTGAGGTGAGGTGGATTGGATTGTGGTGGACTGGATTAGTGTGGGGTGATATGGATTGGGGTGGATTGATGTGGATTGGGGGATTACAGTGGAGAAGATTGTGGTAGATTGGACTGGAGTGGGGTGGATTGGATTGGAGTGGGGTCGATTGGATTGGAGCAGGTGGATTGGATTGGGGTGGGGTCGATTGGAATGGTGTGGAGTGTATTGGATTGGTGTGAAGTGGATTTGATTGGTGTGGTGGTGGATTGAGAGAAGAGGGGCGGATTGGATTGAAGCGGGTAGATTAAGGTGATTCGGAGTGGGGTGGATTGGACTTGAGTAAAATAGATTAATGTGGACTGGATTGGACGGGAGTGAGTCGAATTAAAGTGGATTGTTTTGGAGTAGGTTGGACTGGGGTGGTGTGGGTGAATTTAAGTGGAGTGAGTAGCAGTGGACTTGAATGAAGTGAGGTGGATTGGACTGGATTGGAGTGAGGTGGGTTCGATTGGAGTAGCGTGGGTTTTATTGAGGTGGGATGGATTGGAGCGGGATGGGTTGTGATTGGAGTAGGGTGGATATGAGTGGGGTGGATCGGACTGGAGTGGTGTGAATTGGACTGGAGTGGGGTGGATCGGACTGTAGTCGTGTGGATTTGACTGGAGTGGATTGGGTGGGGTGGATTGTATTGGGGTGAGGTGTATTGGATTGGAGTTGGGTAGATTAGACTTGGCTGGATTGCTATGGGGTGGATTGGATTGGTGTGGGGTGGACTGGATGATAGTGGGGTGGATTGCAGTGAATTGTAATGGGGTGAATTGGGATGAGTGGAGTGGATTAGATTGGATTGGGGTTGAGGTGAGGTGAGGCGAGGATGATTGAATTGTGGTGAGGTGAGATGGATTGCCCTGGAGTGGGTTGTTTGGAATTGGAGTGGGGCAGGGTGGAGTGGGGCAAGATGGAGTGGGGAAGGTTGGATTGGGGCAGATAATTTTGGATTGGAGTGGGGCATATTAGAGTGGGACAGGCTGTTTTGGATTGTAATAGGGCAGATTGGAGTGGAACAGATTGTTTTGTATTTGCGTGTGGAAGATTCTATTAGAATGGATTGGAGTGAGGTGGATTGGATTGCAGTGGGGTGGATTGGGTTGGTGGGTGGATTGGAGGGGAGTGGGGTAGGTTGGAGGGGAGTGGGGTGAATTTGAATGGAGTGGGATGGGATGGATTGAGGCGAGGTGGATCAGATTGGAGTGGGGTGTATTCTTTTGAAGTGGGGCAAATTGGAGTGGGACAGACTGGAGTTGGGCAGATTGTTTTGGATTGCAGTGGGACTGACTGGAGAAGAATGGATTTGAATGGGACAGATTGTTTTGGATTGGAGAGGGGCAGGAGCGAATGGGGTTGATTAAGTTAGGGCAGATTGTTTTGGATTAAAGTGGGGCAGATTGGAGTGAGGTGGACTGGAGTGTGGCTGATTGTTTTGGATTGGAGTAGGGCAGATTGTTTTGGATTGCTGTGGGGCAGATTTGAGTGGTGCAGATTGTTTTGGATTGGAGTGATTGTTTTGGATTGGGTTGGGGCTGATTGTTTTGGACTGCATTGGGTAGATTGGCGTGGGGTAGACTGTTTTGGATTGGAGTGCGTCAGATTGCAGTGGGGCAGATTGTTTTGGATTGGGGCAGATTAGAGTGGGGCAGATTGTTTTGGATTGGAGTGGGGCAGGTTGTTTTGGGTTGGAGCGGGGCAGATTGTTTTGGATTCGAGTGGGGCAGATTGTTTGGATTGGAGTGGGGCAGATTGTTTAGGATTGAAGTGGGGCAGAGTTTTTGGATTGCAGTGGGGCAGATTGTTTTGGATTGGAGTGGGGAAGATTGGAGTAGGGAAGATTGTTTTGGATTGGAGTGGGGCAGATTGTACTGGAGTGGTGCTGTTTTTTTTTTATTTAAGTGGGGTGAATTGGAGTGGGGCAGATTAGATTGGGCTAGGTGGGAGGACGGGAGTGGAGTGGGTTGTAGTGGATTAGACTGGGGTGAGTGATTTGGAGTGGAGTGGGGTGGACTGATGTGGGGTAAAGTAGGATGGATTGGGGTGTATTGGAGTGGATTGGGGTGTATAGCCCGATTGTGTTTTAAAGCATCATTTCAGAAATCATACATAATAAAGAAACAATGTAACTTTGCAATATTTCGAACAAGTTAATAGTCACCTTTTGGAAAGAACACCCATGAGCAAAAACAAAAGAAAACATGAGTGGAAAGCGACAAGACGACCTGGCACAATAAAAGAAAGATAGCTATAAAAAATCAAACTTTGCAGTTTTGTTTTTCCTGCGGGCACGTATTTGCCAATCAAAAGTCTTCTTTTTGCAGGGAACTAGAAGTTAAAAAGAACAAACTAGTACCTCGATCATGTGGGGAGCAGTGGACAGGTCCTAATTAGGTTGAATCAATCAGTGCTTGGTCCCTGCTCCACACAGTGGAACGGGAATAATGCCAGGCCTGAAGTGGATGAAATCCGAGGCTGTAAAGAAGAGTGCCATGTAAGCCAACAAATGGTGAGCAACCCGCTGCTCCAAGCCTTTTACTGTACACAATAGAGGCTCGAAGCGCAACAGATGCTCTGGTGCATGCACTTGCAGGCTTGACCGTAAAATCAAGCTAGTGAGCAAGTCTTTTGGAAGGACGTTCAGTCTGTGGTGCAGAGTGCTGCAAAATGGTTATTAAATAAAGGCACCTGTTAAAATGGTAAAACTCTTGTGGCACAATACAATCGCATTAACAAACGTGCCAACAGGAGAATAAAATGTGAAATACACGTTGCACATTGTCTGTACTAGTTTGAATTATTTTGACCAGTTAACACTAGTTCACTTTAAATGCTCTAGCAGTATATGGGTTTTTTAACAATAAGGCAAAGTTTTCGTAGTTGCAAGTTACATCCATTTGTATCTCGTGGTGTAGATTGATGTGAGCTGACCTGTATATTTAACCAGTACAAATCCTTTTCTTTTTCTGCCTGGAATAGAGTCAGTGGAATCAAGATGATGATGGTGCCACATCAGGATACAGCAGAAGCATATTTGCAAGTACTGAACTGGAATCTGCACATGGGGATTGTGCGTGTTTCCTTTTGGTTCATAAATCAGCAAGTGAGAAACATAACTCACTTGATTATTAATCATCGCATTAAAATGAACTCTGCTGCAGCAATAGAAAACTAGATTGCCTGGGCTGATTTGAAACTCGTAGTAATTATGTGTTCCAAAGGAGTGGCAGCCATCTTAAATGGTGATCAAGAGGGGGGAGGATGTGGCGTACGGGCTAGAGCAGTTCGAGTATCAGCGAGAGGCTCAACAGCCTCTGTTTCTGGGTTAATCACCTAGGCCCACATTTAACAGCAGCGCCGTGCTCCATCATTTTCACAATGCAGGGATGTGCCATATTTAATTGAATATGTCTGCGTTGAGGGGTGTGATTGTTTATGTGCGGGAAGGGACACCGTCCTGCACATAAACAATCATGTCTGGCATTTTGCTCTTTCTATGCGTTGCTCCTTCCGCTCATGTCAGTAATTACAGGTTAGTGTACTTCCGGTTCACGGTAAATCCCGCCCTTGCAGCTGAGATGCTGAGCCTGTGCATTATTCTAGATACACCTAAATAGTCAGATGTCAGCTGAAAATAGTGACTTCAAAGAAGCAACATCTGACAGTTCTTTCTCAATGACACATTTTGTGCATGGATGTGTCACTGGAAGCAGTCCGGTAATAGCAGACCTTGTGCCATGCCAGTGAAAATAAATGTGACCCCATGAAACGCCACTTGCCACACGTACCAATAAACCTACATTTAGCTAATTATTTCCACAGAGCAAAGGCCAAACTCTATGCTATGACCAATCTGCGGTCCAAGTAATGTGTGAAACCAGCGTTTACTGCCTCTCACATTAAGGGGGTGATTCTAATTCTGGCGGGCGCCGGAGGCCGCCCGCCAGAATTCCGCCCCCATAATACCGCTCCGCGGTCAGAAGACCGCAGAGGGTATTATGTGTTTTTCCCTGGGCTGGCGGGCGGTCTCCAAAAGACCGCCCGCCAGCCCAGGGAAAAACTCCCTTCCCACGAGGATGCCGGCTCGTAATCGAGCCGGCGGAGTGGGAAGGTGCGACGGGTGCAGTAGCACCCGTCGCGTATTTCAGTGTCTGCAAGGCAGACACTGAAATACCTTGCGGGGCCCTCTTACGGGGGCCCCTGCCGTGCCCATGCCATTGGCATGGGCACGGCAGGGGCCCCCAGGGGCCCCGCGGCACCCCCTACCGCCATCCTGTTCCTGGCGGGCGAACCGCCAGGAACAGGATGGCGGTAGGGGGTGTCAGAATCCCCCATGGCGGCGCAGCAAGCTGCGCCGCCATGGGGGATTCTAAGGGCAGCGGTAAACCGGCGGGAGACCGCCGGTTTACCCTTTCTGACCGCGGCCAAAGCGCCGCGGTCAGAATGCCCTGCGGGGCACCACCGGCCTGTCGGCGGTGCTCCCGCCGACCCTCGGGTTAGAATCAGGGCCTAAATGTTTCATTGGCTTTACAGACGTAAACACCTTTGCTGCCACCCATATGCCCAACGTGGTTTCATTTCACTCCAAGGATTCAACCTCTTGTGTCTTGCCTTTGTTTGTCACAACGTAGTTTTTTATCTCAAGGGAAACCTTGTAATTGCCAGGGACCTGGGGTGATAGGTAGAACAAGAAACAGGGCACCTGGTTGAAGGAACTTCCAAAAATTATGGGCAATCAAATTCCAATTTTAATCAATAAAATGTATGAGATATTCTATTAGCAACTTAATCCTAAATTCAACCCTCCTGTATTTTTGGACATGTTTCAGGCTGGTCTGGGAGACTGGTAGAAATAGTGTGTGCACTGAATGCGTCATGTGAGAGTAACAAAGGGCCTTGTATATTTTTACCAATACATTTTTCGGAGTATTCAGGGATTTCCAGTGGGAAGTTGTTGCGCGTCTGCGCTCACCGACGTTCCTCCTTTTCTGAACCTGGACAGCACTTTCACTTATTTTATTTTACTCACGCTTTCCTCTTCCGTTTCGTTTCACAGTTCCTGCTAATAAGGTCTCAGGGTCATTGCAGATTTTAGGGGCATATTTACAAGCCCCTAGTGCCGCCTTTGCGTCATTTGTTTCCTCTAAAGCGGAGCTAACCAGTCCCCCACCCTGCGCCATTTTTAGAAAGTGGTGAAATGCAAGCATTGCGCCACGTTGTAAACCCTTGTGCCACATTATACCTGCGCCAGGTATAATGTATGCAAGGGGTGAGTTCCCCAGCAGGGACGCTCAAAAAAGCAGAATCAAATCTACAAGATTTCACTGCGTCATTCTAGTGTCATTTCCTAATGCTTTCCCAGGGCAGGCGTTAAAGTGAGGCAAGGCTATTTCTGATGGGCCTTAGCTGGACTAGAGTCAACATTTTTAGTGCTAGTCCAGCAAAGTGCTGTAGTAGTGTCATAAATGTTGATGCAGTTGTGCTAACGTGCGTCACGGTGCGCTGGTTTGTAAATGCAGCGCTACCATGGAGTTGTTAGGGGGGCGTAGTGCGACGCAAGTAAACTGGCACATGGGAGCCGATGTCCCAGTTCCTTGTAAATATGCCCTGAGGATGATCCTGGTATTAGTTGAAGATCGAAACGCTGTTGACTGATTATACCGCGGACCCACTTTTGAGTATATGATTTGTTACGACGGGCTGTGCTATTCTTATTATTTTTACACACAAGATGATCACATTTATCACATGGGTGTGTCACGTATGAAGAAGCACTCAACACGTTGTTCTGCACTGGCCCTCACTGCACGGTTTTTGTGACTTTAATTGATTAAAATTGTAATTTGAGTGCACACAAGTTGTGCATATTCCTTCATCTAAGGATGTCTGATCCTTCTTCTTCTATTTCTTTAGAACTTCTCCGCGGGAACTTAATATGTCAGAAACATAGAGGCAGATGCAAGGAGAATGATATGCCAGTTATTGACATTGTTTACTGAAGGGGCGGAGAGCCAGTGCCCCCCTGATGTCTCGCCGCTCATGGGTCATGAAACTTTCCCGCACCCAACCAAAATACCAATTAACATGATAAACCTTGCACATCTGCTGCTGTTAGGAGGTGGGGGAAGAGAGACCTGGTCTTCCCTCATTTCAGTCCATCCTAATCAGCTGGTGAGAGGTTCTCCTAGGAGATAGACCCACAAGCCTTCATGCACCTTGGACAGGAAACTGGTTCTCCATCTTTAGAAGACAAGAGATAAAGGCAAAAAGTTCCAGTCAGGTCAAATGTCTGACAGGGAGAAATATTTTCTTAATTATGGAAACCTGATAAATCATCTATTTCAGTCAAAAACCTCTTGATCAAGTACATTTTTGGTGAAACCTGCATATCAATAAGAATCAATTAACCACCATCACGTTTGTGAGGTATGATATATTTCTGACCTTTTCATTCACAATCCACTGCTTCAGGGTCCTGCGTCAGCTGTTTGACATTCACCTGTGTCTTGTCTAGCTGAAATCACTCCGCAGTTAGTTCAGAGTGAGGCCTTCAACAGAAGTAGAACATCTTACACAACCAACCTAGGACAGGTTTCACCCTCCTTAGTTCAGGCTGGACTGCACCCATAAGAAAGAGGATAAAGTCTGATTTGCATATGGCTGGGTCCAAACGCACGTGGTATAGTGAGCAAAAGAACGATGGGTTGGGATGCTACCATGTGTGACTGCCAGTGGTGGAACAAATTGCAGGCCTTCCTCCCATCACCTTTTATGGTTCATGTACCCCTAAGTAGCATGAGTGTGCCCAGAGTGGGTCCAGTGCTCACTGTGTCAGTGGTACCAAGCTACACCCGACTGTAGAGACCCAATCAGGGTGGAACCGGTTGCTTATGTTTCGGTTCAGGTGGGACTGGGCTAGCAGTTTGGGCTGCACTGTTCCCACTGGAGCAGTGAATGACTTATTTGCGTATGGCTGGGTCCAAACTGAGATGCATAGTCAGCATAAGAACAGTGGGCTGGGATGGGTGCAGCCAATGCTTAGACCAGTTGCAAGCCCTCGGCCCGTCACCTTTGTGTTTTTGAGGCCTTCAACAGGGCAGACACTGCAGAATGTCTCACCTTGGAAAGCTGTCTGAGGGGGGAAGAAATGTTCCCCTGTCAGGCCAAGGACAGCATCTCTAGACCTGCTCTCTCTTTCCGTTTTCAGAGAGGGCGGTGATTACCTCGTGGAAAGGGAGATCCCCCATCCAGAAATGCAGTAGTAAGTAAACACAAGACAATTTTAACACATGTTGTAGATAAAACGATACAATCAATTGACTAAAACAAGGCAACTGTTTTAAAAAAAATTTTTATAGAAGCTAATATCAGTCTTCCAATGCTGGTATTCAGTAAGGTGTAGTGTTGTAAAATCACAGAGTTTAGTTCATATTCGAGCTCTGTTGTAACACTTTTTAAACAAAGTCTAAACATGCCAATAGTTTACTAATAAAAGAATTAACTTTCAGTGTTGACCAGCATTTGGATGCTTCCCAAATTGCACTTCTATTTGCTTCTATAAAAGGAGCCCTTGAATATTTTCTCTATAGTTAAGAATATCCACTTGTCTGGGCCTTTTCCATGCCGGTATACACAGTGAGAACCGAAGTGGGGCTAGGATGCATTCCTCCTTTAATCTTCTTATACATCTAGGGCCAGATGTATCAAAGGATTTTGTCCATTCTGCGTCTATGGGAAAAGGTGTTCATACATATAGGCCCTAGTGAGATAGGGCCAGATGTCTGAAGCACTTTTACCGGTGGTCCTTTTGCAACTGGTAAATGCTTTTCGGCACGTACCACCCCTATTTTGTGAGTCGGTAAACTATTACCGACTCACAAAATAGGGTTTGCCACACGGTATTCTGAAGGGGTGGGCCAAGGCCACCCCTTCCTAACAGAGAGTCGCACTGGTATGAGGAAATTATTGCGACCAGGAGTGTGGTTGCACAACATTCATAGATTACCACCAACAAGGGACCCATTCCCCTTTGCAAACAGGAGTGCAAATTTTTTTTAAGAGGAGGCAGTAGTCCCACGGACCACGCCTACTCTTACAAAATGAAAATAAACGTTTCATTTTTCTTTTTGTACTGCATCCTGTTTTCCTTTAAGGAAAACGGTCTGCATCACAAAATAAGAGACTGCTTTATTTAAAAGCAATTACACACACATGGTGGTCTGCTGACCCCAGCAGGCCACCATTCCTGTGATTGTGACTGCCCCAAATGGGTCACAAAGTGCGACCTACCTCATGAATATTAATGAGTCGGGTCCCTCGATCCATTTGGGAATCGCAAATAGTGTTAAACACACTGTTGTACATAGCAGTTTGCGATTTCCTAATAGTGAATCGCACAAATTCACTATTGGAAATCGCGAACCTTAAGCTACGTACGTCTGGCCATAGTTCTTACTTTGCAATTTAATTTCACCCACTTATATTTGTGTAAAGCAATTACAATATGTGCAAGTGAGTGATCTTTTCCCCAGGGTGATCTCTTGCTCCACAGTCAGCCACAGTTTATTTTGTCAAATATGCTATAATCCATTTATCATGCATACATAGTGCTGTTTATTTCTAATTGCCTAACTTGCTAACACTGGTAGGACCATGATGTTGTCAGTGGTAGAGCATCCTGCCCTAAATACGGTTTGAGTTAGCTTCATCATATTTTCTTCGTTCACCAGGGATGATCATTTATTCAACACAAATGCTGCAAATATCTTGCATTCCAAATCTAAAAGGGCTGAGGGCATTTTGGGGCCATTTTTATGTATGAGTGAGCCTTCCCAAGCTGGTGGAAAATTCCTGTTTGTGACTACTTTTGAAAATAACTGAATTATTAAAGTACTCCATAATGTTGCATCATGCTTCAGTGCAGCCATAGGGAGGCAGTTTGAGCTGCCAGCTCTTCATGAGTGACTCTTTTATCAAACATTTAGGGCCAGATGTAGGTAGGTAAATATTTGCGAATCGGAAATAGCGACTCAATGCGAATCGCTATTTCCGACTCGCAAAATCAAATTGAAGAAATAATTGCGATACCAATTTGCGACTCGCATAGGTGTCACACCGCAATTTGCGACATTCGCTTTTAGCGAGGTCGCAATTTGTGACCTCGCTAAAGCAAGGTCGCAAATTGCAAACAGGGTGTCGCAAATTGCGACTGACTCGCAAATTGTCTGCAGGTGCTGCACAACAGTTTGGAAACCCACTTCCTGGCTCTTGGTGATGACATCAGAACCAGGAAGTCATCAAATACACCTGGGAGGAGGAAGGACAACACCCTTTCCAAACTGCTGTGCCACACCCAGGAGAGAGGAGCTGCTGCTACGATGGAGGAGACAGGCAGTGCTGGCAGGAGAAGGAAGGTGATGTTTTCAGATAAAAAGCTGGAGGTGCTGACTGAGGAATGCTGCCTGCACCACGACAAACTATTTGGGAAGGCAGCCATGAGTGTCCCAGACACTCAAAAGAAAATGATATGGCAGCAGATCCAGGAAAAGATAAATGCCATAGGGGTGAGCCACTGCACCCTTGAGGAAATTAGGAAACGGTGGTATGACCTGCGCTCCAGGACAAAGGAGAGGGTTGCAGAGCGCCTGAGAGAGATGAGGGGCACCGGAGGAGGCCCATCCACCGTCCCACCACCCACAGCCATGGAAGGCATGGTTGAGCAGACCCTGGAGCCAGAGGCCGTCATTGGCATGGGAGAAGTGGACAGTTCAGCGCCAGGGACATCCAAAAGTGAGTACCATGAGATATGCTTTGACACCCACAAATGCAGTATACACACTCTCCCAGTACACAGCAGCAGGCACCACCAGACTAGCTCCATTCCAGTCTAGCAACCTCAAGAATAGTGCATTATGGGAAATGTAGTACACTAGTCAGAATATAGGCAAATGTTTATTATGAGTCATAAAACAGATGTGAGAGACTGACAGTGCATCCCCTATGTCCCACAGGTCTCCCACAAGAGACCCCCGCAGCGACACCAGGCAGGGAGGAGAGCACGGGCCAGAGACACTGCAGGAGGCTGCTGCTGAAACTGCTGGGCCCAGCAGGACACCACCAGGGTCCATTGAGGAACATGCACAGGACATGGGGGCAGCTGACACGACCCCAGGGCTCAGCAGCTAGATGAATGCGCAGACGCCGGCGCAGAGTTCAGTCGGTGCCCCAGGAGGAGGTAGGGGAAGCAGTCTTCGCGGGCTTGGAGGCATCCCTCATCCATGGTCAGCGCCTGCAAAATAGACAATTAAGGACAATCACAAGAACCCTCAACAGAATGCAGAGCAGCATGACCAATGGGCTGGCGGATGTGAACAGTCAGTTCACAAGGATGAATGAACATTTGGGGGATCTGATACAGGCCATCCGCCATCTGGTGACTGAACTAGTGTCAGACCGACAACATGCAAGGCGCAGGGAGCGCCACACAGCGGCATGATTTGACCGCCTGGCTGCATCCATTGGGCGTCTTGCAACCAATACAACAGGCCTCTCTAGACGGACAGTCAGCCTACAGGTGGCACTTTGCTGGCGATGTGGTGCGAGGACTTGGCCGCATCAGCCATGCTGTGTACCTGATGGAAAGTAGGCAGGCTGCAAGGGGCACAGGGGAGACCCCTCAGGACAGTGAGGAGGGGTCAACCATCTGTAGAGTGTCTGCCAGTGAGTCCTGTGTGCTACAGAGTGGTAGTGCACGGCAAGGGTCAGGGGACCCACCAGGGATGAGCCATGCTGGACGCTCAAGGAGGAGGGTGTGAGCCACCAGACAGCACTGTTCATGACACTCATGACTTATAATGTGTCTTCATTACATTTGGGCAATTACTGAGTGTGACAGACAGCACTTTTCTTTTCCTATATAGTTTAGTAATAAAAAGGTTTTGTTTGTTTCACTACACAACTGGGCTATGTGTGTTTGACATCAGTGAGTGTGGTGACAATTGCCACATACCTGCCAAAGTATTGGGTTGCAATGTGGTTTCGTCTCTGTCTGCCTTGATTTGCAATGCTTCTATGCCCAGGCTGTCGGTGTGGTAGCTCTTGCTCCTCATCCTCCGTGTCTGTGTCTTCGGGGGTGAGATGTAGGTCACGTCTGGTGGCAATGTTGTGTAGGATTGCACAGGTGGCGACAATCTTGAATGCAGTTTCTGGGGCATACTGGAGTGCACCTCCACTTTTGTGGAGGCACTTGAATCTTGCCTTTAACAAGCCAAATGTCCTCTCAATGACAGTTCTGGTCCGCTGATGGGCACTGTTATATTGCCTCTCGTTCTCATTGCCAGTTGTTAGGTACGGGGTAAGTATCCATGGTCTTAGAGCATATGCACTATTACCTGTTAGACAAAAATAAGCAATTTTAGCAGGGCACGAATGGTTTCCACAGTGATCTGTTTGTAAGGCTTCAGGGTGTAATCAGCAATACCTAATAGATATCCATCTCCAAACTCCCCACGTTCTAGGCGTTGGTGTATCCCACTGTGCCTGAATATGTATGAGTCATGTGTACTCCCTGGAAATTTAGCTACAATGACATTATGTGCATCACATACCACCTGGATGTTTAGTGAGGGGGTACATTTCCTATTGCGGAACACATATTCCAGATTTGCAGGAGGGCAGATTTGTATGTGTGTCCCGTCCACACACCCTATTACATGTGGGTAGTTGGCAATTCGTAGAACTCCAACTTGGTTCTGTTAATTTCTGCCTCATTCCTGGGTAGGTATATATATCTGGAAATGTGTGTGTGTATGGCATCTAGGAATGATCTGAAGAATCGTGAGAGTGAACTCTGGGATACCCCACCTGCTTCGGCAATCACCCCCTGATAGCTACCAGAGGCCAAGAGGTGCAGCGAGCATAGCACTTGCACATGTGTAGGGATGGCGCTGACGCGCATTGTCGTTCAAGCTGCGGATTGAGTAGTTCAATTAATCCTAAAATTGTTGCACTGCTCCGTCTATATTTGTCATTAATCTCCTCCTCAGTTTGTTGAAACAGTGTCTGCCTGGTCCGGTATATCCTCTCCTGTCTCTGCCTCCTCCTCCTCCCCTGCTGGGCGGCGTGGACTCTCCTCCTCACTGCTATCACATACAGTTCAGCCATTTTGAGTAACCCAGGTGCCTTTTGGGTCTCTGTTTATAGTTTGGTTCTGGTTACCACCTGCTCTGAATCAGTGGTAATCTGGATGCGC
Source organism: Pleurodeles waltl (assembly GCF_031143425.1). Classification (NCBI taxonomy): domain Eukaryota; kingdom Metazoa; phylum Chordata; class Amphibia; order Caudata; family Salamandridae; genus Pleurodeles; species Pleurodeles waltl. The sequence continues at coordinate 1,021,707,159 of NC_090450.1, read as the reverse complement.
AAAATGAGCTTTTTGCGACTAGTTGCAATTTGCGACTGGCTTTTTCATATGGTTTGCGACTCACAATTTGCAACTTCCTATGTGCGGGTTGCAAAATCAGGTCGCACATTTTGCGAGTCGGTAATGGCTCGCGTCGCTATTTGCACTTCGGAAATCCCATTTCGGATTTTGCAAGGTCGCAAATAGCGAATCGGGCCATTTGCGACTCTCCAATGTTTGCTACATCTGTCCGCTAGTTTCTTCTTCAGATATAGGAACTATTCTCTTGGAATAAGGTCCCATCATAAGGCAGATAGCAATATTGAGATCCCTTATATGGGCTTCCCATGTATCATTTCAGGGTAAATAATTATTTGATATTTTATATGCATGAGAAATGAATCCAATCAAAAACCAAAATGAGTTGGCGTTATTTGATGTTCTTGTCTTGATCTCATACTCTGCGGCGGGTTGAATCATCTGGCGGTGGGCTGCTGGAGAATAGTCATAACAAATTGTCATTCAAATCGGCTCTTAGAATAGTAATAACAGTTGTGTAAGTTTCAAATATGAGCCAAGCTGCTCAAGCATTGAACGCTATTTAACCTAGTGTTTTCAGTATCAGTGGATGATAGGTAAGAATAATCAAGAGTTGATGTTTTTCTCCCTTATGAAGATTGTGGTGTATTATTTGCTGTAGATATGCAACATTACAGTGCAATACACTCACGAAACTGTTGTGTGCCAGTCCGGCTTGTTTGTAAAACCTCTAGCTCAAACCTGGGATGCTACAGCTTCGAGCAGAAAGGCATAAACATGAGACTAGTGTAAAGCATTTAAAAGCAACGATCAACAAAAACAAAGTCACACAAGACTAAAGAAATCTGACACCAATTTATTAAAATAGATCATATTTGTATGAATTTTAAGACACCATGATGAGCAAAATCCACTGGAGGGTTCCAGAGATATAGATTTTTAAACAAAACGTAAATCTCAACTTTTGAATCCAAACCACAAACAAAAATTGATAACCGTAAAGTCTTTAACTTTTGAAAAGTTTGAAAGAGTTGTGTTCAGCTAATCCAGCCCAATCTGGGTGACCAGTTCCAACAGGGAAAAGGTCAACAGGATCAACAAGGAGTATTTGGAAAGTTACCTGATCGCCAAACTTTACATCCAGATGGTCACAGATTTCAATGGAATGGTCCTGTTGCTTGGGATGCAGATTACTGAAGATGCAGAGAGATGCAGGGAGATCCTCTGGGTCCCGTGCAGTTGATGGATGTCTTCCTCAGGGTTGTTCCTCAGTCCACGGGAAGGTGGGGTGACTTTGGCCACAGAGGTCAGTGCCCCTCAAAGTCCCCTTTTGAGCCACTAGGAACTCATCAGTGGCTGGGCTACCGATCTCTGGTCAGAGAGGGTTCAGCGGTATTCATTTTGATTGCAAGTGTCCCTCTTTGATGATCAAACCACATTCTGGTGACTCTCTTGAGTCCAGCAAACAGTGGTCCAACTTTTGAGACTAAGGGGGTGATCTTCATGACTGGACGTCAGCAGCCAGCAGCCATTTCTTGGGAATGGCTACAGACTAGCTAGAATGGGTGACTTCACCTTTTATGGCCCTGGTGCTGGAACAGGGGGTCAGCCAACTGACCCTCATAGTCAGGCCTTCAGTCTGGGGCTCAGAAGTATCTTTTCCTCAAGCGAGGCACCACAGGCAAAGTCCTCTTTTTGCTAGCCCAAGGAGCAACGTGTCCAGCGGTTGGTGCACCCTCTCTTGCCAGGTCCCAGGGTCAGCCAGGCAGTTCTTCTTCGGTCCTCTCTCCAGTCCAGATGTGATCTGAGGTTTAGGGTGCAAGCAATGCCATATTTTTGCCCAGAAAGTGCCCTGGGGGATGATGGTGTCACTAGCCAATGGGCTGTCAGGATACTTCCCACACTATGACGACTTCTGCGTATGAGTGGCATCTAGCAATCCCAGAGGGCATTTGTCTGCCCACTCTCAAGATGACTGAACCCTTTCATGGATGTTAGGGGTTTGATAGCCCACGCAAGAGGTAGAGCTACACATCCACAGGAAAACCAGTTTGGCAACTGGCTTCCCCTCTCTGTTCCTGCCGCCAGCCTGTCTACCTGAACAAAGTGGCAGCCCTACACGAGTGCGATGGGCATTTGCCCTCCAAAGGCAGCTTCCTCCTTTTAAAATTGTCTTTTGGGACAACACCTTGTTTGGCTGCCTGTAAGGGGAGGTAACGCCTCCCTCTGTGGTAGGCCTCTATTGTCCCCTGACCCTGGAAGTCATTCACAATGCTCCCCAGGATGGCAGAAGCCTGTCTGGTGGCCAGCAACTGTGAAGGGACAGTGGATCAAGTGGATAACAAAGTGGCAACTTTCTAAAAGTTGCCTCCCCTTAAAAGTGATATTAAATTCGACTTGAGCATCAAGTTGGGTTTAATGCCACAATGAATTTGCTACCTTCAAATACACAATTTAGTAGTCAGATTCAGAATTTAGTATGGCCGAGATGTCAGCCTGTAACCCTATATTACCGAATGGGGCTTCTAACCTTCACACAGTAAAGTGAACAGTTTGAAAGTTTTACTCTTTGGACATATGAAAGTATACGTCCCACTTAAAAATATCATGCTCCCTTCCATAAGGCTTGATATGACTTCCTTAGGGAAGAAATATGTATTGTTGAGGGAAGCGGGGGTTTTGCCACCAATTTAAATGGTGAAGTTGAACTTGCAGCTTTAAATCTGCTCTTCTGGGCTGCAGTGGCAGGCTGGGAGGCATTGTGGACATTGTCACATACAGGATGGCACAGTCAGTGATCCAGCCCTGGGTGGGCACCCTAACTTAATACCCAGTGTAGGGACTTATCAGTAAGTCAGTTCTTGCCAAGCGGGTATAGCCAGTTCAACATGAAGGCCCTAATTATGACCCTGGCGGTCTTGAGACCACAGGGCCATGGTGGCAGTCTAATCGCCGCTAAAGTGGTGGTCCAACCACTTTGGTGACAGTCAGACCTCCATATTATGAATGTGGCGAAAGCACCACGGTCGGACCCCCGGCACTGCCAGTTTCCTTCCAGAGGAGGGGCTGGCGGTGCCGGCGGTCATGATCTACCAGGGCAGTGCTGTATGAAGCGCTACCGTGGGGATTACGAGTCCCCTCTCTGTCAGCTTTTGCATGGTGGTAGCACGTCATGTAAAAGCTGGCAGAGACAGGGGTGCAGGGAGCCCCATGGGAGCCCCTGCACTGCCCATACACTTGGCATGGGCAGTGTAGGAACCCCCATGGACAGCCCCGTCATGCTTTTCACTGTCTGCTGTGCAGACAGTCAAAAGCTTGATGGGTGCAGTTGCACCCTATGCACTGCACCATTGCCGGCGACTCAATTATGAGCCGCCGTCAATGTTGCGGGCTGTTCCCCGCTGGGCCAGCGGGCGGAAACATTGTTTCCACCCACTGACCAAGAGGGGGAACTTCTAATGGGGCACACGGGAAGGTAGCCGCACTGGTGGCTACCTATCCGCTGGAATTTGGCGGGCAGGCTTTTCCGTCCGCTAAACCCGTGATGAGGTCCAAAGACTGTAATGGGTTAGAACACTGGCACTGAGGTCTGGTTAGTAGGCCTCAAGCACTCTGAGGCCCATATTTATACTTTTTTAGTGTCACGTTTGCGTCATTTTTCTTACGCAAAAGTGGTGCAAACTTCTAAAATACAATTGTATTTTGGAAGTTTGCCCCACTTTTGCATCAAAAAGCAGCACAAATATGGAGCTAAAAAGTATAAATATGGGCCTCAGAGTCAAAAACACATCAGTTCAAATAGCAAAATGTGGGGAGGGCCTGCAGAAAACCTGTTTCCTCAAATCCATTGTGCAAACAAACCTATTAAAATAGTTGTTTTATACTGAACTAATAACGGTACCTTTTATGCATAAGTTACTATTTATTAAAGGGCTAATAACGCTACCTTATAAGAGTAAGTTACTATTTATTAAAGCGCTAATAACGGTACCTTATATGAGCAAGTTACTATTTATTAAAGAACTAATAACGGTACCTTATATGAGTAAGTTACTATTTATTAAAGAACTAATAATGGTACCTTATATGAGTAAGTTACTATCTTTTAAAGAACTAATAATGGTACCTTATATGAGTAAGTTACTTTTTATTAAAGAACTAATAACGGTACTTTATATGAGTAAGATACTATTTATTAAAGAACTAATAACGGTACCTTATATGAGAAAGTTACTATTTATTAAAGAACTAATGACGGTACCATATATGAGTAAGTTATTATTTATTAAAGAACTAATAACGGTACCTTATATGAGTAAGTTACTATCTTATAAAGAACTAATAACGATACCTTATATGAGTAAGTTACTATTTATTAAAGATCTAACAACAGTACTTTATATGAGTAAGTTACTATTTATTAAAGAACTAATAACGGTACCTTACATGAGAAAGTTACTATTTATTAAAGAACTAATAACGGTACCTTATATGAGTAAGTTACTATTTATTAAAGAACTAATAATGGTACCTTATATGAGTAAGTTACTATCTTTTAAAGAACTAATAACAGTACCTTATATGAGTAAGTTACTATTTATTAAAGATCTAATAATGGTACTTTATATGAGTAAGTTACTATTTATTAAAGAACTTATAAAGGTACCTTACATGAGAAAGTTCCTATTTATTAAAGAACTAATAACGGTACCTGAGTAAGTTACTATCTATTAAGTTATTCTGCGAGGCTGATCCTTTTTATTTTATATTGCAGTATTCTGAAAGGTTTTATACTTGGCTAAATAAAGGATGAGCTCTTCCAGGATTCTTCAGGTAGACCACATGCTGGTCCTATAGGAAGGTAGGTACATTTTTACCACTAAGTTTAATTTGTCTCTCTATGTCTGATATCTTCCAAGGGCATATCAAAAGCTCTTTTTCCTGCATCCTATGCTGGTTAATTGGTTCATAGGCTAACGTTATGAATTATTCAGAAGGCTCAGATTTCTTATATACTGTAATTTAGAGATGGCTGACATACAATGTTCAATAGACACGTCTTTATTGATTTTAATTTTCAAGTTATCAAGTTCATTTAGGCTTAGGTGATCAGGTCCCTTGAAGTGGAATGTTCTCTTCAGAAATAGTGTGATTTTTAGGTATATGTGATCTTGGGCTGTTTGTCTTAGTATGTTCAGATATTTTCATTTTGCAACCTGTGAGGCTGTAATACGCCACACAGCCAACTCATCTTGCCTTGGCCAGATTTTTCGATGTAAAAGTTCTGTTGCCCAAATAGAACAGGCTGAATCTTCCATGAATAAAGCTAATGCTGGTAAGCCCCCTAGAGTTGATGGTCTTTAATCAGGAAAGTGTTTTAATAGTTCTATTTACAATAGTGTGGTTTCCTCCTGATAAGTACATTGGGTAAATCCAGTTTAGTGGAGTTGAGGTTGTTACTTTGCAATATGGATGCATTATTGATATCACTTTCTTATCTTAAGGGAAGTAATTTACTTGTTAAGAAGAGTTCTTTTGGTGATCCAGATATCCCAGTTGTTACAAAAGAGATTTTCTTTTGATCACTGCTAATTTTGGTTTGATCTGGACCATCATGTTCATTTAGAATTAGTTTAGATTAGAGGTGGGCGGAACTCGCAGAGTTTTATTTTGCAGAATTCCACTGAATTACATGACAACTCTGAAATTCTGGGGAGTTCTGCGAACAGGCGGAAATCAGCACGTCAAGCTGCTCTCACTGATGCTTAGTCCTGGGAGCTTGTTCCATGACGAAAAATCAGCACAAACTGCACCACGCAGTGGACCGAAGGGCACTACTGCTCGAGTTGATTTTGCTGCCACTTGAGATTTTCTACTCAAGCAGCAGTTTTCTCACTGCGAACAGTTGTGACCACCCACAGAGAGAAAATCTCACTGTGTGCTCTCTTTACACCTGAAATTGTGCTGAGGGATGCCAATTCTTGCTTGCCAAATCACCATTGGTGAGCCGGAGGAATTTGGCAGAGCTCAGCATTACAAGCATTACACGGAGTGGCCAAAATTCTGCAGACTCTACCGGCCGAGTGCAATTCATTGCTCACTGTTGGTTGAGATACGATCCTTTTGTTTGCTGAGACTGAGGGCCAGACGTACCAAAGGGTTTTACCCATTCTGTGTCTATGGGAAAATGTGTTTGTACATATGGCCCTGAGTGACTGGATCTCAAGGTAAAGGCCATCGTCACAAGGATCGCCCTCAGCTATGTTGTTTACAGCTTCCCATGGATAACTTACAGGCCAGTCTGCCAACTCAATGATAGTTTCCCTGCCAGCTGCAGTTTGTTGGAGTAAATGGTTCTCTGGCAACTACTTGACTATAAATTGGTATTGACTTCCATTTCCTAGTAGTCAGAGCTAAATTTGAGGACTAGGAATTTCCTTCTTGCATCTCTCCTGAGACAGTTCTAGATTGTTGGTATGAGTTGAATTATTGTGAATCGGTCTGGCTAAATATATGAAATAGTTTATTTGTTTTCGAATGTTTTGTCGTTGGTACCTTAGCTTTCAGTTCATTTGAGATTACATTTTTGTGTAACTTCTTTTATCTTTCTGGCCGATGTTTGCAGCTGAAATCTGCTGTTAGTACCTCACTTCCCCGGTTAGATTTAAAAAATGTTGGTTTGATAGAGAAAGGTCTCTATTGTTCGCGACAATTGTTCCTTTGTGAAAGGTTGCCTCTCTGAGCTGGTCGCTTGATATCCTTGGATGAATCTTTTGGTGTAATTTGTAGACCTAGACCCGATGAGGCAATATTTGAAATATCTGAAACAAAGTGCAGATCACTTCAATGAATTGTGTCTGAATCAGGTGGACACCAGAACATCTCCCAGAGCAACCACAGGTGCCCATGGTACCTGGATCTACCTCCACAGTAACCTTCTCAGATCTCTCAACAGTTGGACATTGCTCGTTTTTTTACATGTATGTAGCAGTGGATATGTTATCCTCACCATGACTGCCACAAACGTAGGCAGTAATAAAACATGTAATGTTTTAAAAAGTTTGGGATTAAGTGAATCCTTTGACCACTTGTCAAGATGATTCTCCTGGTACTTGTTTAAAGTCCCTGACACAGCAGTTAATTCACTGTGCATTAAACAGACTCACAACTGCCACCCAGGTCATTCTTGTTTGTTGCTGGAATAGCCTGCTTTGCCACACATGTAGGGGTGTTCAGTTAGCACTGTCATTGCAGCACTGGCAGGAGTAATGGGAGGGGCGAGCTGCAATGGCCTCCCAAGGAGGGACCCTGCAATTATCTTATTACAAATTAAGTCCCTCCACTGACCGACCCCCTGCAGGATGACCGTGGCCAAGGGGGGAATAACTGGCCAGGGGCATAAAACAGCCCCCCACGGCACAGGGGGCCCCCAAACCTTCAGGGGCCCACACACCTTCAGGCAGGCCCTATTTAGCCGAACAGACATTGGATATGAGATATGGGAGGCTCTGAGGCCCCTCACCACACCCCGTGGGGGCCTCCGTCATTGCGTATTACGTTAAAGCCTGCAGCACCAATCTCACACTGAGGAGGGGCATGGATACCATTTGTGCGGGGTCTATTGCACCCTGATCATTACTGCATTTTACTTCTCCGGGGATATCACAGGGGCCACTTCTCTGCTTGCACCCAGGCCCATGACATGCTTCCACGGACTGAAAGTGACCCTGCGTAGCACATGCATCACTGCGTGGCAACAGCACTAAGCCATTGTGCGCCAGCAGTACCAGGCTTCTCTGAAGGCAACACTAGGCCCTTGTGCACCTGCTGCCCTAGGCCTCTCTGTGCAGTAGCACTAGGCCCTTGGGCACCACAGGCACTAGGATTCTCTGTACAGCAGCACTAGGCCCCTGTGCACCAACAGCACTAGACTTCTCTGTGCAGTAGCACTGGGCCCTTGTGCACCTGCTGCCCTAGGCCTCTCTGTGCAGTAGCACTAGGCCCTTGTGCACCACAGGCACTAGGATTCTATGTGAAGCAGCACTAGGCCATTGTGCGGCAACAGCACTAGGCCTCTCTGTGCAGCAGCACTGGGCTTCTGTGTGAGGCAGCACTAGGCCCCTGTGCACCAGCCGCTCTAGGCTTCTCTGCGCAGCAGCACTGGGCCATTGTGCACCTGCTGCCCTAGGCCTCTCTGTGCAGCAGCACTAGGCCCTTGTGCGCCAACAGCACTAGGCTTCTCTGTGCGGCAGCACTGGGCCTCTCTGTGCAGTAGGCCCTTGGGCACCACAGGCACTAGGATTCTATGTGCAGCAGCACTAGGCCATTGTGCGCCAACAGCACTAGGCTTCTCTGTGCAGCAGCACTAGGTCCTTGTGCACCAGCAGCACTAGGCCTCTCTGTGCAGCAGCATTGGGCCCTTGTGCGGCACAAGCAATAGGCTTCTCTGCGCAGCAGCACTAGGCCCTTGTGCATCAGCAGCACTAGGCGTCTCTGTGCAGCAGCACTGGGCCCTTGTGAGCCACAAGCACTAGGCTTCTCTGTGCAGCAGCACTAGGCCTCTCTGTGCAGCAGCACTAGGTCCTTGTGCACCAGCAGCACTAGGCCTCTCTGTGCAGCAGCACCAGGCCCTTGTGCGCCAACAGCACTAGGCTTCTCTGTGCAGCAGCACCAGGCCCTTGTGCGCCAGCAGCACTAGGCTTCTCTGTGCAGCAGCACTGGGCCCTTGTGCGCCAACAGCAGTAGGCTTCTCTGTGCAGCAGCACCAGGCCCTTGTGCACCAGCAGCACTAGGCTTCTCTGTGCAGCAGCACTGGGCCCTTGTGCGCCAACAGCACTAGGCTTCTCTGTGCAGGTGCACCAGCAGTACTAGGCTTCTCTGTGCAGCAGCACTAGGCCCTTGTGCATCAGCAGCACTAGGCGTCTCTGTGCAGCAGCACTGGGCCCTTGTGAGCCACAAGCACTAGGCTTCTCTGTGCAGCAGCACTAGGCCTCTCTGTGCAGCAGCACTAGGTCCTTGTGCACCAGCAGCACTAGGCCTCTCTGTGCAGCAGCATTGGGCCCTTGTGTGGCACAAGCAATAGGTTTCTCTGCGTAGCAGCACTGGGCCCTTGTGCACCAGCAGCACTAGGCCTCTCTATGCAGCAGCACTGGGCCCTTGTGCGCCACAAGCACTAGGCTTCTCTGTGCAGCAGCACTAGGCCCTTGTGCACCACAAGCACTAGACTTCTCTGTGCAGCAGCACCGAGCCCTTGTGCGCCAACAGCACTAGGCTTCTCTGTGCAGTAGCACTGGGCCCTTGTGCACCTGCTGCCCTAGGCCTCTCTGTGCAGTAGCACTAGGCCCTTGTGCACCACAGGCACTAGGATTCTATGTGCAGCAGCACTAGGCCATTGTGCGCCAACAGCACTAGGCCTCTCTGTGCAGCAGCACTGGGCTTCTGTGTGAGGCAGCACTAGGCCCCTGTGCACCAGCCGCTCTAGGCTTCTCTGCGCAGCAGCACTGGGCCATTGTGCACCTGCTGCCCTAGGCCTCTCTGTGCAGCAGCACTAGGCCCTTGTGCGCCAACAACACTAGGCTTCTCTGTGCGGCAGCACTGGGCCTCTCTGTGCAGTAGGCCCTTGGGCACCACAGGCACTAGGATTCTATGGGCAGCAGCACTAGGCCATTGTGCGCCAACAGCACTAGGCTTCTCTGTGCAGCAGCACTAGGTCCTTGTGCACCAGCAGCACTAGGCCTCTCTGCGCAGCAGCACTGGGCCCTTGTGCGGCACAAGCAATAGGCTTCTCTGCGCAGCAGCACTAGGCCCTTGTGCATCAGCAGCACTAGGCGTCTCTGTGCAGCAGCACTGGGCCCTTGTGAGCCACAAGCACTAGGCTTCTCTGTGCAGCAGCACTAGGCCTCTCTGTGCAGCAGCACTAGGTCCTTGTGCACCAGCAGCACTAGGCCTCTCTGTGCAGCAGCATTGGGCCCTTGTGTGGCACAAGCAATAGGTTTCTCTGCGTAGCAGCACTGGGCCCTTGTGCACCAGCAGCACTAGGCCTCTCTATGCAGCAGCACTGGGCCCTTGTGCGCCACAAGCACTAGGCTTCTCTGTGCAGCAGCACTAGGCCCTTGTGCACCACAAGCACTAGACTTCTCTGTGCAGCAGCACCGAGCCCTTGTGCGCCAACAGCACTAGGCTTCTCTGTGCAGTAGCACTGGGCCCTTGTGCACCTGCTGCCCTAGGCCTCTCTGTGCAGTAGCACTAGGCCCTTGTGCACCACAGGCACTAGGATTCTATGTGCAGCAGCACTAGGCCATTGTGCGCCAACAGCACTAGGCCTCTCTGTGCAGCAGCACTGGGCTTCTGTGTGAGGCAGCACTAGGCCCCTGTGCACCAGCCGCTCTAGGCTTCTCTGCGCAGCAGCACTGGGCCATTGTGCACCTGCTGCCCTAGGCCTCTCTGTGCAGCAGCACTAGGCCCTTGTGCGCCAACAACACTAGGCTTCTCTGTGCGGCAGCACTGGGCCTCTCTGTGCAGTAGGCCCTTGGGCACCACAGGCACTAGGATTCTATGGGCAGCAGCACTAGGCCATTGTGCGCCAACAGCACTAGGCTTCTCTGTGCAGCAGCACTAGGTCCTTGTGCACCAGCAGCACTAGGCCTCTCTGCGCAGCAGCACTGGGCCCTTGTGCGGCACAAGCAATAGGCTTCTCTGCGCAGCAGCACTAGGCCCTTGTGCATCAGCAGCACTAGGCGTCTCTGTGCAGCAGCACTGGGCCCTTGTGAGCCACAAGCACTAGGCTTCTCTGTGCAGCAGCACTAGGCCTCTCTGTGCAGCAGCACTAGGTCCTTGTGCACCAGCAGCACTAGGCCTCTCTGTGCAGCAGCATTGGGCCCTTGTGTGGCACAAGCAATAGGTTTCTCTGCGTAGCAGCACTGGGCCCTTGTGCACCAGCAGCACTAGGCCTCTCTATGCAGCAGCACTGGGCCCTTGTGCGCCACAAGCACTAGGCTTCTCTGTGCAGCAGCACTAGGCCCTTGTGCACCACAAGCACTAGACTTCTCTGTGCAGCAGCACCGAGCCCTTGTGCGCCAACAGCACTAGGCTTCTCTGTGCAGTAGCACTGGGCCCTTGTGCACCTGCTGCCCTAGGCCTCTCTGTGCAGTAGCACTAGGCCCTTGTGCACCACAGGCACTAGGATTCTATGTGCAGCAGCACTAGGCCATTGTGCGCCAACAGCACTAGGCCTCTCTGTGCAGCAGCACTGGGCTTCTGTGTGAGGCAGCACTAGGCCCCTGTGCACCAGCCGCTCTAGGCTTCTCTGCGCAGCAGCACTGGGCCATTGTGCACCTGCTGCCCTAGGCCTCTCTGTGCAGCAGCACTAGGCCCTTGTGCGCCAACAACACTAGGCTTCTCTGTGCGGCAGCACTGGGCCTCTCTGTGCAGTAGGCCCTTGGGCACCACAGGCACTAGGATTCTATGGGCAGCAGCACTAGGCCATTGTGCGCCAACAGCACTAGGCTTCTCTGTGCAGCAGCACTAGGTCCTTGTGCACCAGCAGCACTAGGCCTCTCTGCGCAGCAGCACTGGGCCCTTGTGCGGCACAAGCAATAGGCTTCTCTGCGCAGCAGCACTAGGCCCTTGTGCATCAGCAGCACTAGGCGTCTCTGTGCAGCAGCACTGGGCCCTTGTGAGCCACAAGCACTAGGCTTCTCTGTGCAGCAGCACTAGGCCTCTCTGTGCAGCAGCACTAGGTCCTTGTGCACCAGCAGCACTAGGCCTCTCTGTGCAGCAGCATTGGGCCCTTGTGTGGCACAAGCAATAGGTTTCTCTGCGTAGCAGCACTGGGCCCTTGTGCACCAGCAGCACTAGGCCTCTCTATGCAGCAGCACTGGGCCCTTGTGCGCCACAAGCACTAGGCTTCTCTGTGCAGCAGCACTAGGCCCTTGTGCACCACAAGCACTAGACTTCTCTGTGCAGCAGCACCGAGCCCTTGTGCGCCAACAGCACTAGGCTTCTCTGTGCAGTAGCACTGGGCCCTTGTGCACCTGCTGCCCTAGGCCTCTCTGTGCAGTAGCACTAGGCCCTTGTGCACCACAGGCACTAGGATTCTATGTGCAGCAGCACTAGGCCATTGTGCGCCAACAGCACTAGGCCTCTCTGTGCAGCAGCACTGGGCTTCTGTGTGAGGCAGCACTAGGCCCCTGTGCACCAGCCGCTCTAGGCTTCTCTGCGCAGCAGCACTGGGCCATTGTGCACCTGCTGCCCTAGGCCTCTCTGTGCAGCAGCACTAGGCCCTTGTGCGCCAACAACACTAGGCTTCTCTGTGCGGCAGCACTGGGCCTCTCTGTGCAGTAGGCCCTTGGGCACCACAGGCACTAGGATTCTATGGGCAGCAGCACTAGGCCATTGTGCGCCAACAGCACTAGGCTTCTCTGTGCAGCAGCACTAGGTCCTTGTGCACCAGCAGCACTAGGCCTCTCTGCGCAGCAGCACTGGGCCCTTGTGCGGCACAAGCAATAGGCTTCTCTGCGCAGCAGCACTAGGCCCTTGTGCATCAGCAGCACTAGGCGTCTCTGCGCAGCAGCACTGGGCCCTTGTGTGCCACAAGCACCAGGCCCCTCTGCTCCAGGCGCTCTAGGCCTCTGTGCGCCAGGCGCTGCAGACTCCTGTGCGCTAGGCGCTATAGCCAGCACCAATACAAAAGCCGCTGATTGCAATCCCTCGGGGAACAGATGATGCTAAATCCCGGGGGCCGTCACGTGTAACTTCTGGGGGCGGAATGGAAGTAGTCTGCGCAGGATGTGTTCTAGGGTTCATTATGAAAGTATTCAAGAGCCGGGACTCTGAGTCAGGCTGCGTGACTCCTCGGCTGAGTCATCTGCGAGCCAAGCCTGAGAAGCAATGACTCCCCGCTCTGGGACGGGAGCTGCGCTGTGTTTATCATCACTCCTTTCGGTGCTCTGCGGGGCCTGACCTCCACCTCCTGCATCTCCTGGTGCTTCCCTCTGGGGCCCGGCCAGTGATTGGCTCCCATCCTGACACAGTCACCTCAGTGACCGGTGATGTAATATCGACGTCACTTTAACACTGAATTATTTCTGGAGCTCAGAGCCTCTCCCTCTTCCAATCACGGCTCAGTACGAGATCCCAATGGTTTCCATTTTCAAACAGCCACTTGGAAAGCCAACAGGTCTGGCTTATCTTTTCAGCTATTATCCGGGCCTACTGGCTTTACTGCTCCATCTTATTCTGCTAGAGGCTGCTGAGTGGGCAGCAGGAGACCAGAGGCCTTGAGGTGCTTTAGACGGGCCCGGGACCCCCACTCTGCAGCCCGGAGGCAGGTGAAGGGAGCAGGGCAGGGACCCTGCAGCACCAGTGTGGGGGTATGCTCAAAGTGACAGTCTGCACTTTGTGAGTAGTGTGAGACTGCACCGTGTCAGTGGTGTGAGAGTAATCTCATAGTGTCAAACTGATATTGTGTGAGGGCTGTGAGAGTACTGCTCATAGTTTCAGACTGAAATGTGTGAGTGTTGTGAGAGTATTCACATAGGGGGTGATTCTAATCCTGGCGGGCGGCGGAGGCCGCCCGCCAGAATTCCGCCCCCATAATACCGCTCCGCGGTCAGAAGACCGCGGAGGGTATTATGAGTTTTTCCCTGGGCTGGCGGGCGGTCTCCAAAAGACCGCCCGCCAGCCCAGGGAAAAACTCCCTTCCCACGAGGATGCCGGCTCGTAATCGAGCCGGCGGAGTGGGAAGGTGCGACGGGTGCAGTAGCACCCGTTGCGTATTTCAGTTTCTGCAAGGCAGACACTGAAATACCTTGCGGGGCCCTCTTACGGGGGCCCCTGCCGTGCCCATGCCATTGGCATGGGCACGGCAGGGGCCCCCAGGGGCCCCGCGACCCCCCCTACCGCCATCCTGTTCATGGCGGCTTTCCCGCCATGAACAGGATGGCGGTAGGGGGGGTCAGAATCCCCCATGGCGGCGCAGCAAGCTGCGCCGCCATGGGGGATTCTGAGGGCAGCGGTAAACCGGCGGGAGACCGCCGGTTTACCCTTTCTGACCGCGGCCAAAGCGCCGCGGTCAGAATGCCCTGCGGGGCACCGCCGGCCTGTCGGCGGTGCTCCCGCCGACCCTCGCCCCGGCGGTCGAAGACCGCCGGGGTTAGAATCAGGGCCATAGTGTCAGACTGAAATTGTGTGAGAGTATTGCTGATAGTATGAGACTGCACTGTATGAGTGGTGTGAGAGTACTGCTCATAGTGTGAGACTGCACTTGTGAGGGGTGTGAGGGTATGTTCATAGTGTGAGATTGCTACTGTGTGAGTGGTGTGAGAGTATGCTTATAGTGTGAGACCTACTATGTGAAGGTTGTGAGAGTACTGCTCATAGTGTTAGACTGCACTGTGTGACTGTTCTGAGAGCACTATTCATAGTGTGTGACGGCACTGAGTAGGGTGTGTGGGAGTACGGATCTTAATGTGTGACTGCACTGTGTGAGAGTTGTGTGAGTATTGCTTATAGTGTGGGACTACACTGTGTAAGTGGTGTGACAGTACTGTTCATAGTGTGAGACTGCACTGTGTGAGTGGTGTGAGAGTATTCTCATAGTGTGAGACTGCACTTTGTGAGTAGTGTGAGAGTATTCTCATAGTGTTAGAGTGCACTGTGTGAGTAGTGTGAGTATGCTGATAGTGTGAGACTGCACCGTGTGAGAGTATTCTCATAGTGTGAGACTGCTACTGTGTGAGTAGTGTGAGAGTACCGCTCATAGTGTGAGACTGCATTGTGTAAGTAGTGTGAGAGTATGCTCATAGTTTGACTGCACTGTGTGCGTGGTGTGAGAGTATTCTCATAGTGTCAAACTGCTACTGTGTGAGGGGTGTGGGAGTACTGCTACTGTGTAAGTGGTGTGAAAGTACTGCTCATAATGTGAGACTGCACTGTGAGTGGTGTAAGAGTACTGTTCATAGTTTCAGACTGCACTTTGTGAGTATTGTGAGAGTATGCTCATAGTGTAAGACTGCACCGTGTCAGTGGTGTAAGAGTATTCTCATACTGTGAGACTACACTGTGTGAATGGTGCGAGAGCACTGCTCATTGTATGAGAGTGCACTGTGTGAGTGGTGTGAGAGTACTGCTCCTACTGTCAGACTGCACTGTGTGAGTGATGTGGGAGTACTGTTCATAGTGTGGGACTGCACTGTGCTAGTGATTTGAGAGTATTCTCATAGTGTGAGACTGCACTGTGTGAGTGATGTGAGAGTACTTTTCATAGTGTGGGACTGCACTGTGCTAGTGGTTTGAGAGTATTCCCATAGTGTCAAACTGATATTGTGTGACGGCTGTGAGAGTACTGCTCATAGTATCAGACTGCAATCAATCAATCAAAAAAATGTATAGAGCGCGCTACTCACCTGTGAGGGTCTCAATGCGCTTGTGGGGGGGAATGAAGGGGGTTACTGTTCGAACAACCATGTCTTGAGGTTTTTTCTGAAGAGCAGGAGGTCTTTGGTTTTGTGGAGGTTGGTGGGGAGGGAGTTCCAGGTTGTGGGGGCGAGGTAAGAGAAGGCTCTGCCTCCTGTGGTGGTTTGTTGGATGCGGGGGACTGTAGCTAGTGCGAGGTCGGCTGACCGGAGGTTGCGGGTGGGAGTGTGGAAGTTCACTCTTTCGTCGAGGTAGGTCGGGCCGGTGTTGTAGAGGGATTTGTGTGCGTGGATGAGGATCTTGAAAGTGATTATCTTGTCTATGGGGAGCCAATGAAGGGATTTGAGGTGCAGTGAGATTCGTTCGTGGCGGGGGAGGCCAAGGACGAGGCATGCGGCTGTGTTCTGGATTCTCTGGAGTTTGCGTTTGAGTTTGATTGTGGTACCAGCGTGGAGGCCGTTACTGTTGTCTAGTCTGCTGCTGATGAGTGCATGGGTGACTGTCTTCCTGGTCTCTGGGGGAATCCATTTGAAGGATTTTTTTAGAGTGCGGAGTGTGTGGAAGCAGGAGGAGGTTAGTACATTGATTTGCCGTGTCATGGAGAGGGAGGGGTCCAGGATGATGCAGAGGTTGCGTGCCTGGTTTGCGGGGGTGTGCGCGGGGCCTAGGGCGGTGGGCCACCAGGAGTCGTCCCATATGGTTTTGTTGGGGACGAAGATGATGATCTCGGTTTTGTTGGAGTTAAGCTTGAGGTGGTTAGTTGTCATCCAGTTGGCGGTGTCGAGGAGAGCAGCGTGTAGGTTGGTTTTGGCGGTGGTGGGGTTGCAGGTGAGGGAGAGGATGAGTTGGGTGTCATCTGCGTAGGAGAGGATAGTGATTCCGTGTGGTCGGAGGATGTTGGCTAGGGGGGATCATGTAAATGTTGAAGAGTGTGGGGCTGAGGGAGGACCCTTGGGGGACTCCACAGATGATCTTGGTAGCGGTGGAGTGGAAAGGTGGAAGGCGGACTCTGGGTCCGGTCGGTGAGGAAGGAGGTGAGCCAGTCTAAGGCTTTGTGGCGAATTCCTGTGTTGTGGAGGCGTGTGCGGAGTGTGTGGTGGGAGACAGTGTCAAAGGCTGCGGAGAGGTCTAGGAGGATGAGTGCGACAGTCTCGCCTTTGTAGACTTTGGTCCTGATGTCTTCAGTGCATGCGATGAGGGCGGTTTCCGTGCTGTGGTTCTTGCGGAACCTGGATTGTGAGGGGTCAAGAGTGTTGTTTTCTTCAAGAAAGTAGGATAGGGGGGTGTTGATTAGTTTCTTGGCAACCTTGGCGGGGAAAGGGAGGAAGGAGCTGGGGCAATAGTTGGAGAGGACCTCCGGGTCGACTTTGTTTTTTTTTAGGAGAGCGGTGATTTCTGCATGCTTCCAGGGGTCTGGGTAGGTGGCGGAGTCGAAATAGGAGTTGATTATGTCACAGAGTATGGGGGCGATGGTTGGGCTGGCTTTATTGTAGATGCGATGAGGACAGGGGTCGGAGGGGGATCCAGAGTGGATGGAGTTCATGTTTTTTTCGTTTTCTTCGTGTGTGGTGGGGGCCCAGGTGGTGAGTGTGGTGGGGGGTCATGAGTGGGGGTTGAGTTGGGTGAGTGAGGGGTGTGTGTGGTGGGTTTGTGTGGAATGATGCTGTCGTGGATGTCCAGGATTTTGTGGTAGAAGTGGTTGGAGAGGGCGGCACATAGGGGCTGTGTGTGTTTGTGGGGTCTATGTTGCTGGCTTTGGGTTTGGCTAGCTCTTTAATGATGGTGAAGAGTTCTTTGCTGTTTTGGGAGTTGTCAAGGTGTGTCTTGTAGTGATCTCTTTTGGTGGTGCGTATGAGTTGGTGATGGGTGCGAATGTTAGTTTTGAGGGTGGAGAAGTTGGTTGTAGAGGGTTCTTGTCACCATATTTTCTCTGCTTGGCGGCATTTGCGCTTGCAGTCTTGGAGTTCGGGGGTGAACCATGGGGCGTTCTTGATGTTGCGGGTGGCGATGTGTTTTCTGAGGGGGCTAGTGTGCCTGCGCAGGTAGTGATCCATTTGGAGAGGTTGTGTGCTCCTGCATTGGGGTCCTTGGTGTGGGGGGGGGGAGGTTGTGGGCCAGTTGGGAATTCAGGCGTTCTGTGGGGATCTTGTCCCACATGCGGTAGGGTGTGGTGTGTTGATGGTGGTGTGTGGGGGGTTTGGTGAAGGAGAAGTGGACGCAGTGGTGGTCAGTCCAGTGGAGTTCGGTGATGTGGGTGTAGGCTATGTGTTGGCTCGAGGTGAAAATTGCGCCGAGCGTGTGTCCTGCTGAGTGGGTGGGTGCGGTGACCAGTTGTTTGAGTCCGAGGTTGGTGAGGTTGTCTATGAGGGAGGTTGAGTTGTTGTCTTGAAGGTTCTCCAAGTGAAAGTTGAAATCACTGAGGAGGATGTAGTCTGTGGAGGTGAGGGTGTGCAAGCTGATGGTGTTAGCGATGGTGTCGCAGAAGGCAGGCGTGGTCCTGGTGGTCTGAGAATTAGTGTACCTCTGAGGGTGGAGTTGTTGTTAATGTGGATTAGGAAGTGCATGTGTTCTGTGTTGTCGATAGTGTCTTGGGAGCTGGTGGTGACTTTGATGGTGTCCCTGTGTAGGATGGCTATGCCACCACCTGGCCTGTTGAGACGGTCTTTGCGTTGGAGTTTGTATCCCTTGGGGGTGGCGATGGCTATGTCGGGTTCCGAGGAGGGGTTGGTCCAGGTTTCCGTGAGGAAGGTGATGTCAGGTGAGTGTGATGTGATGAGGTCCCAGAGTTCTATGGCATGTTTGTGAAGGGAGTGGGTGTTGAGGAGCAGGCAGTTGAGGTGGTTGTGGTGGCTGGTGTTGGTGTGGTGCATGAGGGTGTTGTTGCGGGGTGTGTTCTGGTTGTGGGGGGGTGTGCAGCGGGGCTGGTTGGTGGGGTGGGGGCAGAGCAGGTGAGTATTGCGTTGGGGGTGTTGTGTTTGTTGTTGGGGGGGTCGCTATGGTTGGTGTGTGGTGTGAGGGATGAGTGTAGGAGGCTGGCCTGGCTTGTAGTGGGTACCAAGGGGTACTTACACTCTGTACCAGGTCCAGTTATCCCTTATTAGTGTAGAAGAGGTGTCTAGCAGCTTAGGCTGATAGAAAAGGTAGCTTAGCAGAGCAGCTTAGGCTGAACTAGGAGACATGCAAAGCTCCTACTATACCACTGGTGTCATATGCACAATATCATAAGAAAACACAATACAGATATACTAAAAATAAAGGTACTTTATTTTTATGACAATATGCCAAAAGTATCTCAGTGAGTACCCTCAGTATGAAGATGCCAAATATACACAAGGTATATGTACACAATACCAAAAATATGCAGTAATAGCAAAAGGAAGTAATGCAAGCAGTGTAAAATTACAATGTATTGCAATAGGAGCACATAGGTACAGCGGCAACACAAACCATATACTCCAAAAGTGGAATGCAAATAACGTATGGACCCCAAACCTATGTGAACTTGTAGAGGGTCGCTGGGAATGTAATAAAACAGTGGGGGTTAGAAAAATAGCCCACCCCGAGACCCTGAAAAGTAGGTGTAAAGTGCACCTATATTCCCCAGAGAGCACAGAAGTCGTGATAGGGGAATTCTGCAAGAAGGAACAACACCAGCAATGCAACCAAAGTGGATTTCCGGACGAGAGTACCTGTGGAACAAGGGGACCAAGTCCAAGAGTCGCAAAAAAGTCGGGATTGGGCAGATGCCCAAGAAATGCCAGCTGAGGGTGCAAAGAAGCTGCCACCTGATAGTAGAAGCTGTGGATTCTGCAAGAACGAAGAGGGCTGGAAACTTCTCCTTTGGAGGATGGATGTCCCACGTCGTGAAGAAGCTTGCAAGGTGTTCCCACGCAGAAAGACCGCAAACAAGCCTTGCTAGCTACAAGGGTCGCGTTTAGGGTTTTTGGATGCTGCTGTGGCCCAGGAGGGACCAGGATGTTGCCAATTGCGTGAGGAGACAGAGGGGATGCCCAGCAAGACAAGGAGCCCACTCAGAAGCAGGCAGCACCCGCAGAAGTGCCAGAACATGCACTACAAAGAGGAGTGAACCGGAGCTCACCCGAAGTCACAAAAGAAGATCCCACGACGCCGGAGGAGAACTCAGGAGGTTGTGCACTGCAGGTTAGAGTGTCGGGGACCCAGGCTTGGCTGTGCACAAAGGAAATCCTGGAAGAGTGCACAGGAGCCGGAAAAGCTGCAAATCACGCGGTACCCAGCAATGCAGACTAGCGTGGGGAGGCAAGGACTTACCTCCACCAAACTTTGACTGAAGAGTCACAGGACTGTGGGAGTCACTTGGACAGAGTTGCTGAGTTCCAGGGACCACGCTCGTCGTGCTGAGAGGGGACCCAGAGGACCGGTGATGCAGTCTTTTGTTGCCTGCGGTTGCAGGGGGAAGATTCAGTCGACCCACGGGAGATTTCTTTGGAGCTTCTAGTGCAGAGAGGAGGCAAACTATCCCCACAGCATGCACCACAAGGAAAACAGTCGCGAAGGCAGCAGGATCAGCGATACAAAGTTGCAGTAGTCGTCTTTGCTACTTTGTTGCAGTTTTGCAGGAGTCCTGAGCAGTCAGCAGTCGATTCCGTGGCAGAAGGTGAAG
Organism: Pleurodeles waltl; assembly: GCF_031143425.1. Lineage (NCBI taxonomy): Eukaryota > Metazoa > Chordata > Amphibia > Caudata > Salamandridae > Pleurodeles > Pleurodeles waltl. The sequence goes on along the minus strand of NC_090450.1, from coordinate 1,021,687,085 downwards.
AGAGAGATGCAGAGGAACTCTGATGAGCTCTTGCATTCGTTATCTGAAGAATTCCCCAAAGCAGAGACCCTAAATACCCCGAAAAGGAGGTTTGGCTACCTAGGAAGGAGGATAGGCTAGTAAGAAAGGTAAGAGCCTATCAGAAGGAGTCTCTGACGTCACCTGCTGGCACTGGCCACTCAGAGCAGTCCAGTGTGCCAGCAACACCTCTGTTTCCAAGATGGCAGAGGTCTGGGGCACACTGGAGGAGCTCTGGGCACCTCCCCTGGGAGGTGCAGGTCAGGGGAGTGGTCACTCCCCTTTCCTTTGTCCAGTTTCGCCCCAGAGCAGGGCTGGGGGATCCCTGAACCGGTGTAGACTGGCTTATGCAGAGATGGGCACCATCTGTGCCCATCAAAGCATTTCCAGAGGCTGAGGGAGGCTACTCCTCCCCAGCCTTCACACCTATTTCCAAAGGGAGAGGGTGTCACACCCTCTCTCAGAGGAAATCCTTTGTTCTGCCTTCCTGGGCCAGGGCTGCCTGGACCCCAGGGGGGCAGAAACCTGTCTGAGGGGTTGGCAGCAGTAGCAGCTGCAGTGCAAACCCTGAAAAGGAAGTTTGGCAGTACCCGGGTTCTGTTCTAGAGACCCGGGGGATCATGGAATTGTCTTCCCAATGCCAGAATGGCATTGGGGTGACAATTCCATGATCTTAGACTTGTTACATGGCCATGTTCGGAGTTACAGTTGTGACACTATACATAGGTAGTGACCTATGTATAGTGCACGCGTGTAATGGTGTCCCCGCACTCACAAAGTCTGGGGAATTTGCCCTGAACAATATGGGGGCACCTTGGCCAGTGCCAGGGTGCCCACACACTAAGTAACTTAGCACCCAACCTTCACCAGGTGAAGGTTAGACATATAGGTGACTTATAAGTTACTTAAGTGCAGTGGTAAATGGCTGTGAAATAACGTGGACGTTATTTCACTCAGGCTGCAGTGGCAGGCCTGTGTAAGAATTGTCAGAGCTCCCTATGGGTGGCAAAAGAAATGCTGCAGCCCATTGGGGTCTCCTGGAACCCCAATACCTTGGGTACCTTAGTACCATATACTAGGGAATTACAAGGATGTTCCAGTATGCAAATGTGAATAGGTGAAATTGGTCACTAGCCTGTTAGTGACAATTTTGGTATACAGAGAGAGCATAACCACTGAGGTTCTGGTTAGCAGAGCCTCAGTGAGACAGTTAGGCATCACACAGGGAACACATACATATAGGCCACAAACTTATGAGCACTGGGGTCCTGGCTAGCAGGGTCCCAGTGACACATAACAAACATACTGAAAATATAGGTGGTCATTCTGACCTCGGCGGTCTTTTCTCCAGACCGCCGAGGCCGGGGGAGACAGAACACCGCCATTGCCGGCGGTATTCATGCCTCCCTATTCCGACATTTCCGCTGGGCCAGCGGACGGTAACAGCGTTACCGTCCGCTGGCCCAGCGGAAATGGCACATCAACATTGCCGCCGGCTCGTAATGGAGCCGGCGGCAATGTTGATGTGCAGCGGGGGCAGTAGCACCCGTCGCGCATTTCACTGCCTGAAATTCGGGCAGTGAAATGCGCGATGGGGCTATGCCTGGGGTCCCCTGCACTGCCCATGCCAAGTGCATGGGCAGTGCAGGGGCCCCCAGGGGCACCCCCAGTCCCCTTACCGCCAGCCTTTCAATGGCGGTGTTTACCGCCACGGACAGGCTGGCGGTCGGGGACTCATAATCCCCAGGGCAGCGGTGCTTGCACCGCTGCCCTGGGGATTATGCCCGCCAGGCGGAAGCCTGGCGGGAAAGTGGAGGGGCCGGCGGTATGACCGTGGCTTTTCTGCCACGGTCAGAATTGCTGGCGGAACACCGCCAGCCTGTTGGCGGTGTTACCGCCAACATACCGCCGGCCGCCAGGGTCGGAATGACACCCATAGGGTTTTCACTATGAGCACGGGGCCCTGGCTAGCAGGATCCCAGTGAGACAGTGAAAACACCCTGACATATACTCACAAACAGGCCAAAAGTGGGGGTAACAAGGCTAGAAAGAGGCTACTTTCTCACAATGAGGAGCAGGAGAAATGACAGGTGTAGCAGGTGAAGGGGCCATGAGTGTGTGTGGGGCTGGAATGGGTGCAGGTGGGGCGAGGGCCTGGGTTGAGTGAGTGGAGGGTGAGGGGGGAGTAGATTTGTCTGAGAGGGCCAGGGGGACTGGCGCTGGGAGTCTCCAGACTCAAAGAATCTGCACAGCGACACATCCGACAGGGACCAGCGACCTCTGAGGACTCAGAGGACTGCCCTGAAACCGAAGGACCAAGAAACTTCCGAGAACAGTGGCACTGTTCACCAACAGCAACATCTTTGCAACAAAGAAGCAACTTTTAAAGAACTCACTTTTCCCGCCAGAAGCGTGAGACTTCACACTCTGCACCCGACGCCCCCGGCTCGAGCTCCAGCGAACCAACACTGCAGAGAGGACTCCCAGGCGACTGCAACCTCGTAGGTAATCTGAGACGACCCCCCTGCACCCCTTCAGCGATGCCTGCAGAGAAGATCCAGAGGCTCCCCCTGACTGCGACTGCCTGGAACAAAGAATCCGACGCCTGGACCAAGCACTGCACCCGCAGCCCCCAGGACCGAGAGGAACCAAACTCCAGTGCAGGAGTGACCATCAGGCGGCCCTCTGCCTAGAATCTTGTAGTTCTAAAATAAATTAAGAAAATATATTTTTCTATATAAAAACTATTGGCCGGGAGTTAAGTCTTTGAGTTTGTGTTCCTTATTTATTGCCTGTTTGTGTACAACAAATGCTTAACACTACCATCTGATAAGCCTACTGCTCGACCACACTACCACAAAATAAAGCATTCAAATTATCTAATTTTTCCACTATCAATCTCTAAGGTGAACCCTTGGACTCTGTGCACACTATCTCTCACTTTGAGATACTATATACAGAGACAACTTCCTACAGTGTCAGACAGATACCATGTGAGGGGTGTGAGAGTATAGCTCATAGTGTCAGACTGCACTGGGTAAGTGGTGAGAGTACTGCTCATAGTGTGGTACTGAACTTTGTGAGTGGTCTGAGAGTACTGTTCATAGTGTGAGACTGCACTGTATGAGTGGTGTGAGAGTATTCTCTTAGTGTTAGACTGCACTGTGTGAGTAGTGTGAGAGTATGATCATAGTGTGAGACTGCACTGTGTGAGTGGTTTGAGAGTATTCTCATAGTGTCAGACTGCTACTGTGTGAGGGATGTGAGAGTTCTGCTCATAGTGTGAGATTGCTACTGTGTGAGTGGTGTGAGAGCACTGCTCATAGTGTGAGACTACACTTGTGAGGGATGTGAGGGTATGCTCATAGTGTGAGACTGCTACTGTGTGAGTGGTGTGAGAGTATGTTTATAGTGTGAGACCTCTACTATGTGCATGCATCAGCAGTGCATGCAGCAAACATTTTCATCAGCAGCAGCTGTGCCAATGAGCCAACATGTCCAGCCTCAGCAGCTGCTGTGACAACCAGCGAACATGTCCAGCCTCAGCAGCAGCTGTGACAACCAGTGAACATGTACAGCTTCAGCAGCAGCTGCGCCAAACAGCGAACATGTCCAGCATCAGCAGAAGCTGTGACAAGCAGCAAATCTGTACAGCCTCAGCTGCAACTGTGACAGGCAGCGAACATGTACAGCCTCAGCAGCAGCTGTGACAAGAAATGAACTTGAACAGCCTCAGCAGCAGCTGTGACAAGCAGTAAACAGATACAGCCTCAGCAGCAGCTTTGACCAGCAGCGAAGAATGTGCAACCTCAGCAGCATCTGTGACAAGCAATGAACATGTACAGCATCAGCAGCAGCTGTGACAACCAGCAAACATATACAGCTTCAGCAGCAGCTGCGCCAAGGAGCAAACATGTCCAGCATCAACAGAAGCTGTGACAAGCAGCAAACCTGTTCAGCCTCAACTGCAACTGTGATAGGCAGCGAACATGTACAGCCTCAGCAGCAGCTGTGACAAGCAATGAACTTGTACAGCCTCAGCAGCAGCTGTGACAAGCAGTAAACAGGTACAGCCTCAGCAGCAGCTTTGACCAGCAGCAAAGAATGTGCAACCTCAGCAGCATCTGTGACAAGCAATGAACATGTACAGCATCAGCAGCAGCCGTGACCAGCAGCAAAGCATGTACAGCCTCATCAACAGCTGTGACAAGCAATGAACATGTACAGACTCAGCAGCAGCTGTGACAAGCAGCAAACAAGTGCAGCCTCAGCAGCAGCTGTGACCAGCAGGGAACATGTACAGACAGCATCAGTTGCAGCTGTGACAAGCAAGAAACATGGACAGCATCCGCAGCAGCTGTGACAAGCAGTGATCATGTACAGACAGCCTCAGCAGCAGCAGCTGTGACACCTGCTCTGAAAAATGATGGTGTTTAAGCAAACAAGAAAGCAATGATGTGTAATGTGTTTGTATCCAGACTCTTGAATGATCACTAGAGGAACATGAAAAATATTGAAGACTGCAGAAACATGTCAAATAATGATGACTGGAGGAACATGTAAGGTAATGATGAACACATGAACATGTAAAGTAATGATGAACGCATGAACATATACATTAATGATGTATGCCGGACCATGTAAAGTAATACTGACAGGAGGAACATGTAAAGTAATGATAAATGGAGGAACATGTCAAGTAACAATGAAGGTAGGGACATGTGAAGTAATGATGACTCGAGGAACATGTAAATTATTGATGACCAGAGGAACATGTAAGGTAATGATGACTGGAGGAGCATGTAAAGTAATGATGAACACATGAACATGTAAAGTAATGATGAACGCATGAACATATACATTAATGATGTATGCCGGACCATGTAAAGCAATAATGACAGGAGGAACATGTAAAGTAATGATAAATGGAGGAACATGTCAAGTAACAATGAAGGTAGGGACGCGTGAAGTAATGATGACTCGAGGAACATGTAAATTATTGATGTCCAGAGGAACATGTAAGGTAATGATACTGGAGGAACATATAAATTAATGATTAACGCCGGACCATGTAAAGTAATGATGACAGGAGGAACATGTAAAGTAACGATGGCTGAAGGAACACGTAAAGTAATGATGAACGCATGAACATGTAAAGTAAGGATGACAGGAGGAACATGTAAAGTAATGATGACTGAAGGAACACGTAAAGTAATGATGAACGCATGAACGTGTAAAGTAATGATGACAGGAGGAACACGTAAAGTAATGAACACAGGAACATGTAAAGAACAATGAATACAGGAACGTGTAAAGTAATGATGAACACAGAAGCATGTAAAGTAACAATGAATTCAGGAACATGTGAAGTAAGGAAGACTGGAGGAGCATGTAAAGTAATCATGAATGGAACTGTTGCGTAGGTTCTCGTTATGCTAATGAGGCTACTGGATTTGGGAGACAGGATCACATGGATTGTGGGTACTAAGTATGATTCCACACTACATTACACGTGTCGGCCTAATCCGGGTACCCCTGCTAACTAGCAGCGCCTCATCTCTGGCGAAGATGATTGTGGCAACCGGGCGCATGACAAGAAGACTCCACTGGGGAATCGTGGTCGATCAGATCCCATCCCTTTCTCTCAGTTACCAAAGGGTCTCATACAGGCAAAGACAACAGGGGCAGAATATAATTCAATATGGATGCATTAAAGTAACTGCATCTTAGATAAAAAGGCATGTGTTGCAATAACTAGGATGATAAAGCAAAATAAAAACAAGCAGGTGACTACAGGGTAAAACACAAGAATACTCCTACCATACTGTCACTAAGAGTGATATATATATATGTTTCTCATTTCTATACTATGTTTGAACATAGCGTAATAAGCCTAATCTGCCCTTTGGGTTTCCCCCCTGGGAGTACATCATCCCTCATACCTGGAGGAAGAAGCCTGTATTCTAGAGAGACACCGTCCCCATGTGGATCAGGGGTCCAGCCATTTAGGCAACTAGCTGCATTGAAGCAATCAGCATAAAGCCGTGGTCATCTGGCTGGAATCTCCCTCTAACGTGTCTGGGACAAAAGGTTGTTTTTATAATAGAACAGTTGACATTCTAAGAAAAGGTCCCCACGTATGAGTGTGTGTTTTCTGTGAATGTTGGAGACACAGCATACCACGTTTGTTGGCGATCCTATCTGACTGTAGCCTTGGAGAAAGCACAAAGTTGAATAAATGTCCTACTAAGAACGTGATGCTTTCCTAGGTGAAAGTACAATGGGAAAAAGAAAATAAAACAGCACCACAAATGTGGCTATTGCTAGAAAAATAAAGCAATGCTGAATAAAATGTACCTGGATTAAAATCACAGTGGCAGGCCTGGTAAGCTAAAACAACATGTCTAAAACATGGCTACAATAGCTATACAACAGAAGAACATGTAAAGTAACAATGAATTCAGGAACATGTAACATAATGATGACTGGAGGACCATGTAAAGTAATGATGAATGCAGGACCGTGTAAAGTAATGACGACCAGAGGAACATTTAAAGTAATGATAAACGCAGGAACATTTAAAGTAATGATGAACGCATGAACATGTAAAGTGATGATGAATGCAGGAACATTTTAAGTAATGATAAACGCAGATACATTTAAAGTAATGATGAACTCATGAACATTTAAAGTAATGATAAACGCATGAACATTTAAAGTAATGATGAATGCAGGAACATTTAAAGTAATGATGAACGCATGAACATGTAAAGTAATGATTACTGGAGGAACAAGAAATAAATGGTAAGATTGTTCCCTGTGCCAGTGCAATGAACAAGCTGTGTTCTGGCTTCTCCTATAACTAGTTTATAGTTAGCACCTGACACCAAGGTTTTGGTGCTTTCTTAGTGCTGAGAATACCTTTGTATCATTAGCCCCTGTATGCTACGTAGAGAGTTGATACCTCGGACCACACTACCCTTCACTCAAAGCGTTCTTGTACATTTCACTGAGGTGGGGTGTGTTCCTAAAAGAGGAGTCCTGGGGGGTGTCCATGGTCCCAGTGGTTTAAACATTTCTGTGTGAGGAGGCACCAGGCCTGCTCCATCCTGCCATCTCTGCTTGAGGAGGCACCATGCCTGCTTCATGCTACGATCTCTGCCTGAGCAGGCACCATGCCTGCTCAATGCTGCCATCTCTGCCTGAGCAGGCACCATGCCTGCTCCATGCTGCCCTCTCTGCTTGAGGAGGCATGGAGCCATCTCTGCTTGAGCAGGCACCATGCCTGCTTCATGCTACGATTTGTGCGTGAGGAGGCACCATGTCTGCTCCATGCTGCTCTTCTGCTTGAAGAGGCACCAGGCCTGCTCCATGCTGCCATCTCTGCTTGAGGATGCACCATGCCTGCTCCATATCTCTGCCTGAGCAGGCACCATGCCTGCTCAATGCTGCCCTCTCTGCTTGAGGAGGCACCATGCCTGCTCCATGCTGCCATCTCTGCTTGAGGACGCACCATGCCTGCTCCATGTCTCTGCCTGAGCAGGCACCATGCCTGCTCAATGCTGCCCTCTCTGCTTGAGCAAGCACCATGCCTGCTCAATGCTGCCCTCTCTGCTTGAGGAGGCACCATGCCTGCTCCATGCTGCCATCTCTGCTTGAGGACGCACCATGCCTGCTCCATGTCTCTGCCTGAGCAGGCACCATGCCTGCTCAATGCTGCCCTCTCTGCTTGAGCAGGCACCATGCCTGCTCCATGCTGCCCTCTCTGCTTGAGGAGGCATGGAGCCATCTCTGCTTGAGCAGGCACTATGCCTGCTCAATGCTGCCCTCTCTGCTTGAGCAGGCACCATGCCTGCTTCATGCTACGATCTGTGCGTGAGGAGGCACCATGTCTGCTCCATGCTGCTCTTCTGCTTGAAGAGGCACCAGGCCTGCTCCATGCTGCCATCTCTGCTTGAGGACGCACCATGCCTGCTCCATGTCTCTGCCTGAGCAGGCACCATGCCTGCTCAATGCTGCCCTCTCTGCTTGAGGAGGCACCATGCCTGCTCCATGCTGCCCTCTCTGCTTGAGGACGCACCATGCCTGCTCCATGTCTCTGCCTGAGCAGGCACCATGCCTGCTCAATGCTGCCCTCTCTGCTTGAGCAAGCACCATGCCTGCTCAATGCTGCCCTCTCTGCTTGAGGAGGCACCATGCCTGCTCCATGCTGCCATCTCTGCTTGAGGACGCACCATGCCTGCTCCATGTCTCTGCCTGAGCAGGCACCATGCCTGCTCAATGCTGCCCTCTCTGCTTGAGCAAGCACCATGCCTGCTCCATGCTGCCCTCTCTGCTTGAGGAGGCATGGAGCCATCTCTGCTTGAGCAGGCACCATGCCTGCTCAATGCTGCCCTCTCTGCTTGAGCAGGCACCATGCCTGCTTCATGCTACGATCTGTGCGTGAGGAGGCACCATGTCTGCTCCATGCTGCTGTTCTGCTTGAAGAGGCACCAGGCCTGCTCCATGCTGCCATCTCTGCTTGAGGACGCACCATGCCTGCTCCATGTCTCTGCCTGAGCAGGCACCATGCCTGCTCAATGCTGCCCTCTCTGCTTGAGGAGGCACCATGCCTGCTCCATGCTGCCCTCTCTGCTTGAGGACGCACCATGCCTGCTCCATGTCTCTGCCTGAGCAGGCACTATGCCTGCTCAATGCTGCCCTCTCTGCTTGAGCAAGCACCATGCCTGCTCAATGCTGCCCTCTCTGCTTGAGGAGGCACCATGCCTGCTCCATGCTGCCATCTCTGTTTGAGGACGCACCATGCTTGCTCCATGTCTCTGCCTGAGCAGGCACCATGCCTGCTCAATGCTGCCCTCTCTGCTTGAGCAAGCACCATGCCTGCTCCATGCTGCCCTCTCTGCTTGAGGAGGCATGGAGCCATCTCTGCTTGAGCAGGCACCATGCCTGCTCAATGCTGCCCTCTCTGCTTGAGCAGGCACCATGCCTGCTTCATGCTACGATCTGTGCGTGAGGAGGCACCATGTCTGCTCCATGCTGCTCTTCTGCTTGAAGAGGCACCAGGCCTGCTCCATGCTGCCATCTCTGCTTGAGGACGCACCATGCCTGCTCCATGTCTCTGCCTGAGCAGGCACCATGCCTGCTCAATGCTGCCCTCTCTGCTTGAGGAGGCACCATGCCTGCTCCATGCTGCCCTCTCTGCTTGAGGACGCACCATGCCTGCTCCATGTCTCTGCCTGAGCAGGCACTATGCCTGCTCAATGCTGCCCTCTCTGCTTGAGGACGCACCATGCATGCTCCATGTCTCTGCCTGAGCAGGCACCATGCCTGCTCCATGTCTCTGCCTGAGCAGGCACCATGCCTGCTCCATGCTGCCCTCTCTGCCTGAGCAGGCACCATGCCTGCTCCATGCTGCCATCTCTGCTTGAGGAGGCACCATGCCTGCTCCATGCTGCCATCTCTGCTTGAGGACGCAACATGCCTGCTCCATGTCTCTGCCTGAGCAGGCACCATGCCTGCTCAATGCTGCCCTCTCTGCTTGAGCAAGCACCATGCCTGCTCAATGCTGCCCTCTCTGCTTGAGGAGGCACCATGCCTGCTCCATGCTGCCATCTCTGCTTGAGGACGCACCATGCCTGCTCCATGTCTCTGCCTGAGCAGGCACCATGGCTGCTCAATGCTGCCCTCTCTGCTTGAGTAAGCACCATGCCTGCTCCATGCTGCCCTCTCTGCTTGAAGAGGCATGGAGCCATCTCTGCTTGAGCAGGCACCATGCCTGCTCAATGCTGTCCTCTCTGCTTGAGCAGGCACCATGCTTGCTTCATGCTACGATCTGTGCGTGAGGAGGCACCATGTCTGCTCCATGCTGCTCTTCTGCTTGAAGAGGCACCAGGCCTGCTCCATGCTGCCATCTCTGCTTGAGCAAGCACCATGCCTGCTCAATGCTGCCCTCTCTGCTTGAGGAGGCACCATGCCTGCTCCATGCTGCCATCTCTGCTTGAGGACGCACCATGCCTGCTCCATGTCTCTGCCTGAGCAGGCACCATGCCTGCTCAATGCTGCCCTCTCTGCTTGAGCAAGCACCATGCCTGCTCCATGCTGCCCTCTCTGCTTGAGGAGGCATGGAGCCATCTCTGCTTGAGCAGGCACCATGCCTGCTCAATGCTGTCCTCTCTGCTTGAGCAGGCACCATGCTTGCTTCATGCTACGATCTGTGCGTGAGGAGGCACCATGTCTGCTCCATGCTGCTCTTCTGCTTGAAGAGGCACCAGGCCTGCTCCATGCTGCCATCTCTGCTAGAGGACGCACCATGCCTGCTCCATGTCTCTGCCTGAGCAGGCACCATGCCTGCTCAATGCTGCCCTCTCTGCTTGAGGAGGCACCATGCCTGCTCCATGCTGCCCTCTCTGCTTGAGGACGCACCATGCCTGCTCCATGTCTCTGCCTGAGCAGGCACTATGCCTGCTCAATGCTGCCCTCTCTGCTTGAGGACGCACCATGCATGCTCCATGTCTCTGCCTGAGCAGGCACCATGCCTGCTCCATGTCTCTGCCTGAGCAGGCACCATGCCTGCTCCATGCTGCCTTCTCTGCCTGAGCAGGCACCATGCCTGCTCCATGCTGCCATCTCTGCTTGAGGAGGCACCATGCCTGCTCCATGCTGCCATCTCTGCTTGAGGAGGCACCATGCCTGCTCAATGCTGCCCTCTCTGCTTGAGGAGGCACCATGCCTGCTCAATGCTGCCCTCTCTGCTTGAGGAGGCACCATGCATGCTCCATGTCTCTGCCTGAGCAGGCACCATGCCTGCTCAATGCTGCCCTCTCTGCTTGAGCAGGCACCATGCCTGCTCCATGTCTCTGCCTGAGCAGGCACCATGCCTGCTCCATGCTGCTCTTCTGTCTGCAGTCCTAGGTTTCTAGTATTTCAAAACGTCAATTCCTTGGCCACAGGTAGAAAGAGGTGGCACATGTTCTGCTGCATAGACAGCCCCTATTACTGATCACGGCGCCCTCTGCAGGCACCCTTGCAATGTTGTGTATCACACCCTGCTCCGCCCTCCAAGGAACCTGCCCTGTAGCTGCTGCTATTCTCCATGCAGACATGTACTTGGGATTGCAGGAACAGACATCCATACACACTACATGGATTTCCAGAGCTTGATGTCCATGCAGTAGGGAGGCCTCATAGGAAGCAGCATGGAGTTGGAAGTCCAACCTCCATGCACAAGGTGCCCTGCACAGAAGCACAAAGAAGTGCAAAGCCAACCCACTGGGAGAGTGCATTAGGGGCTCAAAGAGGTGCTGAGTCACCACCAGCGGGAGGATGCATGGGGAGCACTACAGGGTACAGAGTCACACCACCGAGAGTATGCATGGGGTGTTCCTCAGGGTGTAGAGTCACACCACCAGGAGGATGCATGGGGAGCACAAAGAGCTGCTGAGTCACCACCAGCGGGAGGGTGCATGGGGAGCACTACAGGGTACAAAGTCACACCACAGAGCCCTACAGGGTGCAGAGTCACATCACACAGGTGGATGTATGGGGAGCACTACAGGGTGCAGAGAGTCACACCACACAGGAGGGTGCATGGGGAGCACTACAGGGTACAGAGAGTCACACCACACAGGAGGGTGCATGGGGAGCACTACAGGGTGCAGAGAGTCACACCACCCAGGAGGATGCATGGGGAGCACTACATGGTGCAAAGAGTCACACCACCCAGGAGGATGCATTGGGACCACTACAGGGTACAGAGTCACACCACTGAGAGTATGCATGGGGAGTTCCTCAGGGTGTAGAGTCACACCACCAGGAGGTTGCATGGGGAGCACAAAGAGCTCCTGAGTCACCACATGGGAGGATGCCTGGGGAGCACTACAGGGTGCAGACCCAGGGGGATGCATGGGGAGCACTACAAAGTGCAGAGAGTCACACCACCTAGGAGGATGCATGGGGAGCACTACAGGGTACAGAGTCACACCACACAGGAGGATACATGGGGATCAGTACAGGGTGCAGAGACTCACACCACACAGAAGGGTGCATGGGGAGCACTACAGGGTGCAGAGACTCACACCACCCAGGAGGGTGCATGGGGGGCACTACAGGGTGCAGAGAGTCGCACCACACAGGAGGATGCATGGGGAGCACTACAGGGTGCAGAGAGTCATACCACCCGGGAGGATGCATGGGGAGCACTACAGGGTGCAGAGAGTCATACCACCCAGGAGGATGCATGGGGAGCACTACAGGGTGCAGAGAGTCACACCACCCAGGAGGATGCATGGGGAGCACTACAAGGTGCAGAGAGTCACACCACCCAGGAGGATGCATGGGGAGCACTACATGGTGCAGAGAGTCACACCACCCAGGAGGATGCATGGGGAGCACTACAGGGTGCAGAGAGTCATACCACCCAGGAGGATGCATGGGGAGCACTACAAGGTACAGAGAGTCACACCACCCAGGAGGATGCATGGGGAGCACTACATGGTGCAAAGAGTCACACCACCCAGGAGGATGCATTGGGACCACTACAGGGTACAGAGTCACACCACTGAGAGTATGCATGGGGAGTTCCTCAGGGTGTAGAGTCACACCACCAGGAGGATGCATGGGGAGCACAAAGAGCTCCTGAGTCACCACATGGGAGGATGCCTGGGGAGCACTACAGGGTGCAGACCCAGGGGGATGCATGGGGAGCACTACAGGGTGCAGAGAGTCACACCACCTAGGAGGATGCATGGGGAGCACTACAGGGTACAGAGTCACACCACACAGGAGGATACATGGGGATCAGTACAGGGTGCAGAGACTCACACCACACAGGAGGGTGCATGGGGGGCACTACAGGGTGCAGAGAGTCGCACCACACAGAAGGATGCATGGGGAGCACTACAGGGTGCAGAGAGTCATACCACCCAGGAGGATGCATGGGGAGTACTACAGGGTGCAGAGAGTCATAACACCCAGAAAGATGCACGGGGAGCACTACAGGGTGCAGAGTCATACCACCCAGGAGGATGCATGGGGAGCACTACAGGGTGCAGAGAGTAACAGCACCCAGGAGGAGGCATGGGGAGCACTACAAGGTGCAGAGAGTCACACCACCCAGGAGGATGCATGGGGAGCACTACATGGTGCAGAGAGTCACACCACCCAGGAGGATGCATGGGGAGCACTACAGGGTGCAGAGAGTCATACCACCCAGGAGGATGCATGGGGAGCACTACAAGGTACAGAGAGTCACACCACCCAGGAGGATGCATGGGGAGCACTACATGGTACAGAGTCACACCACACAGGAGGATGCATGGGGACCACTACAGGGTGCAGAGAGTCACACCACACAAGAGGGTGCATGGGGAGCACTACAGGGTGCAGAGAGTCACACCACACAGGAGGATGCATGGGGAGCACTACAGGGTGCAAAGAGTCACACCACACAGGAGGGTGCATGGGTAGCACTATAGGGTGCAGAGAGTCACACCACCCAGGAGGGTACATGGGGAGCACTACAGGGTGCAGGGAGTCACACCACCCAGGCGGATGCATGGGGAGCACTACATGGTACAGAGTCACACCACACAGGAGGATGCATGGGGACCACTACAGGGTGCAGAGTCACACCACACAGGAGGGTACATGGGGAGCGCTACAGGGTGCAGAGAGTCACACCACACAGGTGGGTACATGGGGAGCACTATAGAGTGCAGAGAGTCACATCACCCAGGAGAATGCATAGGGAGCACTACAGTGTGCAGCCACACCACACAGGAGGATGCATGGGGAACATTACAGGGTGCAGAGAGTCACACCACCCGGCACAATGCATGGGGAACATGACAGGGTCAAGACAGTCACACCACCTGTAGGAAAGTACCATCTTGCCTGGCATGTTACCCCCATTTTTCACTGTATATATGTTGTTTTAGTTGTATGTGTCACTGGGACCCTGCCAGCCAGGGCCCCAGTGCTCATAAGTGTGCCTGAATGTGTTACCTGTGTAGTGACTAACTGTCTCACTGAGGCTCTGCTAATCAGAACCTCAGTGGTTATGCTCTCTCATTTCTTTCAAATTGTCACTAACAGGCTAGTGACCAATTTTACCAATTTACATTGGCTTACTGGAACACCCCTATAATTCCCTAGTATATGGTACTGAGGTACCCAGGGTATTGGGGTTCCAGGAGATCCCTATGGGCTGCAGCATTTTTTTTGACACCGATAGGGAGCTCTGACAATTCTTACACAGGCCTACCACTGCAGCCTGAGTGAAATAACGTCCACGTTATTTCACAGCCATTTTACACTGCACTTAAGTAACTTATAAGTCACCTATAGGTGCAAAGTTACTTAGTGTGAGGGCACCCTGGCACTAGCCAAGGTGCCCCCACATTGTTCAGGGCCAATTCCCCTGACTTTGTGAGTGCGGGGACACCATTACACGCGTGCACTACATATAGGTCACTACCTATATGTAGCTTCACAATGGTAACTCCGAATATGGCCATGTAACATGTCTATGATCATGGAATTGCCCCCTCTATGCCATCCTGGCATAGTTGGCACAATCCCATGATCCCAGTGGTCTGTAGCACAGACCCTGGTACTGCCAAACTGCCTTTCCCGGGGTTTCACTGCAGCTGCTGCTGCTGCCAACCCCTCAGACAGGCTTCTGCCCTCCTGGGGTCCAGCCAGGCCTGGCCCAGGATGGCAGAACAAAGGACTTCGTCTGAGAGAGGGTGTTACACCCTCTCCCTTTGGAAAATGGTGTGAAGGCAGGGGAGGAGTAGCCTCCCCCAGCCTCTGGAAATGCTTTCATGGGCACACATGGTGCCCATTTCTGCAAAAGCCAGTCTACACCGGTTCAGGGACCCCTTAGCCCTGCTCTGGCGTGAAACTGGACAAAGGAAAGGGGAGTGACCACTCCCCTGACCTGTACCTCCCCTGGGAGGTGCCCAGAGCTCCTCCAGTGTGCTCCAGACCTCTGCCATCTTGGAAACAGAGGTGCTGCTGGCACACTGGACTGCTCTGAGTGGCCAGTGCCATCAGGTGACGTCAGAGACTCCTTCTGATAGGCTCCTTCAGGTGTTGCTAGCCTATCCTCTCTCCTAGGTAGCCAAACCCTCTTTTCTGGCTATTTAGGGTCTCTGTCGCTTGGGATTCCTTAGATAATGAATGCAAGAGCTCATCCGAGTTCCTCTGCATCTCTCTCTTCACCTTCTGCCAAGGAATCGACTGCTGACCGCGCTGGAAGCCTGCAAAACTGCAACAAAGTAGCAAAGACGACTACTGCAACTCTGTAACGCTGATCCTGCCGCCTTCTTGACTGTTTTCCTGGTGGTGCATGCTGTGGGGGTAGTCTGCCTCCTCTCTGCACTAGAAGCTCCGAAGAAATCTTCCGTGGGTCGACGGAATCGTCCCCCTGCAACCGCAGGCACCAAAGAACTGCATCACCGGTACCCTGGCTCTCCTCTCAGCACGACGAGCGAGGTCTCTTGAATCCAGCAACTCTGTCCAAGTGACTCCCACAGTCCAGTGACTCTTCAGTCCAAGTTTGGTGGAGGTAAGTCCTTGCCTCCCCACGCCAGACTGCATTGCTGGGAACCGCGACTTTTGCAGCTACTCCGTCTTCCGTGCACTTCCGGCGGAAATCCTTTGTGCATAGTCCAGCCTGGGTCCATGGCACTCTAACCTGCATTGCACGACCTCCTAAGTTGTTCTCTGGCGACGTGGGACTCCTTTGTGCGACTTCAGGTGAGCACCATTTCACGCATCCTCGTAGTGCCTATTTCTGGCACTTCTGCGGGAGCTGCCTGCTGCTGAGAGGTCTCCTTTTCCTGCTCGACGCCCCCTCTGTCCCCTGACGCAATTGGCGATATCCTGGTCCCTCCTGGGCCACCGCAGCATCCAAAAACACTAACCGCACGATTTGCAGCTAGCAAGGTTTGTTGACAGTCTTTCGGTGGGAAAACACTTCTGCACGACTCTCCACGGCGTGACGGATCCGTCCTCCAAAGGGGAAGTCTCTAGCCCTTGTCGTTCCTGCAGAAACCTAAGCTTCCACTGTCCAGTAGCAGCTTCTTTGCACCCCCAGCTGGCATTTCCTGGGCATCTGCCCATCTCCGACTTGCTTGTGACTTTTGGACTTGGTCCCCTTGTTTCACAGGTACCCTCGACTGGAAATCCATTGTTGTTGCATTGCTGGTTTGTGTCTTTCCTGCAGAATTCCCCTATCACGACTTCTATGTCCTTTGGGGAACTTTAGTGCACTTTGCACTCACTTTTCAGGGTCTTGGGGTGGGCTATTTTTTCTAACCCTTACTATTTTCTAATAGTCCCAGCGACCCTCTACAAGGTCACATAGGTTTGGGGTCCATTTGTGGTTCGCATTCCACTTTTGGAGTATATGGTTTGTGTTGCCCCTATCCCTATGTGTCCCCATTGCATCCTATTGTAACTATACATTGTTTGCACTGTTTTCTAATATTATTACTGCATATTTTGGTATTGTGTACATATATCTTGTGTATATTTGCTATCCTCATACTGAGGGTACACTCTGAGATACTTTGGCATATTGTCATAAAAATAAAGTACCTTTATTTTTAGTATATCTGTGTATTGTGTTTTCTTATGATATTGTGCATATGACACTAAGGGGGTCATTCCAAGCTTGGCGGGCGGCGGGAGCCGCCCGCCAAGCGGGAACCGCCAGAAGACCGTACTGCGGTCATTCTGGGTTTCCCACTGGGCTGGCGGGCGACCGCCAAAAGGCCGCCCGCCAGCCCAGCGGGAAACACCCTTCCACGAGGATGCCGGCTCCGAATGGAGCCGGCGGAGTGGAAGGGGTGCGACGGGTGCAGTAGCACCCGTCGCGAATTTCAGTGTCTGCTAAGCAGACACTGAAATTCTAAGTGGGGCCCTCTTACGGGGGCCCCTGCAGTGCCCATGCCATTGGCATGGGCACTGCAGGGGCCCCCAGGGGCCCCACGACACCCCATACTGCCATCCTGTTCCTGGCGGCCGAAACCGCCAGGAACAGGATGGCGGTATGGGGGTCGGAATCCCCATGGCGGCGCAGCAAGCTGCGCCGCCATGGTGGATTCCCCTGGGCAGCGGAAAGCCAGCGGTACACCGCCGACTTTCCGTTTCTGGCCGCGGCTGTACCGCCGCGGTCAGAATGCCCAAAGGAGCACCGCCAGCCTGTTGGCGGTGCTCCCGCGGACCACGGCCCTGGCGGTATTTACCGCCAGGGTCAGAATCAGGCACTAAGTGGTACTGTAGGAGCTTCACTCGTCTCCTAGTTCAGCCTAAGCTGCTCTGCTAAGCTACCATTATCTATCCGCCTATGCTGCTAGACACCCTATACACTAATAAGGGATAACTGGGCCTGGTGCAAGGTGCAAGTACCCCTTGGTACTCACTACAGGCCAGTCCAGCCTCCTACATTGGTTGTGCAGCGGTGGGATAAGTGCTTTGAGACTACTTACCACTCTTGTCATTGTACTTTTCATAAGAGAAAAATATACAAAACAAGTTCAGTGTCTGTACACCTAACCAAAAAATTTTGCATTTCCTCTTTTCACTCTTTTATAAGTGCTAAAAAGTACTTCTAAACTTTCTAAAAAGTTCTAAAAAGTTTTAAAAGTTTTTTTCTGTCTTTCTAAAAGTTCTGAAAAACTTTTTCTCACTTTTTCTGTCACTTAAACTCTTTCTAAAATGTCTGGCACAGGCCAAAATGTTGATCTGTCCAAACTTGCATATGACCACCTTAGCTGGAAAGGAGCAAGGAGTCTCTGTATAGAAAGAGGTTTGAGTGTAGGGAAGAATTCTTCCTTGGAATTATTGCTTAAGATGCTTAGAGAACAAGATAAGGCCAAAAGGGCCCCATCTGTTGAAAAAGTAGCTAATGGTTCCCAATCTGATCCAGGGACACCCCTAGGAAAAGATTCAGGAAAGAAACTTCAGAGCCTGCCCATTACTAGACAGTCTAGCATAGTTGGAACTGATGTAGAGTCACATCATAGCAAGAGCATTCATTCTCACCACAGTAGAAGTGATGTTTCTGTTAATCAAGCTGTTAGGGTGCCTTCTGTAAGGGACAGGTATCCTTCTGTCCATTCTCATCATACTTCTGTTTCAAGACATGTCCCTCCCACCCACCCTGATGACAGATTGTTAGAAAGGGAGCTCAATAGATTGAGAGTGGAACAAACCAGACTGAAGCTCAAGAAGCAACAGCTGGATTTGGATAGACAGACCTTAGAAGTAGAGAAGGAGAGACAGAAGTTGGGTTTAGAAACCCATGGTGGCAGCAGCAGTATTCCCCATAGTCATCCTGCAAAAGAGCATGATTCCAGGAATCTGCACAAGATAGTTCCCCCTTATAAGGAGGGGGATGACATTAACAAGTGGTTTGCTGCACTTGAGAGGGCCTGTGCTGTACAGGATGTCCCTCAAAGACAGTGGGCTGCTATCCTATAGCTATCATTTAGTGGAAAAGGTAGGGATAGGCTCCTTACTGTGAAAGAAAGTGAGGCCAATGATTACAAAGTTCTTAAGAATGCACTCCTGGATGGTTATGGCTTAACCACTGAACAATACAGGATAAAGTTCAGAGAGACCAAAAAGGAGTCTTCACAAGACTGGGTTGATTTCATTGACCATTCAGTGAAGACCTTGGAGGAGTGGTTACATGGCAGTAAAGTTACTGATTATGACAGCCTGTATAACTTGATCCTGAGAGAGCATATTCTTAATAATTGTGTGTCTGATTTGTTGCACCAGTACTTGGTGGACTCTGATCTGACCTCTCCCCAAGAATTGGGAAAGAAGGCAGACAAATGGGTCAGAACAAGGGTGAATAGAAAAGTTCATACAGGGGGTGACAAAGATGGCAACAAGAAGAAGGATGGTAAGTCTTCTGACAAGGGTGGGGACAAATCTAAAAATGAGTCTTGATCAGGCCCACAAAAACACACTGGTGGGGGTGGTGGGCCCAAATCCTCTTCTAATCAAAACAAAGAAAAGAAACCATGGTGCTATTTATGTAAAATAAAAGGCCATTGGACAACAGATCCCAGTTGTCCAAAGAAAAGCACCAAGCCTCCTACCACTACAACCCCTACTGCTACACCTAGTGTCCCTACTAATAGCAGTGGTGGTGGGAGCAAACCTACTAATAGCCAATCCAAGGGAGTAGCTGGGCTCACTTTTGGTAACTTAGTTGGGGTTGGTCTGATTAGGGAGACCACAGAGGCTGTGTTAGTCTCTGAGGGGGCTATTGATTTAGCCACCTTGCTTGCTTGTCCCCTTAACATGGATAAGTACAAGCAACTACCCCTAATAAATGGTGTTGAGGTTCAGGCCTACAGGGACACAGGTGCCAGTGTCACAATGGTGATAGAGAAACTGGTTGTGACCGGGTCAGCCCGATCGGAGGCACG
The DNA here is from genome assembly GCF_031143425.1 of Pleurodeles waltl. Classification (NCBI taxonomy): domain Eukaryota; kingdom Metazoa; phylum Chordata; class Amphibia; order Caudata; family Salamandridae; genus Pleurodeles; species Pleurodeles waltl. The sequence goes on along the minus strand of NC_090450.1, from coordinate 1,021,667,616 downwards.
GCACCGGCAGAGCAAGTGTTGTTGCTTTCCCATGTTGCCAATGGAACGCGTTCACCACGAGGACGGCATTCGGAGGTTGCCTCGACAACCACCGATGACGGGGCCAAAGCGGATTGGCCGGCGGGAGGTCAAAGACCGTGGTTCCCCAGGAGGCGGCGGCGAACGAGGAGACGGCGACGGAGAAAACGGCGAAGGAGGAGGCGGCGAAGGAGGCGGAAGGTGCGGCGGACGAAAACGGAGGAACGACGAGCGAGGAGAAAGGCGGCGGCAACGGCGGGGGAGGAGAGCCACGCAATCCGAAGGACAACCCCGAGGACGGTGGGCGGCCCCGCGGTCCAGGAACTTGTGACGACGACGCCAGGGGAAGCGGAGTGGCGCCGGAGCCCGAGGGGACCAGAGAGCAACGAGGGGACCACCATAGAGCCAGCCACGGCCCCGGAGGGTCGTGGCTCTGGAAGGTACGGTCCTTGTGGACGAGCAGAGGGGCACCTTAAAGGGGAACGAGCTGGGGAAGGGAGGGAGGCAGGGTGAGGGGAGGACAGGGAGGGAGTCAGAGGGCACCAAAAGGAGCACGTAACGAGCACGACCAAAAGTAAACACATTTAGGAGATAAGGAAACAAAGACACAGCCCACCGTCCTCACTGGCGCACCCCCTTCCCGAACCCATTCCCCAGTATTACAGCTAAGCGAAGGACGTATGTAACGGCTGTCATCCCACTCACCATCGATATTTATCCTTTTCTTTCCCCTATATGCAACCCGGGAGCCTGTGAGGAGATGTCAAACACCACGTAAAAGGAGAAGAGGGAGAGAAACACATTAGGAAAACGAACTTCACTCAAAGAAGAACTAATCCTCAACTCACTGTACCGAACCATATACATCACTTATTCGAAAAACAACAAATAAATACTTACCTGAACAACCCCAGCTGCCTCTACTGAGTGTCTGTACTGTTTGGCGCTGCTACAGTGGTGTCAGAAGTGGGATCAACCCCCCCCTCGGGCAGTCCAAACAGTATACACTATGAGCGAAAGTCCGTCCTTAGAGACCATGGTCAAACAGCTAGCGGAGGGGCAACGGCATTTGCAGCTGGTCTGGGAAGCCCAACAGCGGGAAGCTAAAGAGGATCGGGAGGCCCTACAATCTGCTCTGAAGAGTCAGGCGACCATATTGGCTAATAATCAGTTAGTCCATGAAAGCGCGATGAAAAAACTAACTGAGACTATTGCCGCTAGCAAGGTACATCCGAACGTACCTAGTTCGGTACTACAGAAATACCAGGAGGGAGAGGATCCAGAGTCCTTTTTTACCAATTTTGAAAGAGTGGCTTCCTCCGCCCTGTGGCCCGAAGATAAGTGGGGACAGTACGTTGCTCCCTTACTCACAGGTATCCTACAGTCAGCATATCAAGCCGCCAACCCGGGTGGTGACACCCCTTATCAAGACATAAAAACTAGTATACTGGAAAGGGTGGGCCATGATGCAGAATATTACCGAGTTAAATTTCGTAAAATCAAATGGGGAGTCAATGAAGATCCTAGAACCTTTTATTTTCGAGTGAAAGATTTGGCATTGAAGTGGTTAGGCCATGTAGGAAATAGTCGAGAGGAGGTTCTCAAGACCATCATACTAGAACAATACCTAGACGGTCTGCCACCGTCTACAAAACACTGGATCAGGCAACACCCAAAAGTGGACACTGAAACGACCATTGATCTCGCCTGTGCTTTCCACCGGTCTACTGATGTTAGGAACCCTCCGACACGAAACATCCTTAAACCAATTCTTCCGAGCCCAAAGACCTTGGTAAAAAGCCCACCCGACCACCTAGTACCACGAAGATTTCCGGAAGGTCCACCTACAATGGGACCCCAATGTTATAATTGTGGCGAATGGGGACACATCGCACGTATGTGTCCGCAAAAACAGGATACTGGGGAACCAATGGAGATAGGAATGACAAGGAGGAGGGTACTATGTACAGGAAAGGGTGCCCTCAAATTTAAACTAATGATAACCGTTAACGGGAAAAGAGTATACGCCCTGGTTGATTCTGGTTGTAGCCAATCGGTGATTAGAAAAGACTTGACACAGGACGACACCGAGGAGAAAGAATGGGTAACCATATGTTGTATACACGGAGACAAGGTCCAGTATCCTATAAAGGTGCTTCCAATCGTGTGGGGACCCTATCAGGATTTCCTACCCGTAGGACTAATGCCCCAATTAATCGAGGAGTGTATCATTGGGACAGATTATATCCACTTCCAAGAGTTGTTGGATCACGTTAGAGATAACAAGGTGGTCAAAGATTGGTGGAGAGAGGCTCCTTTCGCAGAGAGTTGTATTGAGTGTCCAGCTGATCGTAGAAGATTATCACAAAAGGAAAAACGACATGAGAGGGAGGAATATCGGAAGACTGCAGGGGAAAAATCGTGTGGGGGAATAGTGGCAGAACTTCAAGAAGCCCCTAGTAGTTTTAGCCAACAGCAGAGAGAGGACCCCTCCCTTACCCACACTTGGAGGTCCGCCGTATCAGAAGAGACTGAAGAGGTGGGTCCCTACTTTGTAGTGAAAAATAACTTATTGTATCGAGTAACTACCACTCGGTTGGGTATACGTAAACACCAACTTCTAGTACCTACCGATTATCGTGATCATGTTCTTGCACTAGCACATAGTCATCCAGGGGGGGGACACTTGGGAAGAGAGAAAACCGAAGAGTATTTACTCAGAAAATTTTACTGGCCTGGGGTATATGCTCATATACGAAGGTGCTGCACCCAATGTCCCCGATGTCAGTTAACCGAACCGGGTAGGCCCAGGAAGGGACCTCTGTTACCCCTTCCCATTATAGATATTCCCTTTAAAAGAATAGGGATGGACTTGGTCGGGCCCTTAATTCCTTCTTCAAAAGGACACACCTACATCCTGGTCATTGTAGACTACGCCACCCGATACCCAGAGGCTATTCCCCTGAGGAGTATGACAACCAAAACAGTTGCCCAAGCCATGATTAATATATTCGCTCGACTTGGTTTTCCCCATGAAATCCTTACAGACCAGGGTACCCCCTTTATGTCCACCCTAATGAAACAAGTGTGCAAAACGTTGGGGATAGCTCAGATCAGAACATCCGTTTACCATCCTCAAACAGATGGACTGGTAGAACGATATAACAGAACCATTAAAACGTTACTTAAAAAAATCATCAATGAGACAGGGAAAGATTGGGACCAAAAGCTCCCACTGGTTCTGTACGCCCTACGAACCCACGAACAAGCATCCACGGGGCATAGCCCATTTGAGTTGGTGTTTGGACGCCAACCTCGCTCCCTACTAGACATGGCGGTAGAAGCTTGGGAGGCTGAGGCGGAGGAAGAGGGAACTCCATTATTAGAATATGCAAAAAAATTGAGAAAACACTTACACAGTTTATGGGCGGACGTGCATGCCAACATGGAAGAGGCCCAACGAACTCAGAAACTCCAATATGACAAAGGAAGCAAACTACGGGTTTTCCAACCCGAAGACCCGGTCCTAATAATGAGGCCCACCTCCGAACACAAACTCCTCGCCAAATGGCAAGGGCCATATCGCATTATCAAAGCGGTTTCCCCCGTCACTTACCTTATTGAAATATCCTCCCATCCGAGGAAAACACAAATATATCATGTAAACTTACTAAAAAAATGGGAAACACCCGAACAGCCTAACCAAACCATAGAAATGGGTCACTTCATATGTCCCAACAAGAGATTAGACATCGAGTTCTACCCCACCACCCCATCCCCAGCGGTTAGTTTACCCTCGGTGAACGATAACTTATCTGGAGGGCAAAAACAACAGGCACATACAATGTTGAAACAGTGGCAACCGCTGTTTTCCGAGAAGCCAGGAAAAACTTCCCTAATTTACCACAACATACGAACAAATCCCGGTACAATCACTAGAGAGCGTCCATATCGCGTTCCAGAAGCTAGAAAACAAATAATTGAAGAAGAAATCAAAAATATGTTATTCTTAGGAGTCATCGAACCCTCCAAGAGTCCCTGGTGTTCACCGGTAGTTCTAGTACCAAAACCTGATGGTAGCGTCCGGTTTTGTATCGATTTCCGCAAACTTAACACAAACTCCCTCTTTGACACTTACCCCATCCCGCGAGTAGATGACGTTCTCGAAAACTAGGGAGAGCAAAATACATGTCCACTATCGACTTAACCAAAGGATACTGGCAGATTCCCCTAGCCGCTCAGGACAAGGAGAAAACAGCTTTTTCCACCCAATCAGGGTTATATCAGTTCACGGTACTGCCTTTTGGACTTCACGGGGCACCCGCAACCTTTCAGAGGTTGATGGATAGGATTTTAAAACCCTTTCCTACATTTTCTGCCGCATACCTAGACGATGTAGTCGTTTTTAGCAAATCGTGGGAAGAACATTTGGTACACCTACAGAAGATATTCCATGCCCTCAAATCAGCCGGCTTAACAGCCAATCCCAAGAAGTGTATCATAGGTAAGACAGACATCTCATACCTAGGTTATCGGATTAATCAGGGTACTCTACAACCTCAGAATCCAAAAGTAGAGGCTATCTTGCATGCCCCTCTTCCACACACTAAAAAAGAGTTACGTTCATTTTTAGGATTAGTGGGCTATTACCGACGTTTCATTCCACACTATTCCTCCATAGCAGCCCCCCTCACGGACCTTCTCGCTAAACACCATCCCAATCGGCTTTTGCCTTTTTCGGAGACACAGAATGCGAGTTTTGAACAACTTAGGGCCTCCTTAACCTCCAACCCCATCCTACGCTGCCCGGATTTTACGAAACCCTTCCACCTTTACACCGATGCCTCGGATGTTGGGCTTGGAGGGGTTCTAGCGCAACCTGATGCGGAAGGCCTTGACCTCCCCGTAGTCTACATCAGCAGGAAGTTATGTCCTCGGGAGCGTAATTACTCGATTATTGAGAGGGAATGTTTGGCTATCAAATGGGCCATAGACTGTCTACAATACTATCTCCTGGGCCGACCTTTTACTTTATTCACGGATCACGCTCCCCTGACATGGTTAGCTGCACATAAGGACTCGAACTCCAGAATACTCCGCTGGTTCCTTGAACTCCAACCCTTCTCTTTTCAGGTGCGACACGTACCCGGATCTCACCAAGCCCCCGCGGATTATCTGTCTCGTTTTCCCCTGTCTACCACTGTCCTAGAGCAGGACAGTTCTTGGGGAAGGGTGTGTGACCGGGTCAGCCCGATCGGAGGCACGGCACCGGCAGAGCAAGTGTTGTTGCGTTCCCATGTTGCCATGGGAACGCGTTCACCACGAGGACGGCATTTGGAGGTTGCCTCGACAACCACTGATGACGGGTCCAAAGCGGATTGGCCGGCGGGAGGTCAAAGACCGTGGATTCCCCAGGAGGCGGCGGCGAACGAGGAGACGGCGACGGAGAAAACGGCGAAGGAGGAGGCGGCGAAGGAGGCGGAAGGTGCGCCGGACGAAAACGGAGGAACGACGAGCGAGGAGAAAGGCGGCGGCAACGGCGGGGGAGGAGAGCCACGCAATCCGAAGGACAACCCCGAGGACGGTGGGCGGCCCCGCGGTCCAGGAACTTGTGACGACGACGCCAGGGGAAGCGGAGTGGCGCCGGAGCCCGAGGGGACCAGAGAGCTAAGAGGGGACCACCATAGAGCCAGCCACGGCCCCGGAGGGTCGTGGCTCTGGAAGGTACGGTCCTTGTGGACGAGCAGAGGGGCACCTTAAAGGGGAACGAGCTGGGGAAGGGAGGGAGGCAGGGTGAGGGGAGGACAGGGAGGGAGTCAGAGGGCACCAAAAGGAGCACGTAACGAGCACGACCAAAAGTAAACACATTTAGGAGATAAGGAAACAAAGACACAGCCCACCGTCCTCACTGGCGCACCCCCTTCCCGAACCCATTCCCCAGTATTACAGCTAAGCGAAGGACGTATGTAACGGCTGTCATCCCACTCACCATCGATATTTATCCTTTTCTTTCCCCTATATGCAACCCGGGAGCCTGTGAGGAGATGTCAAACACCACGTAAAAGGAGAAGAGGGAGAGAAACACGTTAGGAAAACGAACTTCACTCAAAGAAGAACTAATCCTCAACTCACTGTACCGAACCATATACATCACTTATTCGAAAAACAACAAATAAATACTTACCTGAACAACCCCAGCTGCCTCTACTGAGTGTCTGTACTGTTTGGCGCTGCTACACTGGTCCACCCTGAACAACACCTACTTGGTCACCAGTACCAAGTAACCGATGCTCACAACAACACACTTAGCCACCCCATGGCTGTTGTAAATCTCAACTGGGGGGTGGGGGGGTTACTGGTCCAAAGAAAGTTGTGGTAGCCACAGATTTACCTGTAGACTGTCTACTAGGAAATGATTTGGAGACATCAGCTTGGTCAGATGTGGAGTTGGAGGCCCATGCAGCAATGCTGGGCATCCCAGGGCATATTTTTGCTTTAACCAGGGCTCAGGCCAAAAAGCAAAAAGGACAGGGAAACTTGGATCCTGGAACAATGGACCAAGTGCTCCCTAAAGCTAGGGCTAGTAGAAGTAAAGCACTTCCTACTATCCCTCCCTCTACAGTGGATTCTAATTCTGAGGAAGAAGAATTTCCACCCTGTGCAGAACCTACACCAGAGGAGCTGGAAGCAGACACTGCTGAGCCTTTGGGTGAAGGGGGGCCTGCCAGGGAGGAGCTGAGTGTAGCACAGCAAACCTGTCCCACACTAGAGGGTCTAAGACAGCAAGCTGTCAAACAGGCTAATGGGGATGTCAGTGACTCTCACAGAGTTTACTGGGAGGACAACCTCTTGTACACTGAAGCAAGGGATCCTAAACCTGGAACTGCCAGGAGGTTAGTGATTCCTCAGGAGTACAGAAAGTTCCTCCTAACTCTAGCCCACGACATTCCCCTAGCTGGACATCTGGGACAAATGAAAACTTGGGACAGACTTGTTCCCTTGTTCCATTGGCCTAGAATGTCTGAGGACACAAAGGAATTTTGTAAGTCCTGTGAAACCTGTCAAGCCAGTGGCAAGACAGGTGGCACTCCAAATGCACCCCTTATTCCACTGCCTGTGGTTGGGGTTCCCTTTGAAAGGGTAGGGGTTGACATAGTTGGCCCCCTTGACCCTCCTACTGCTTCAGGCAATAGGTTTATCTTGGTGGTAGTGGACCATGCCACAAGATATCCTGAAGCAATTCCTTTAAGGACCACTACAGCACCTGCAGTGGCAAAGGCCCTCCTGGGAATATTTTCTAGGGTGGGCTTCCCAAAGGAAGTAGTATCAGACAGAGGAAGCAATTTCATGTCTGCTTACTTAAAGGCCATGTGAAAGGAGTGTGGTGTGACTTACAAGTTCACTACACCCTATCATCCACAAACAAATGGACTGGTAGAGAGATTTAACAAAACTCTCAAAGGCATGATTATGGGTCTCCCTGAAAAACTCCGCAGGAGATGGGATATCCTGTTACCATGCCTCCTTTTTGCCTACAGGGAGGTACCCCAGAAAGGAGTGGGCTTCAGCCCCTTTGAACTCCTCTTTGGACACCCTGTTAGCATCTGCCAAGTATCTAAGCACTTTTGATTTGACTGCAGGGTATTGGCAGATCAAATTATCAGAAGATGCTAAACCTAAAACTGCATTTTCAACCATTGGAGGCCATTACCAATTCACAGTAATGCCTTTTGGATTGAAAAATGCACCTGCCACTTTTCAGAGGTTGGTGAACACAGTCCTGCAAGGTCTGGAAGCTTTTAGTGCAGCATATCTGGACGATATAGCTGTCTTTAGTTCCAGCTGGGATGATCACCTGGTCCACCTATGGAAAGTTTTGGAGGCCCTGCAAAATGCAGGCCTCACTATCAAGGCTTCAAAGTGCCAGATAGGGCAGGGGAAGGTGGTTTATCTGGGACACCTTGTTGGTGGGGAACAGATTGCACCACTTCAGGGGAAAATCCAAACTATTATAGATTGGGTTCCCCCTACTACTCAGACTCAGGTGAGAGCCTTCCTAGGCCTCACTGGGTATTACAGGAGGTTCATTAAGAACTATGGCTCCATTGCAGCCCCTCTTAATGACCTCACATCCAAAAAGATGCCTAAAAAGGTACTATGGACAGCAAACTGTCAGAAAGCTTTTGAGGAGCTGAAGCAGGCCATGTGCTCTGCACCTGTCCTGAAAAGCCCTTGTTACTCTAAAAAATTCTATGTCCAAACTGATGCATCTGAATTAGGAGTAGGGGCAGTCCTATCACAACTTAATTCTGAGGGCCAGGATCAACCTGTTGCTTTTATTAGTAGGAGGTTGACCCCTAGAGAAAAGCGTTGGTCTGCCATAGAGAGGGAGGCCTTTGCTGTGGTCTGGGCTCTGAAGAAGTTGAGGCCATACCTGTTTGGCACTCACTTCATTGTTCAGACAGACCACAAACCTCTACTTTGGCTAAAACAAATGAAAGGTGAAAATCCAAAATTGTTGAGGTGGTCCATATCCCTACAGGGAATGGACTATACAGTGGAACATAGACCTGGGAGTAGCCACTCCAATGCAGATGGACTCTCCAGATATTTCCACTTAGACAATGAAGACTCATCAGGTCATGGCTAGTCTTATTGTCCTTCGTTTGGGGGGGGGGTTGTGTAGGAAAGTACCATCTTGCCTGGCATGTTACCCCCATTTTTCACTGTATATATGTTGTTTTAGTTGTATGTGTCACTGGGACCCTGTCAGCCAGGGCCCCAGTGCTCATAGGTGTGCCTGAATGTGTTACCTGTGTAGTGACTAACTGTCTCACTGAGGCTCTGCTAATCAGAACCTCAGTGGTTATGCTCTCTCATTTCTTTTAAATTGTCACTAACAGGCTAGTGACCAATTTTACCAATTTACATTGGCTTACTGGAACACCCCTATAATTCCCTAGTATATGGTACTGAGGTACCCAGGGCATTGGGGTTCCAGGAGATCCCTATGGGCTGCAGCATTTCTTTTGCCACCCATAGGGAGCTCTGACAATTCTTACACAGGCCTGCCACTGCAGCCTGAGTGAAATAACGTCCACGTTATTTCACAGCCATTTTACACTGCACTTAAGTAACTTATAAGTCACCTATATGTCTAACCTTTACCTGGTAAAGGTTAGGTGCAAAGTTACTTAGTGTGAGGGCACCCTGGCACTAGCCAAGGTGCCCCCACATTGTTCAGGGCCAATTCCCCTGACTTTGTGAGTGCGGGGACACCATTACACGCGTGCACTACATATAGGTCACTACCTATATGTAGCTTCACAATGGTAACTCTGAATATGGCCATGTAACATGTCTATGATCATGGAATTGCCCCCTCTATGCCATCCTGGCACAGTTGGCACAATCCCATGATCCCAGTGGTCTGTAGCACAGACCCTGGTACTGCCAAACTGCCTTTCCCGGGGTTTCACTGCAGCTGCTTCTGCTGCCAACCCCTCAGACAGGCTTCTGCCCTCCTGGGGTCCAGCCAGGCCTGGCCCAGGATGGTAGAACAAAGGACTTCCTCTGAGAGAGGGTGTTACACCCTCTCCCTTTGGAAAATGGTGTGAAGGCAGGGGAGGAGTAGCCTCCCCCAGCCTCTGGAAATGCTTTCATGGGCACACATGGTGCCCATTTCTGCATAAGCCAGTCTACACCGGTTCAGGGACCCCTTAGCCCTGCTCTGGCGTGAAACTGGACAAAGGAAAGGGGAGTGACCACTCCCCTGACCTGTACCTCCCCTGGGAGGTGCCCAGAGCTCCTCCAGTGTGCTCCAGACCTCTGCCATCTTGGAAACAGAGGTGCTGCTGGCACACTGGACTACTCTGAGTGGCCAGTGCCATCAGGTGACGTCAGAGACTCCTTCTGATAGGCTCCTTCAGGTGTTGCTAGCCTATCCTCTCTCCTAGGTAGCCAAACCCTCTTTTCTGGCTATTACGGTCTCTGTCGCTTGGGATTCCTTAGATAAAGAATGCAAGAGCTCATCCGAGTTCCTCTGCATCTCTCTCTTCACCTTCTGCCAAGGAATCGACTGCTGACCGCGCTGGAAGCCTGCAAAACTGCAACAAAGTAGCAAAGACGACTACTGCAACTCTGTAACGCTGATCCTGCCGCCTTCTCTACTGTTTTCCTGGTGGTGCATGCTGTGGGGGTAGTCTGCCTCCTCTCTGCACTAGAAGCTCTGAAGAAATCTCCCGTGGGTCGACGGAATGGTCCCCCTGCAACCGCAGGCACCAAAGAACTGCATCACCGGTACCCTGGGTCTCCTCTCAGCACGACGAGCGAGGTCCCTTGAATCCAGCAACTCTGTCCAAGTGACTCCCACAGTCCAGTGACTCTTCAGTCCAAGTTTGGTGGAGGTAAGTCCTTGCCTCCCCACGCCAGACTGCATTGCTGGGAACTGCGACTTTTGCAGCTACTCCGGCCTCCCTGCACTTCCAGCGGAAATCCTTTGTGCACAGTCCAGCCTGGGTCCACGGCACTCTAACCTGCATTGCACGACCTCCTAAGTTGTTCTCCGGCGACGTGGGACTCCTTTGTGCGACTTCGGGTGAGCACCGTTTCACGCATCCTCGTAGTGCCTGTTTCTGGCACTTCTGCGTGTGCTGCCTGCTGCTGAGAGGGCTCCTTGTCTTGCTCGATGCCCCCTCTGTCCCCTGACGCAATTGGCGACATCCTGGTCCCTCCTGGACCACAGCAGCATCCAAAAACATTAACCGCACTATTTGCAGCTAGCAAGGTTTGTTGGCAGTCTTTTGGCGGGAAAACACTTCTGCATGACTCTCCACGGCGTGAGGTATCCGTCCTCCAAAGGGGAAGTCTCTAGCCCTTGTCGTTCCTACAGAAACCTAAGCTTCCACTGTCCAGTAGCAGCTTCTTTGCACCCACAGCTGGCATTTCCTGGGCATCTGCCCATCTCCGACTTGCTTGTGACTTTTGGACTTGGTCCCCTTGTTTCACAGGTACCCTCGACTGGAAATCCATCGTTGTTGCATTGCTGGTTTGTGTCTTTCCTGCAGAATTCCCCTATCACGAATTCTATGTCCTTTGGGGAACTTTAGTGCACTTTGCACTCACTTTTCAGGGTCTTGGGGTGGGCTATTTTTTCTAACCCTTACTATTTTCTAATAGTACCAGCGACCCTCTACAAGGTCACATAGGTTTGGGGTCCATTCGTGGTTCGCATTCCACTTTTGGAGTATATGGTTTGTGTTGCCCCTATCCCTATGTGTCCCCATTGCATCCTATTGTAACTATACATTGTTTGCACTGTTTTCTAATACTATTACTGCATATTTTGATATTGTGTACATATATCTTGTGTATATTTGCTATCCTCATACTGAGGGTACACTCTGAGATACTTTGGCATATTGTCATAAAAATAAAGTACATTTATTTTTAGTATATCTGTGTATTGTGTTTTCTTATGATATTGTGCATATGACACTAAGTGGTACTGTAGGAGCTTCACTCGTCTCCTAGTTCTGCCTAAACTGCTCTGCTAAGCTACCATTATCTATCAGCCTAAGCTGCTAGACCCCCCTCTACACTAATAAGGGATAACTGGGCCTGGTGCAAGGTGCAAGTACCCCTAGGTACTCACTAAAAGCCAGTCCAGCCTCCTACACCACCCACGAAGATGCATGGGAGCACTACAGGGTGCAGAGAGTCACACCACCCAGGAGGAAGAATGGGGAGCACTAGAGGGTGCAGAGAGTCATACCACCCAGGAGGATGCATGGGGAGCACTACAGTGTGCAAAGAGTCACACCACACAGGAGGATGCATGGGGAGCACTACAGGGTGCAGAGAGTCACACCACACAGGAGGGTGCATGGGTAGCACTACAGGGTGCAGAGAGTCAAACCACCCGGGAGGATGCATGGGGAGCACTACAGGGTGCAGAGAGTCATTCTACACACGAGGGTGCATGGGGAGCAGTACAGGGTGCATAGAGTCACACCACACAGGAAGGTGCATGGGTAGCACTACAGGGTGCAGAGAGTCATACCACCCGGGAGGATGCATGGGGAGCACTACAGGGTGCAGAGTCATACCACCCGGGAGGATGCATGCGCAGCACTACAGGGTGCAGAGAGTCACACCACACAGGAGGGTGCATAGGGAGCACTACATGGTGCAGAGAGTCACACCACACAGGAGGGTGCATGGGGAGCACTACAGGGTGCAAAGAGTCAAACCACACAGGAGGATGCATGGGGAGCACTACAGGTTGTAGAGAGTCACACCACCCAGGAGGATGCATGGGGAGCACTACAGGGTGCAGAGAGTCACACCACACAGGAGGTGCATGGGGAGCACTACAGGGTGCAAAGAGTCACACCACACAGGAGGGTGCATGGGGAGCACTACAGGGTGCAGAGAGTCAAACCACCTAGGAGAATGCATGGGGGTGGTCCTAAAGGGTGCAGAGAGTCACACCACACAGGAGGATGCATGGGGAGCACTCAGGGTGCAGAGAGTCACACCACCCAGGAAGATGCATGGGGAGCACTACAGGGTGCAGAGAGTCACACCACCCGGCACAATGCATGGGGAACACGACTGGGTCAAGACAGTCACACCACCCAGGAGGATGCATGGGAACACTACAGGGTGCAGAGAGTCACACCATCCAGGAGGATACATGGGTAGCACTACAGGGTGCAGAGTCACACCACCCGGCACAATGCATGGGGAACACGACTGGGTCAAGACAGTCACACCACCCAGGAGGATGCATGGGAGCACTACAGGATGCAGAGAGTCACACCACACATGAGGATGCATGGGTAGCAGTACAGGGTGCAGAGAGTCACACCACCCAGGAGGATGCATGGGGAGCACTACAGGGTGCAGAGAGTCACACCACCCAGGGGGATGCATGGGTAGCACTACAGGGTGCAGAGAGACACACCACCCAGGAGGATGCATGGGAGCACTACAGGGTGCAGACCCAGGGGGATGCATGGGGAGCACTACAGGGTGCAGAGAGTCACGCCACCCAGGAGGATGCATGGGGAGCACTACAGGGTGCAAAGAGTCACACCATCCAGGAGGATGCATGGGGAGCACTACAGGGTGCAAAGAGTCACACCACCCGGGAGGATGCATGAGGAGCACTACAGGGTGCAGAGACTCACACGACCCGGGAGGATGCATGGGGAGCACTACAAGGTGCAGGCCCAGGGGGATGCATGGGGAGCACTACATGATGCAGACAGTCACACCACCCAGGAGGATGCATGGGGAGCACTACAGGGTACAGAGAGTCACACCACACAGGAGGGTGCATTGGTAGCACTACAGGGTGCAGAGAGTCACACCACACAGGAGGATGCATGGGGAGCACTCTAGATGCAGAGAGTCACACCACCCAGGAAGATGCATGGGAGCACTACAGGGTGCAGAGAGTCACACTACACAGGAGGATGCATGGGTAGCACTACAGGGTGCAGAGAGTCATACCACCCAGGAGGATGCATGGGGAGCACTACAGGGTGCAGAGTCACACAACACAGGAGGGTGCAGGGGGAGCACTACCGGGTGCAGAGAGTCACACCACCTGGGAGGATGCATGGGGAGCACTACAGGGTGCAGAGAGTCACACCACACAGGAGGGTGCATTGGTGGCACTACAGGGTGCAGAGAGTCACACCACACAGGAGGGTGCATGGGTAGCACTATAGGGTGCAGAGAGTCACAACACCCAGGAGGATGCATGGGGGGATCCTAAAGGGTGCAGAGAGTCACACCACCCAGGAAAATGCATAGGGAGCACTACAGTGTGCAGTCACACCACACAGGAGGGTGCATGGGGAGCACTACAGGGTGCAGAGAGTCACACCACACAGGAGGGTGCATGGGCAGCACTACAGGGTGTAGAGAGTCACACCACACAGGAGGGTGCATGGGGAGCACTACAGGGTGCAAAGAGCCACACCACACAGGAGGGTGCATGGGAGCACTACAGGGTGCAGAGAGTCACACCACCCAGGGGGATGCATGGGTAGCACTACAGGGTGTAGAGAGTCACACCACTCAGGAGGATGCATGGGAGCACTACAGGGTGCAGACCCAGGGGGATGCATGGGGAGCACTACAGGGTGCAGAGAGTCACACCACCCAGGAGGATGCATGGGGAGCACTACAGGGTGCAAAGAGTCACACCACCCAGGAGGATGCATGGGGAGCACTACAGGGTGCAAAGAGTCACACCACCCGGGAGGATGCATGAGGAGCACTACAGGGTGCAGAGACTCACACCACCCGGGAGGATGCATGGGGAGCACTACAAGGTGCAGACCCAGGGGGATGCATGGGGAGCACTACATGATGCAGACAGTCACACCACCCAGGAGGATGCATGGGGAGCACTACAGGGTACAGAGAGTCACACCACACAGGAGGGTGCATTGGTAGCAATACAGGGTGCAGAGAGTCACACCACACAGGAGGATGCATGGGGAGCAATCTAGGTGCAGAGAGTCACACCACCCAGGAAGATGCATGGGGAGCACTACAGGGTGCAGAGAGTCACACTACACAGGAGGATGCATGGGTAGCACTACAGGGTGAAGAGAGTCATACCACCCAGGAGGATGCATGGGGAGCACTACAGGGTGCAGAGAGTCACACAACACAGGAGGGTGCAGGGGGAGCACTACAGGGTGCAGACAGTCACACCACCTGGGAGGATGCATGGGGAGCACTACAGGGTGCAGAGAGTCACACCACACAGGAGGGTGCATGGGTAGCAGTATAGGGTGCAGAGAGTCACAACACCCAGGGGGATGGATGGGGGGATCCTAAAGGCTGGAGAGAGTCACACCGCCCAGGAGAATGCATAGGGAGCACTACAGTGTGCAGTCACACCACACAGGAGGGTGAATGGGGAGCACTACAGGGTGCAGAGAGTCACACCACACAGGAGGGTGCATGGGGAGCACTACAGGGTGCAAAGAGCCACACCACCCAGGAGGGTGCATGGGGAGCACTACAGGGTGCAGAGAGTCACACCACCCAGGAGAATGCATGGGGAGCACTACAGGGTGCAGACCCAGGGGGATGCATGGGGAGCACTACAGGGTGCAGAGAGTCACACCACCCAGGATGATGCATGGGAGCACTACAGGGTGCAGACCCAGGGGGATGCATGGGGAGCACTACAGGGTGCAGAGAGTCACACCACCCAGGAGGATGCATGGGGAGCACTACAGGGTGCAAAGAGTCACACCACCCAGGAGGATGCATGGGGAGCACTACAGGGTGCAAAGAGTCACACCACCCAGGAGGATGCATGAGGAGCACTACAGGGTGCAGAGACTCACACCACCCGGGAGGATGCATGGGGAGCACTACAAGGTGCAGACAGTCACACCACCCAGGAGGATGCATGGGGAGCACTACAGGGTACAGAGAGTCACACCACACAGGAGGGTGCATTGGTAGCACTACAGGGTGCAGAGAGTCACACCACACAGGAGGATGCATGGGGAGCACTCTAGGTGCAGAGAGTCACACCACCCAGGAAGATGCATGGGGAGCACTACAGGGTGCAGAGAGTCACACTACACAGGAGGATGCATGGGTAGCACTACAGGGTGCAGAGAGTCATACCACCCAGGAGGATGCATGGAGAGCACTACAGGGTGCAGAGAGTCACACAACACAGGAGGGTGCAGGGGGAGCACTACAGGGTGCAGAGAGTCACACCACCCGGCACAATGCATGGGGAACACGACTGGGTCAGGACAGTCACACCACCCAGGAGGATGCATGGGGAGCACTACAGGGTGCAGAGAGTCACACTACACAGGAGGATGCATGGGTAGCACTACAGGGTGAAGAGAGTCATACCACCCAGGAGGATGCATGGGGAGCACTACAGGGTGCAGAGAGTCACACAACACAGGAGTGTGCAGGGGGAGCACTACAGGGTGCAGACAGTCACACCACCTGGGAGGATGCATGGGGAGCACTACAGGGTGCAGAGAGTCACACCACACAGGAGGGTGCATGGGTAGCAGTATAGGGTGCAGAGAGTCACAACACCCAGGGGGATGGATGGGGGGATCCTAAAGGGTGGAGAGAGTCACACCACCCAGGAGATTGCATAGGGAGCACTACAGTGTGCAGTCACACCACACAGGAGGGTGAATGGGGAGCACTACAGGGTGCAGAGAGTCACACCACACAGGAAGGTGCATGGGGAGCACTACAGGGTGCAAAGAGCCACACCACCCAGGAGGGTGCATGGGGAGCACTACAGGGTGCAGAGAGTCACACCACCCAGGAGAATGCATGGGGAGCACTACAGGCTGCAGACCCAGGGGGATGCATGGGGAGCACTACAGGGTGCAGAGAGTCACACCACCCAGGAGGATGCATGGGAGCACTACAGGGTGCAGACCCAGGGGGATGCATGGGGAGCACTACAGGGTGCAGAGAGTCACACCACCCAGGAGGATGCATGGGGAGCACTACAGGGTGCAAAGAGTCACACCAGCCAGGAGGATGCATGGGGAGCTCTACAGGGTGCAAAGAGTCACACCACCCAGGAGGATGCATGAGGAGCACTACAGGGTGCAGAGACTCACACCACCCGGGAGGATGCATGGGGAGCACTACAAGGTGCAGACAGTCACACCACCCAGGAGGATGCATGGGGAGCACTACAGGGTACAGAGAGTCACACCACACAGGAGGGTGCATTGGTAGCACTACAGGGTGCAGAGAGTCACACCACTCAGGAGGATGCATGGGGAGCACTCTAGGTGCAGAGAGTCACACCACCCAGGAAGATGCATGGGGAGCACTACAGGGTGCAGAGAGTCACACTACACAGGAGGATGCATGGGTAGCACTACAGGGTGCAGAGAGTCATACCACCCAGGAGGATGCATGGAGAGCACTACAGGGTGCAGAGAGTCACACAACACAGGAGGGTGCAGGGGGAGCACTACAGGGTGCAGAGAGTCACACCACCCGGCACAATGCATGGGGAACACGACTGGGTCAGGACAGTCACACCACCCAGGAGGATGCATGGGGAGCACTACAGGATGCAGAGAGTCACACTACACAGGAGGATGCATGGGTAGCACTACAGGGTGCAGAGAGTCACGCCACCCAGGAGGATGCATGGGGAGCACTACAGGGTACAGAGTCACACCACACAGGAAGATACATGGGGATCACTACAGGGTGCAGAGTGTCACACCACCCAGGAAGATGCATGGAACACTACAGGGTGCAGAGAGTCACACCACCCAGAGGATGCATGAGGAGCACTACAGGGTGCAGAGAGTCACACCACCCAGGAGGATGCATGGGGAGCACTACAGGGTGCAGAGAGTCACACCACACAGGAGGGTGCATGGGTAGCACTACAGGGTGCAGAGAGTCAAACCACACGGGAGGATGCATGGGGAGCACTACAGGGTGCAGAGAGTCACACCACACACGAGGGTGCATGGGGAGCAGTACAGGGTGCATAGAGTCACACCACACAGGAGGGTGCATGGGAAGCACTACAGGGTGCAGAGAGTCATACCACCCGGGAGGATGCATGGGGAGCACTACAGGGTGCAGAGTCATACCACCCGGGAGGATGCATGCGCAGCACTACAGGGTGCAGAGAGTCACACCACACAGGAGGGTGCATGGGGAGCACTACATGGTGCAGAGAGTCACACCACACAGGAGGGTGCATGGGGAGCACTACAGGGTGCAAAGAGTCAAACCACACAGGAGGATGCATGGGGAGCACTACAGGTTGTAGAGAGTCACACCACCCAGGAGGATGCATGGAGAGCACTACAGGGTGCAGAGAGTCACACCACACAGGAGGTGCATGGGGAGCACTACAGGGTGCAAAGAGTCACACCACACAGGAGGGTGCATGGGGAACACTACAGGGTGCAGAGAGTCAAACCACCTAGGAGAATGCATGGGGGTGGTCCTAAAGGGTGCAGAGAGTCACACCACACAGGAGGATGCATGGGGAGCACTCAGGGTGCAGAGAGTCACACCACCCAGGAAGATGCATGGGGAGCACTACAGGGTGCAGAGAGTCACACCACCCGGCACAATGCATGGGGAACACGACTGGGTCAAGACAGTCACACCACCCAGGAGGATGCATGGGAACACTACAGGGTGCAGAGAGTCACACCATCCAGGAGGATACATGGGTAGCACTACAGGGTGCAGAGAGTCACACCACCCGGCACAATGCATGGGGAACACGACTGGGTCAAGACAGTCACACCACCCAGGAGGATGCATGGGAGCACTACAGGATGCAGAGAGTCACACCACACATGAGGATGCATGGGTAGCAGTACAGGGTGCAGAGTGTCACACCACCCAGGAGGATGCATGGGGAGCACTACAGGGTGCAGAGTCACACCACCCAGGGGGATGCATGGGTAGCACTACAGGGTGCAGAGAGTCACACCACCCAGGAGGATGCATGGGAGCACTACAGGGTGCAGACCCAGGGGGATGCATGGGGAGCACTACAGGGTGCAGAGAGTCACGCCACCCAGGAGGATGCATGGGGAGCACTACAGGGTGCAAAGAGTCACACCATCCAGGAGGATGCATGGGGAGCACTACAGGGTGCAAAGAGTCACACCACCCGGGAGGATGCATGAGGAGCACTACAGGGTGCAGAGACTCACACGACCCGGGAGGATGCATGGGGAGCACTACAGGGTGCAAAGAGTCACACCATCCAGGAGGATGCATGGGGAGCACTACAGGGTGCAGACCCAGGGGGATGCATGGGGAACACTACAGGGTGCAGAGAGTCACGCCACCCAGGAGGATGCATGGGGAGCACTACAGGGTGCAAAGAGTCACACCATCCAGGAGGATGCATGGGGAGCACTACAGGGTGCAAAGAGTCACACCACCCGGGAGGATGCATGAGGAGCACTACAGGGTGCAGAGACTCACACCACCCAGGAGGATGCATGGGGAGCACTACAGGGTGCAAAGAGTCACACCATCCAGGAGGATGCATGGGGAGCACTACAGGGTGCAAAGAGTCACACCACCCGGGAGGATGCATGAGGAGCACTACAGGGTCCAGAGACTCACACGACCCGGGAGGATGCATGGGGAGCACTACAAGGTGCAGGCCCAGGGGGATGCATGGGGAGCACTACATGATGCAGACAGTCACACCACCCAGGAGGATGCATGGGGAGCACTACAGGGTACAGAGAGTCACACCACACAGGAGGGTGCATTGGTAGCACTACAGGGTGCAGAGAGTCACACCACACAGGAGGATGCATGGGGAGCACTCTAGATGCAGAGAGTCACACCACCCAGGAAGATGCATGGGAGCACTACACGGTGCAGAGAGTCACACTACACCAGAGGATGCATGGGTAGCACTACAGGGTGCAGAGAGTCATACCACCCAGGAGGATGCATGGGGAGCACTACAGGGTGCAGAGTCACACAACACAGGAGGGTGCAGGGGGAGCACTACCGGGTGCAGAGAGTCACACCACCTGGGAGGATGCATGGGGAGCACTACAGGGTGCAGAGAGTCACACCACACAGGAGGGTGCATTGGTGGCACTACAGGGTGCAGAGAGTCACACCACACAGGAGGGTGCATGGGTAGCACTATAGGGTGCAGAGAGTCACAACACCCAGGAGGATGCATGGGGGGATCCTAAAGGGTGCAGAGAGTCACACCACCCAGGAAAATGCATAGGGAGCACTACAGTGTGCAGTCACACCACACAGGAGGGTGCATGGGGAGCACTACAGGGTGCAGAGAGTCACACCACACAGGAGGGTGCATGGGCAGCACTACAGGGTTTAGAGAGTCACACCACACAGGAGGGTGCATGGGGAGCACTACAGGGTGCAAAGAGCCACACCACACAGGAGGGTGCATGGGGAGCACTACAGGGTGCAGAGAGTCACAACACCCAGGGGGGTGCATGGGTAGCACTACAGGGTGCAGAGAGTCACACCACCCAGGAGGATGCATGGGAGCACTACAGGGTGCAGACCCAGGGGGATGCATGGGGAGCACTACAGGGTGCAGAGAGTCACACCACCCAGGAGGATGCATGGGGAGCACTACAGGGTGCAAAGAGTCACACCACCCAGGAGGATGCATGGGGAGCACTACAGGGTGCAAAGAGTCACACCACCCGGGAGGATGCATGAGGAGCACTACAGGGTGCAGAGACTCACACAACCCGGGAGGATGCATGGGGAGCACTACAAGGTGCAGACCCAGGGGGATGCATGGGGAGCACTACCTGATGCAGACAGTCACACCACCCAGGAGGATGCATGGGGAGCACTACAGGGTACAGAGAGTCACACCACACAGGAGGGTGCATTGGTAGCACTACAGGGTGCAGAGAGTCACACCACACAGGAGGATGCATGGGGAGCAATCTAGGTTCAGAGAGTCACACCACCCAGGAAGATGCATGGGGAGCACTACAGGGTGCAGAGAGTCACACTACACAGGAGGATGCATGGGTAGCACTACAGGGTGAAGAGAGTCATACCACCCAGGAGGATGCATGGGGAGCACTACAGGGTGCAGAGAGTCACACAACACAGGAGTGTGCAGGGGGAGCACTACAGGGTGCAGACAGTCACACCACCTGGGAGGATGCATGGGGAGCACTACAGGGTGCAGAGAGTCACACCACACAGGAGGGTGCATGGGTAGCAGTATAGGGTGCAGAGAGTCACAACACCCAGGGGGATGGATGGGGGGATCCTAAAGGGTGGAGAGAGTCACACCACCCAGGAGATTGCATAGGGAGCACTACAGTGTGCAGTCACACCACACAGGAGGGTGAATGGGGAGCACTACAGGGTGCAGAGAGTCACACCACACAGGAAGGTGCATGGGGAGCACTACAGGGTGCAAAGAGCCACACCACCCAGGAGGGTGCATGGGGAGCACTACAGGGTGCAGAGAGTCACACCACCCAGGAGAATGCATGGGGAGCACTACAGGCTGCAGACCCAGGGGGATGCATGGGGAGCACTACAGGGTGCAGAGAGTCACACCACCCAGGAGGATGCATGGGAGCACTACAGGGTGCAGACCCAGGGGGATGCATGGGGAGCACTACAGGGTGCAGAGAGTCACACCACCCAGGAGGATGCATGGGGAGCACTACAGGGTGCAAAGAGTCACACCAGCCAGGAGGATGCATGGGGAGCACTACAGGGTGCAAAGAGTCACACCACCCAGGAGGATGCATGAGGAGCACTACAGGGTGCAGAGACTCACACCACCCGGGAGGATGCATGGGGAGCACTACAAGGTGCAGACAGTCACACCACCCAGGAGGATGCATGGGGAGCACTACAGGGTACAGAGAGTCACACCACACAGGAGGGTGCATTGGTAGCACTACAGGGTGCAGAGAGTCACACCACTCAGGAGGATGCATGGGGAGCACTCTAGGTGCAGAGAGTCACACCACCCAGGAAGATGCATGGGGAGCACTACAGGGTGCAGAGAGTCACACTACACAGGAGGATGCATGGGTAGCACTACAGGGTGCAGAGAGTCATACCACCCAGGAGGATGCATGGAGAGCACTACAGGGTGCAGAGAGTCACACAACACAGGAGGGTGCAGGGGGAGCACTACAGGGTGCAGAGAGTCACACCACCCGGCACAATGCATGGGGAACACGACTGGGTCAGGACAGTCACACCACCCAGGAGGATGCATGGGGAGCACTACAGGATGCAGAGAGTCACACTACACAGGAGGATGCATGGGTAGAACTACAGGGTGCAGAGAGTCACGCCACCCAGGAGGATGCATGGGGAGCACTACAGGGTACAGAGTCACACCACACAGGAAGATACATGGGGATCACTACAGGGTGCAGAGTGTCACACCACCCAGGAAGATGCATGGAACACTACAGGGTGCAGAGAGTCACACCACCCAGAGGATGCATGAGGAGCACTACAGGGTGCAGAGAGTCACACCACCCAGGAGGATGCATGGGGAGCACTACAGGGTGCAGAGAGTCACACCACACAGGAGCTTGCATGGGGAGCACTACAGGGTGCAGAGAGTCACACCACCTGGGAGGATGCATGGGGAGCACTACAGGGTGCAGAGAGTCAGACCACACAGGAGAATGCATGGGGAGCACTACAGGGTGCAGAGTCTCACACCACCTAGGAGGATGCATGGTGAGCACTACATGGTGCAGAGAGTCACACCACACAGTAGGATGCATGGGGAGCACTACAAGGTGCAGAGAGTCACACCACACAGGAGGGTGCATGGGTAGCACTATAGGGTGCAGAGAGTCACAACACACAGGAGGGTGCATGGGTAGCACTATAGGGTGCAGAGAGTCACAACACCCAGGAGGATGCATGGGGGGATCCTAAAGGGTGCAGAGAGTCACACCACCCAGGAGAATGCATAGGGAGCACTACAGTGTGCAGTCACAGCACACAGGAGGGTGCATGGGGAGCACTACAGGGTGCAGAGAGTCACACCACCCAGGAGGATGCATGGGGAGCACTATAGGGTGCAGAGTCACACCACCCAGGAGGATGCATGGGGAGCACTACAGGGTGCAGAGAGTCACACCACCCAGGAGGGTGCATTGGTAGCACT
The DNA here is from genome assembly GCF_031143425.1 of Pleurodeles waltl. Classification (NCBI taxonomy): domain Eukaryota; kingdom Metazoa; phylum Chordata; class Amphibia; order Caudata; family Salamandridae; genus Pleurodeles; species Pleurodeles waltl. The sequence continues at coordinate 1,021,644,890 of NC_090450.1, read as the reverse complement.
ACAGGGTGCAGAGAGTCACACCACACAGGAGGATGCATGGGGAGCACTACAGGGTGCAGACCCAGGGGTATGCATGGGTAGCACTACAGAGTGCAGAGAGTCACACCACCCAGGAGGATGCATGGGGAGCACTATAGGGTGCACACCCAGGGGGATGCATGGGTAGCACTACAGGGTGCAGAGAGTCACAGCACCTAGGAGGATGCATGGGGGTGGTCCTAAAGGGTGCAGAGAGTCACACCACCCAGGAGGATGCATGGGACCACTACAGGGTCCAGAGAATCACACTTCCTTGGAGGATGCATGGAGAGCACTACAGAATGCAGAGAGTCACACCACCCAGAGGATGCATGGGGAGCACTACAGGGTGCAGAGAGTCACACCACACAGGAGGGTGCATGGGTAGCACTACAAGGTGCAGAGAGTCACACCACACAGGAGTATGCATGCGGCACTACAGGGTACAGAGAGACACAATTCTCTAGAGAATGCACCCTGCATTGGAAGCACTACATGGAGAGTCCCAAAGCACCTCAGAAAATACTTGGGCACAACCTGGAGTATGCATGGAGCACTTTGAGGTAAAGAGTAAAACCATTGGGGACATTTAATGGTGCCCTGTAAGGTGCAGTGAGTCGATATTTCTTACAATGCACTGTGCATGGAGAGCACTTCGAGGTACAGAGTCAAGGCACCTGGGAGAATGCATAGTGCACTGTAAGGTGCAGTGAGGCGATAGTCCTTACAATGCACTGTGCATGGAGAGCACTTCGAGGTACAGAGTCAAACCGCCTGGGAAAATGCATAGTGCACTGTAAGGTGCAGTGAGGCGATAGTCCTTACAATGCACTGTGCATGGAGAGCACTTCGAGGTACATAGTCAAACCGCCTGGGAGAATGCATAGTGCACTGTAAGGTGCAGTGAGGCGATAGTCCTTACAATGCACTGTGCATGGAGAGCACTTCGAGGTACAGAGTCAAAGCACCTGGGAGAATGCATAGTGCACTGTAAGGTGCAGTGAGGCGATAGTCCTTACAATGCACTGTGCATGGAGAGGACTTCGAGGTACAGAGTCAAAGCACCTGGGAGAATGCATAGTGCACTGTAAGGTGCAGTGAGGCGATAGTCCTTACAATGCACTGTGCATGGAGAGGACTTCGAGGTACAGAGTCAAAGCACCTGGGAGAATGCATAGTGCACTGTAAGGTGCAGTGAGGCGATAGTCCTTACAATGCACTGTGCATGGAGAGGACTTCGAGGTACAGAGTCAAAGCGCCTGGGAGAATGCATAGTGCACTGTAAGGTGCAGTGAGGCGATCCTCCCTACAATACAACGCGAATGGGGGCCTGTGAGGTGCAGTCATACCTCTCTAGAGAATGCTTGGGCACTGCAGGGTACAGAGAGTCTCCATTCTCTGGAGAATATACCCTTCCTAGGGAGCACTCCTGGAATTCTTGTGTGATACCCTCACTTCCATTTACTTGAACTCTGACCTCAGCTGGATCCCGCCTCCCCTGCGACTTGACTTCCCATCTCACTTAAGGAAAGACCCCGTAGCTCGTGGCCAGTCATTACCACTGATGTGACCGCCCCCACCATGAAGTCCCCTCACTCTGGAGCCCTGTCCGACCCTTGCCCCCCTATACCTTCACCAGAGAACTCCTACCTATCACTGAAGCTCTAACACCCAACCTCAGCCCCTCCATCAACTCAGCCGCCTTTCCAGACACCCAGAAACATGCCCTGGTCCTTCCCCTGCTAAGACACCCCCCGTCGACGCAGCCACGGTCAGCGCCTAGAGACCCCTGGTCCTCCCACCCCGCAGGACCCAGAGGATGGTTAGACGACCCCTGTGACCCACCCAGACTCCAGACACCCAGAAACATGCCCTGGTCCTTCCCCTGCTAAGACACCCCCCGTCGACGCAGCCACGGTCAGCGCCTAGAGACCCCTGGTCCTCCCACCCCGCAGGACCCAGAGGATGCTCACACCTGTGACCCACCCAGACTCCAGACACCCAGAAACATGCCCTGGTCCTTTCCCTGCTAAGACACCCTCCGTCGACGCAGCCACGGTCAGCGCCTAGAGACCCCTGGTCCTCCCACCCTGCAGGACCCAGAGGATGGTCAGACGACCCCTGTGACCCACCCAGACTCCAGACACCCAGAAACATGCCCTGGTCCTTCCCCTGCTAAGACACCCCCCGTCGACGCAGCCACAGGCAGCGCCTAGAGACCCCTGGTCCTCCCACCCCGCCAGGACCCAGAGGATGGTTAGACGACCCCTGTGACCCACCCAGAGTCCAGACACCCAGAAACATGCCCTGGTCCTTTCCCTGCTAAGACACCCTCCGTCGACGCAGCCACGGTCAGCGCCTAGAGACCCCTGGTCCTCCCACCCTGCAGGACCCAGAGGATGGTCACACCTGTGACCCACCCAGACTCCAGACACCCAGAAACATGCCCTGGTCCTTCCCCTGCTAAGACACCCTCCGTCGACGCAGCCACGGTCAGCGCCTAGAGACCCCTGGTCCTCCCACCCCGCAGGACCCAGAGGATGGTCAGACGACCCCTGTGACCCACCCAGACTCCAGACACCCAGAAACATGCCCTGGTCCTTCCCCTGCTAAGACACCCTCCGTCGACGCAGCCACGGTCAGCGCCTAGAGACCCCTGGTCCTCCCACCCTGCAGGACCCAGAGGATGGTCAGACGACCCCTGTGACCCACCCAGACTCCAGACACCCAGAAACATGCCCTGGTCCTTCCCCTGCTAAGACACCCTCCGTCGACGCAGCCACGGTCAGCGCCTAGAGACCCCTGGTCCTCCCACCCCGCCAGGACCCAGAGGATGGTCACACCTGTGACCCACCCAGAGTCCAGACACCCAGAAACATGCCCTGGTCCTTCCCCTGCTAAGACACCCTCCGTCGACGCAGCCACGGTCAGCGCCTAGAGACCCCTGGTCCTCCCACCCTGCAGGACCCAGAGGATGGTCACACCTGTGACCCACCCAGACTCCAGACACCCAAAAACATGCCCTGGTCCTTCCCCTGCTAAGACACCCTCCGTCGACGCAGCCACGGTCAGCGCCTAGAGACCCCTGGTCCTCCCACCCTGCAGGACCCAGAGGATGGTCACACCTGTGACCCACCCAGACTTCAGACACCCAGAAACATGCCCTGGTCCTTCCCCTGCTAAGACACCCTCCGTCGACGCAGCCACGGTCAGCGCCTAGAGTCCCCTGGTCCTCCCACCCCGCAGGACCCAGAGGATGGTCAGACGACCCCTGTGACCCACCCAGAGTCCAGACACCCAGAAACATGCCCTGGTCCTTCCCCTGCTAAGACACCCTCCGTCGACGCAGCCACGGTCAGCGCCTAGAGACCCCTGGTCCTCCCACCCCGCAGGACCCAGAGGATGGTCACACCTGTGACCCACCCAGACTTCAGATTACAACTGGATCCTGCTTCGGTGCGCCTGGACACGCGTGGAGATCAGAGGCGCTCTCTTCGGGGACCCTCAGCGCGGCACCGCCCGCAGGGGGGTCGGGATCCGAACCACTTCTCTGCAAGGGTTCGGTGGGGTGTCCCAGCCCACCTAGTGGTGCCCTGTTACCGCGCACCAGGCTTGGCAGAGCCCCCACGCCTCTCTGCGTGTGAAATATGTGCACTGACAGCGCCTTTCATTCAAGTACAAAGCGCTATACGCGTCGCACGACAGCCCGTCCCTAATGATCTGTCAGATCCTGATATAGAAGACGTCTGTTAAAGCAAAGAAAATCTCCATGAAATAATTGCCAACATTTAATTACATATTTAATTTGTATGTAACTGTAGAACTGTTAAGTGACTTGGTATTTCACAAGAGTGTTCTGCATAAAGAAGGTTATTTCTGAATGTAGTTAGATACCTCTGTAGAATGTTAATACGGCATTACTGATGCAGAAAGGCTCATGCCGACGCTTTTTCCACATTTTAGTTATTATTGTTTTCGATAGAATAACTGTTTTGCTGCAGTTGTACCTGCCCTGTCCCTGGTTGCTGCCCCCAGACTGTGCACTCGCTCCCACGGGGTGGGCGCTATGAACGGTTCATTTACCTGTATTCATTTGTATGGACTGGCATGTGGGGATTGGCACCGTTCCTTCCGGTGAGTGCCCCCTGGAGCCCAGGAGAGATGCTCCCTGGAACCCGGTGACACCCAGGCCTCACCTCCCTGCTGGTGGGTCACTGCCCTGTGGGTACCGTGGGGGTATGCCACTGTGCTCTTGGGCCAGTGCTGGTATGTCACATTGGTCTGGCTCCGCCCTACACTGGCACGTAACACTATTTCACTGCATCCCTGCTTGGTGTGGGCATTTCTAGGTCTGGCTTGACAGTGCTGTTACCACCAAGACACATTGGGGCATATTTAAGCGCCATTCTAACTCTACATTAGTGTCATTGTTTGATGCTAATGCGGCTTTAGCAAGCCCAAAACACAGCGCAATATTTACAAAGTGCCGCAAATGCATGCACTGCGCCACTTTGTAACCCTGTGCGTTACATTATGCCTGTGCCAGGCATAATGTATGCAAAGGGGGTGTTCCCGCATTAAGGGGGCGGAAAACATTGCACAAGGAAATCTAAGAGATTTCTTTGCGTCTTTTTTTCTGCACTTTTAATGCCTGCTCAGAGCAGGCGTTAAAAGGGGACATGCCATTGGATACAATGGCCCCTATGTACTCTGCATGCCTAGCGCCAAACTGTTAGCGCTTCTGCTGCAGAGAACATCAATAGTGTCAATAGAAACGATGCCATTGCCCCGCACTGCGCCATGGTGCACTGTATGTTTAATACGGTGGCAGTAGGGGGTGCTAAAGGTCGCGAGAAACGTGGCGCTGACTGTATGAAGCACCACTTTTCTTAACTGTGCCCCATTGTTTCCAGTGCCTTAACGCTCGAGCCTGCCGTGGTTTGTTGACCTGTATAGGGGGCACCAGTCTGACCCACACCTGGGACATTCAGGCATCCAAAGACCATCCGGAGCCCTCCACTCGACGTTCCAGTGCTCTAATAATACATTCGTTGTTGGCTTGTAGTGAATCCTATTTGTGTTTTACGGGGACCCCGGAGGCTAGCTTAGCCTTCTGCCTTGCCGGCCTGTGCCCCCGTCACCTACCGGCTTTTAACCTACTGAGCTTGCTCTGTCTTAGCCCATTATTGTATTATTTCTTTTAAGATGGCTGCCTTTGTTTATAGTTAGAGAAATGTTTTGATTTGCATTATCAGTGCTACTCTGTGAAGGCGTCAGTATCAGTGTCATGATCACTTGTGTGTGACAGGAACATAATGTACACTTGGTGGCAATTGTTTACATAATCGGTGCACAAACCTGCCCCATTATCTGTTCTTTGAGAACATACCTGTGTCAGGGATTCAACATGATCTGTGTAAATACATCTCACATAGACAGAGTTATCAGAGAGCTTCCTACCAGATTCCAGCTATGCTGCACATCACCTCGCTGCAGAAACCAGCCTTTGTGTCACCACGGAGCCGGACCGAACCCTCATTCCGAGGGAACGAGGGTGTAGGGGACGCTTCTCGTGGACATGGTACTGGCAGATTAGGTTTATCACACCTAGCTCTCACTCGGTTAGGGATTAGGTTCTCTATGCTAGCGATTTTTCATTTTATGTTTATTACAATGTGTAGGAAAGTAGCCTCTTTCTAGCCTTGTTACCCCCACTTTTGGCCTGTTTGTGAGTGTATGTCAGGGTGTTTTCACTGTCTCACTGGGATCCTGATAGCCAGGGCCCAGTGCTCATAGTGAAAACCCTATGTTGTCAGTGTGTTTGTTATGTGTCACTGGGACCCTGCTCGCCAGGACCCCAGTGCTCATAGTTTCTGGCCTATATGTCTTCCCTGTGTGGTGCCTAACTGTCTCACTGAGGCTCTGCTAACCAGAAACTCAGTGTTTATGCTCTCTCTGCTTTTAAAATTGTCACTGCAGGCTAGTGACTTATTTTACCAATTCTGATTGGCACACTGGAACACCCTTATAATTCCCTAGTATATGGTACCCAGGGTATTGGGGTTCCAGGAGATCCCTATGGGCTGCAGCATTTCTTTTGCCACCCATAGGGAGCTCAGGCAATTCTTATACAGGACTGCCACTGCAGCCTGAGTGAAATAACGTCCACATTATTTCATAGCCATTTTACACTGCACTTAAGTAACTTATAAGTCACCTATATGTCTAACCCTCACGTAGTGAAGGTTAGGTGCAAAGTTACTAAGTGTGAGGGCACCCTGGCACTAGCCAAGGTGCACCCACATTGTTCAGGGCAATTTCCCCAGACTTTTTGAGTGTGGGGACACCATTACACGCGTGCACTACATATAGGTCAACACCTATGTGTAGCATCACCATGGTAACTCCGAACATGGCCATGTAACATGTCTAGGATCATGAAATTGTCACCCCAACACCAGACAATTCCATGCATCCCCGGGGCTCTAGCATAGAGCCCGGGTACTGCCAAACTAACTTTACGGGGTTTTTCTCAGCAGCTACCACTGCTGTCAACCCTCAGACAGGCTTCTGCCCCCCTGGGCAGCCCAGTCCCAGGAAGGCAGAACAAAGGATTTCCTCTAAGAGAGGGTGTTACACCCTCTCCCTTTGGAAATAGATGTGAGGGCTGGGGAGGAGTAGCCTCCCCCAGCCTCTGGAAATGCTTTGATGGGCACAGATGGTGCCCTCCTTGCATAAGCCAGTCTACATAGGTTCAGGGACCCCCAGCCCTGCTCTGGCACGAAACAGGACAAAGGAAAGGGGAATGACCACTCCCCTGACCTGCACCTCCCAGGGGAGGTGCCCAGAGCTCCTCCAGTGTGTCCCAGACCTCTGCCATCTTGAATTCAGAGGTGTGAGGGCACACTGGACTGCTCTGAGTGGCCAGCACCAGCAGGTGACGTCAGAGACCCCTCCTGATAGGCTCTTACCTGGTTAGGTAGCCAATCCTCCTCTGAGGGCTATTTGGGGTCTCTCCTGTGAGTTTTTCACCAGATAACGAATGCAAGAGCTCACCAGAGTTCCTCTGCCCTTCCCTCTTCTGCCAAGGATCGACCGCTGACTGCTCCAGGACGCCTGCAAAACCGCAACAAAGTAGCAAGAAGACTAACAGCAACATTGTAGCACCTCATCCTGCCGGCTTTCTCGACTGTTTCCTGGTGGTGCATGCTCTGAGGGCTGTCTGCCTTCACCCTGCACTGGAAGCCAAGAAGAAATCTCCCGTGGGTCGACGGAATATTCCCCCTGCCAACGCAGGCACCAAACTTCTGCATCTACGGTCCTCTGGGTCCCCTCTCATCTTGATGAGCATGGTCCCTGGAACACAGGAGCTGGATCCAAGTGTCCCCGACAGTCCAGTGACCCTTCTGTCCAAATTTGGTAACTCCGTTTTGCTGAGTGCCCCCTCTGTCCCCTCCTCCAAGGGGCGACCTCCTGGTCCTTCCTGGGCCCTGGCAGCACCCAAAACCTTCAACCATGACTCTTGCAGCTAGTAAGGTTTATTTGCGGTCTTTCTGTGTGGAAACAACTCTGCATCCTTCAGCACGCCGTAGGACATCTTCTGACCAAAGGAGAAGTTCCTGGCACCTTCCGTTGTTGCAGAATCTTTGGCTTCTTCCACCCGGAGGCAGCCCTTTTGCACCTTCATCCGGGGTTTAGTGGGCTCCTGCCCCCCCCGGACACTTGCATGACTCTTGGACTTGGTCCCCTTCCTTTACAGGTCCTCAGGTCCAGGAATCCATCTTCAGTGCTTTGCAGTCAGTTGTTGTCTTTGCAGAATCCCCTATCTCATCTTTACTGTCTTTCTGGGGTAGTAGGGTAACTTTACTCCTACTTTTCAGGGTCTTGGGGTGGGGTATCTTGGACACCCTTAGTGTTTTCTTACACTTCCAGCGACCCTCTACACACTACACTAGGCCTGGGGTCCATTTGTGGTTCGCATTCCACTTTTGTAGTATATGGTTTGTGTTGCCCCTAGGCCTATTGTCTCCTATTGCATTCTATGGTGATCTACAGTGTTTGCACTACTTTTCTAACTGTTTACTTACCTGATTTTGGTTTGTGTGTATATTTTTTGTATATTACTTACCTCCTAAGTCAAATCAAATCAAATCATTAACATTTATAAAGCGCGCTACTCACCCGTGCGGGTCTCAAGGCGCTAGGGTAAAGGGGGGGTTACTGCTGCTCGAATAGCCAGGTTTTTAGGAGTCTCCGGAAAGCAGGGTGGTCCTGGGTGGTCCTGAGGCTGGTGGGGAGGGAGTTCCAGGTCTTGGCCGCCAGGAAGGAAAAAGATCTCCCACCCGCCGTGGAGCGGCGGATGCGAGGGACGGAAGCGAGTGCGAGACCAGAGGAACGGAGGAGGCGGGTGGGGACGTAGAAGCTGAGGCGTCGGTTGAGGTATTCCGGTCCCTTGTTGTGGAGGGCTTTGTGTGCGTGGGTGAGAAGTCGAAAGGTGATCCTTTTGCTGACTGGGAGCCAATGCAGGTGTCTCAGGTGTGCGGAGATGTGGCTGTTGCGGGGTACGTCGAGGATGAGGCGTGCCGATGCGTTTTGAATGCGTTGCAGGCGATTTTGGAGTTTGGCTGTGGTCCCGGCGTAGAGGGTGTTGCCGTAGTCCAGGCGGCTCGTGACGAGAGTGTGGGTCACGTTTTTTTTAGTGTCGGCGGGGATCTAGCGGAAGATCTTGCGGAGCATGCGGAGGGTGAGGAAGCAGGCGGAGGACACAGCGTTGACTTGCTTGGTCATGATGAGAAGAGGGTCCAAGATGAAGCCGAGGTTGCGGGCGTGGTCTGTGGGGGTCGGTGCGGTGCCGAGGGCCGTGGGCCACCAGGAGTCGTCCCAGGCGGACGGGGTGTTGCCGAGGATGAGGACTTCCGTTTTTCCAGAGTTCAGCTTTAGGCGGCTGAGCCTCATCCAATCTGCGACGTCCTTCATACCCTCTTGTAGGTTGGTCTTGGCGGGGTCCTTGGTGAGGGAGAGTATAAGTTGGGTGTCGTCGGCGTAGGAGGTGATGATGATGTCGTGCTTGCGAACGATGTTGGCAAGGGGGCTCATGTAGACATTGAAGAGTGTCGGGCTGAGCGATGAGCCTTGAGGTACGCCGCAGATGATCTCAGTGGGTTCTGAGCGAAACGGAGGGAGATAAACTCTTTGGGAACGGTTTGAGGAAGGAGGCGATCCAGTCCAGGGCCTGGCCTTGGATCCCGGTGGAGCGGAGGCGGGTGATTAGGGTGCGGTGACAGACGGTGTCGAAGGCAGCCGAGAGGTCGAGGAGAATGAGGGCGACTGTTTCACCGTTGTCCATCAAGGTTCTGATGTCGTCAGTGACTGAGATGAGGGCGGTTTCCGTGCTGTGGTTGGTTCGGAATCCGGTTTGTGAAGGGTCGAGCAGGTTGTTGTTTTCCAGGAAGGTGGTCAGCTGTTTGTTGACGGTCTTCTCTATTACCTTGGCTGGGAAAGGCAGAAGAGAGATGGGGCAGAGGTTTTTCAGGTCGCTGGGGTCAGCCGTAGGTTTCTTTAGTAGGGCGTTGACTTCGGCGTGTTTCCAGCATTCGGGGAAGGTAGCAGAAGAAAAAGAAGAGTTGATGACGGTCTGGAGGTGCGGGGCGATGATGAAGTGAGGTGAGGGCAGGGGTCCGAAGGGGCGCCGGAGTGGATAGAGTTCATGATGGATTTGGTTTCTTCAGTGTTGATGTGGGTCCAGTTGTTGAGGGTAATGGCCGGGGGTGCGGGTTCGGTGGTGTTATGTTGGGTCTGGTGTCCGAAGCTGTCGTGGAGGTCGCTGATCTTGCGATGGAAGAAAGTGGCGAGGGATTCGCACAAATCCTGTGAGGGCGTGACGGCGTTGGCGTTGGGGTTGGAGAACTCCTTGACGATGCTGAAGAGTTCTCTGCTGTTGTGGCTGTTTTTGTCCAGTCTGTCGGTGAAAAAGTTATTTTTAGCAGCGCGGATCAGGTGGTGGTGTTCGCGGGTAGCGTTCTTGAGGGCGGTCATGTTGTCAGTGGTGTGGTCCTTGCGCCAGGCCTTCTCGAGGGCGCGACAAGTTTTCTTTGATTCTTTGAGGGTGTCAGAGAACCAGAGAGGTTTTTTGGTGTTGGTCTATCGATGCGTGCGTTTGAGGGGAGCAAGGTTGTCTGCGCAGTTGGAGATCCAGTTTGTGAGGCTGAGGGCTGCGTCGTTGGGGTCGGTGGTGAGGGTGGGTTGGTTGGCGGCGAGTGCTGAGAAGAGTTGCTCTTCGGGGATCTTGTTCCACTGTCGATGAGGGATGGGTTGAGTGCGGAGGTGGCGGGTCTCGCGTCGGAATGTGAAGTGGACACAGCTGTGGTCGGTCCAGTGTAGAGCGGAGGTGTGGCTGAAGAAGACGTGTTTGCTGGCGGAGAAGATAGGGTCAAGCGTGTGTCCGGCCATGTGGGTGGCGGTGTTCACCAGTTGTTTGAGGCCGAGGTTGGCGAGGTTGTCGAGCAGGGTGGTGGTGTTGGGGTCGTTGTTTTGTTCCAGATAGAAGTTGAGGTCGCCTAGGAGGATGTAGTCCGGTGAGGCGAGGGCGTGCGGGGAGATGAAGTCGGCTATGGCGTCGCTGAAGGGGGCGCGCGGTCCGGGAGGACGGTAGACGAGGGATCCTCTGAGGGTGGTCCTCGGGTCGGTGCGAATCTGAAAATGCAGGTGTTCAGTGGCGAGAGGGGTGTCTTCGGTGGAGGTGGTGACGCTGATGGAGTCTTTGAAGACGATGGCGATACCTCCTCCTACTTGGTTGGTGCGGTCTTTTCTGGAGATTTTGTAGCCTTCGGGGATGGCGGTGGCGATGTCTGGAGCAGAGGAGGCGTTTATCCAGGTCTCCGTGATGAAGGCGACGTCCGGTGCTGTGGAGTCCGGGAGGTCCCAGAGTTCAACGGCGTGCTTGTGGACGGATCGAGCATTGACCAGGATGCACTTGAGGTGGTTGATGGCGCGTGGGCTTGTGGTCATGGTAGTTGCGTGGTGGAAGATGCGTTTGCAGGAGTTGCAGGCGAAGGGTCCATGGGTGCGTTTGGGGTGAGCTTGGAAGCAGGTGTTGGAGCGTCCTGGGTTGAGGGCGAGGAGGGTGGTGGGGTCGTAGCGGATCAGCGGGGTTTGGGAGAGCTGGGGACCAGGGGTCGTGGCGATGGGCGCGGGCCTGGCGCGGACGGGCGCAGACGGGCTTGCCTCTGGCGCGCCAACGGCACGCCAGCGGCGCGGTCGCGCAGTGGCCGCCATATGAGGTAGGAGGGGGGGAGGGGTAAGCTGGGGGCGAATGGGAGCTGGGGGGGCGGGGCGTGCAGGAGGTCGCAGCGGGAAAGCGCGAGGGAGGGGGGACAGGTAGAGTGAGAAGAGCTGTGGGAGGGGGGTTTAAGGGTGGAGGGGGGAGAGTGTTAGGAGGTTTGGGAGATTAGGAAGAGAGATAGGAGTAGGGTTGTGAAGATAGGGGAGGGGGGGTTGTAGAGGTGGGTGAGAGGTAGAGTGAGAGGATAGGAAGAATAGGTAATAGAGGGGGTGGCGGGAAGGGGGGAGAGATAGAGAAATAGATAGAGAAAATGGATAGATAGAGAAATCGATAGATAGAGAAATAGATAGATAGAGAGATAGGTAGATAGGAGGAGGTGGAGAGTGAGGGAGTTAGATAGTGAGATAGAGAGATAGAGAGATAGGTGGATAGGAGGAGAGAGGGAGGTAGATAGCGAATGGGTTAGATAGGGGTGATAGAGAGGGGGAGGCGAGTGAGGGAGGGGGATGAGGCAGGAGCAGGAGGGCAGGCGCGGTGAGAAGAAGATGGAGGGGGCAGAGGAGCCGAAGACAGAAGATAGAAGACAGAGAACAGAAGACAGAAGAACAGAAGACGGAAGAACAGAAGACCGGAAGAACAGAAGACCGGAAGAACAGAAGAACAGAAGACCGGAAGAACAGAAGAACGGAAGAACAGAAGAACAGAAGAACAGAAGACCGGAAGAACAGAAGAACAGAAGAACAGGAGAACAGAAGAACAGGAGTCCAGAAAAACTCAGAAGAGCAGAAGTTCACAGAAGAGCAGAAGATCACAGATGAAGATACGAAGAACAGAAGGCAGAAGACAGGCAGAAGACCTCAGAAGAAGATGAAGAAGAAGAGAGGCGACGGGAGAGGCAGAGAAGCACACAGAAGAAGAGAGAAGACGGGGAGAAGAAGAGTACAGAAGAAGATTACAGGCGAGGAGCGAGGAGGAAGAACAGAGAAGAAGAAAAGAAGCAGGAGCAGGAGAGAGGGTGAGTAGCTCGGGGCAGGGCGAGGGGCTGGGAGGTGGGGGGTACTTACTGTGAGGTGGGTCTCAGGAACTCAGGAACCTGGAGGAGCTGGAGGAGCTGCAGAGGCAGGGGGAGCGACCTACCCTTGGGTCAAGGGTCGCTACCACTGTCGCGCAGCGGCCGCCATATGAGGTAGGAGTGGGGGGGGGAGGGGTCAGCTGGGGGCGAATGGGAGCTGGGGGGGCGGGGGCGTGCAGGAGGTCGCGGCGGGAAAGCGCGAGGGAGGGGGGACAGGTAGAGTGAGAAGAGCTGGGGGAGGGGGGTTTAAGGGTGGAGGGGGGAGAGTGTTAGGAGGTTTGGGAGATTAGGAAGAGAGATAGGAGTAGGGTTGTGAAGATAGGGGAGGGGGGGTTGTAGAGGTGGGTGAGGGTGAGAGGTAGAGTGAGAGGATAGGAAGAATAGGTAATAGAGGGGGTGGCGGGGAGGGGGGAGAGATAGAGAAATAGATAGAGAAAATGGATAGATAGAGAAATCGATAGATAGAGAAATAGATAGATAGAGAGATAGGTAGATAGGAGGAGGTGGAGAGTGAGGGAGTTAGATAGTGAGATAGAGAGATAGAGAGATAGGTGGATAGGAGGAGAGAGGGAGGTAGATAGCGAATGGGTTAGATAGGGGTGATAGAGAGGGGGAGGCGAGTGAGGGAGGGGGATGAGGCAGGAGCAGGAGGGCAGGCGCGGGGAGAAGAAGACGGAGGGGGCAGAGGAGCCGAAGACAGAAGATAGAAGACAGAAGAACAGAAGACAGAAGAACAGAAGACGGAAGAACAGAAGACCGGAAGAACAGAAGACCGGAAGAACAGAAGAACAGAAGAACAGAAGACCGGAAGAACAGAAGAACAGAAGACCGGAAGAACAGAAGAACAGAAGAACAGAAGAACAGGAGAACAGAAGAACAGGAGTCCAGAAGAACTCAGAAGAGCAGAAGTTCACAGAAGAGCAGAAGATCACAGATGAAGATACGAAGAACAGAAGGCAGAAGACAGGCAGAAGACCTCAGAAGAAGATGAAGAAGAAGAGAGGCGACGGGAGAGGCAGAGAAGCACACAGAAGAAGAGAGAAGACGGGGAGAAGAAGAGTACAGAAGAAGATTACAGGCGAGGAGCGAGGAGGAAGAACAGAGAAGAAGAAAAGAAGCAGGAGAGAGGGTGAGTAGCGCGGGGCAGGGCGAGGGGCTGGGAGGTGGGGGGTACTTACTGTGAGGTGGGTCTCAGGAACTCAGGAACCTGGAGGAGCTGGAGGAGCTGCAGCGGCAGGGGGAGCGACCTACCCTTGGGTCAAGGGTCGCTACCACTGTCGCGCAGCGGGCGCCATATGAGGTAGGAGTGGGGGGGGGGTCAGCTGGGGGCAAATGGGAGCTGGGGGGTGGGGGCGTGCAGGATGTCGCGGCGGGAAAGCGCGAGGGAGGGGGGACAGGTAGAGTGAGAAGAGCTGGGGGAGGGGGGTTTAAGGGTAGAGGGGGGAGAGTGTTAGGAGGTTTGGGAGATTAGGAAGAGAGATAGGAGTAGGGTTGTGAAGATAGGGGAGGGGGGGTTGTAGAGGTGGGTGAGGGTGAGAGGTAGAGTGAGAGGATAGGAAGAATAGGTAATAGAGGGGGTGGCGGGAAGGGGGGGAGCGATAGAGAAATAGATAGAGAAAATGGATAGATAGAGAAATCGATAGATAGAGAAATAGATAGATAGAGAGATAGGTAGATAGGAGGAGGTGGAGAGTGAGGGAGTTAGATAGTGAGATAGAGAGATAGAGAGATAGGTGGATAGGAGGAGAGAGGGAGGTAGATAGCGAATGGGTTAGATAGGGGTGATAGAGAGGGGGAGACGAGTGAGGGAGGGGGATGAGGCAGGAGCAGGAGGGCAGGCGCGGGGAGAAGAAGACGGAGGGGGCAGAGGAGCCGAAGACAGAAGATAGAAGACAGAAGAACAGAAGACAGAAGAACAGAAGACGGAAGAACAAAAGACGGAAGAACAGAAGACTGGAAGAACAGAAGACCAGAAGAACAGAAGAACAGAAGAACAGAAGACCGGAAGAACAGAAGAACAGAAGACCGGAAGAACAGAAGAACAGAAGAACAGAAGACCGGAAGAACAGAAGAACAGAAGAACAGAAGAACAGGAGTCCAGAAGAACTCAGAAGAGCAGAAGTTCACAGAAGAGCAGAAGATCACAGATGAAGATACGAAGAACAGAAGGCAGAAGACAGGCAGAAGACCTCAGAAGAAGATGAAGAAGAAGAGAGGCGACAGGAGAGGCAGAGAAGCACAAAGAAGAAGAGAGAAGACGGGGAGAAGAAGATTACAGAAGAAGATTACAGGCGAGGAGCGAGGAGGAAGAAAAGAGAAGAAGAAAAGAAGAAAAGAAGCAGGAGCAGGAGAGAGGGTGAGTAGCGCGGGGCAGGGCGAGGGGCTGGGAGGTGGGGGGTACTTACTGTGAGGTGGGTCTCAGGAACTCAGGAACCTGGAGGAGCTGGAGGAGCTGCAGCGGCAGGGGGAGCGACCTACCCTTGGGGAGTATATCCTCTGAGACACTTTTGGCATATTGTCACTAAAATAAAGTTCCTTTATTTTTAGTAACTCTGAGTATTGTATTTTCTTATGATATAGTGCTAAGTGATATAAGTGGTATAGTAGGAGCTTTGCATGTCTCCTAGTTCAGCCTAAACTGCTCTGCTATAGCTACCTCTGTCAGCCTAAGCTGCTAGAACACCTCTATTCTACTAATAAGGGATAACTGGACCTTGAACAAGGTGTAAGTACCACAAGGTACCCACTATAAGCCAGGCCAGCCTCCTACACAGTGTGGTGGGGGGTTTGTATTCACAACTCAGTTTAACAATCGTGCTTCTTTTATTATTCATTGTCCTAATCATTGCAGCTCATACATTTTGCCGTGGATCTCACTCCTTTCAATAAATATATTGGAACCTCTCCTGCATCTCCTTCATTGACTGAGTCTCATTACTAATGTGAGAAAAGGATAGTTTCTGTCCCACCAACACTCCCCTGAGATGTCGCACTCTAGAGTCCATGCGTGAGGCTGCCAGAAATCACCTTTTACTCTCTGGGTTTTTGGTGAGTTGCTGCTTGTGAGCCGGGAGGGTTGGGCCGACAGCTGCGACTTATTGTAGGAGTGGCCTAGTCAGCTACAAACGAAAGTGCTGTCATCCCTAAACCAGCTGTCTCGCCTAGGAGTCAGAGTCCAACTACAACAGTTATTTGAAACCATTACAATCAGTGGTGAACAATCCTAAAATTCCAAGTCAAACGACTTTCAAAGCATTTTGCGTTTAGCGATAATGCTGGTGCAGCCCACACCTCCATGGCTAATAAAAACTAGACGCAGACGGCATCAAATAAAACAGCAGCCGACGTTTCCCAACAGGCGCTGGGTGCAAAAGCCCAATGTTCCCAGTTGGATCTGGCACCTGGTTTGGTCAAATTCCTTAAAACCATGACAACCAGAACAGTGATGAAACAGCATAGCCAAAAAGCTTCAATGCGTTTTAAATAAATCAGTAAGTAAGCTATAAGCAAACTTCACCGGTTACTACTGAGAAGAAAGTGTAGATCGCAGTGTAAGGAAAGCAGCAGGCTTGTATCAATGAGAGATACGTGTGAGGGCGGGCTGCTCCCTTTGAGTAGAGTCGGTGCATCTTCAGCAGTAACGCTCAGGGTGCACTCACAGCACTTTGCACACAGTGAAATAAAACAAAGATTTCATGAACAGGCAAAAATCAAGTAAGTGACAGTGAAACAGGGAGCAAACAGAGGCCCAGATTTACAAGAATCTGGCGCATTAGTACTGATGTGCCATATTTCATGCACCCTCCCACAAAAATGTTGAGGCTAGTGCAGCAAAGTGGAAGGGGGCCCATTGATTTCAATGATTGCGTCCTTTTAACGCTTGCTTTGAGCAGACATTAAGAATGACGCCAAAAATGGCTCAATGAAATCTTTTAGATTTCATTGCAACATTTTTGCGGACATTCCAATGCTGGAATGCCCCTTTTGCATACTTGATGCCTGGTGTAGGCATAATGTGGCAGAAGGGGTCGCAAAATGGCACAATTTATGCATTGCGCCACTTTGTAAATATGCTGCAGCGATTTTTGCATCATTGAGCCACATTAGCAAAAAAAAATGAGGCTAATGTGGTGTAAGGTGGTGCTAGGGCTTTGTAAATCTGGCCCTGAGTGGTTAATCCTTAAACTTTAGACAGGTAACTGAACGGATGTGCGTCAACGTGCTGCGGCGCTAGCAGGAAGTCCAGTAAAGTGCTAGAATGATCGGCTGAGCCACACCACATGTTGTTACCACACTGCTTAGCTTCTTAACCGCTAGAGCCACAAACCTAACCAGCAAAATGTTCAAAGTGGTATTGTCTGGGTTGAGGGCATTACTGATTGCCTGCCGGCATGAACAGGCGCGTAGGTTGTTCCTTTCGGGCCTTAGGAGTTCTTTCCACTCCTCTGACAAGGCTGAACAACTGAAAGGATGTGTTGAAGCAATTCATCCTACATATTACAGCCCATACACACCGCTGATCCTGAAGGCCCACGCCACCTGGTCAAGTGATAGAAGAACAGCCACTCCCCAAGACTGAGAGCCAAAAACTGTCATTCTTTATATATGATTACGTTCAGGCCAAATAAGCCTGGTAATGCCTCCGCTGATAAGAATTGATGACGACCCATTGGCGCTGGCGCTTTGCTGGAACATCCGTGTCAGCCTGGAGTGAGAGGAGGCGCGGTTGCCTTCTAATGCCTAGCTTAAAGGCCTCTTGACTCATGTGTGAAGCCCAGGGCTCTCTGGCATTCAAAAGACTGCAACATCCCTCAGGGCTCAGGGAATGGGGTTGTCTGGTACCCCCTGATTGAATTTCATCCTACAGTAGGGCCTCCAAGCTTCCTCTCCTAGCAATCCAGAGTTTGTGGCAAACATTTAGGAGTGCTCCTGCCCTGGCCACCCAGTGATCACAGAGGCCAAATTCTGTTGGGATCTGAGCGGCTGAAGAAGATCTTGGCAGCTTTTTAAATCTTGGTGATGAAACAGTTTGGAAGCTTGCCATCACTCCCCAACAGGATTCCACTGTCATAAACCAGGGATGAAATGATTTTTGTCCCCATTTGTGTGAAAGTAGCCTCTTTCCAGCCTTGTTACCCCCACTTTTGGCCTGTTTGTGAGTGTATGTCAGGGTGTTTTCACTGTCTCACTGGGATCCTGCTAGCCATAGCCCAGTACTCATAGTGAAAACCCTATGTTTTCAGTATGGTTGTTATGTGTCACTGGGACCCTGCTAGCCAGGACCCCAGTGCTCATAAGTTTGTGGCCTATATGTATGTGTTCCCTGTGTGATGCCTAACTGTCTCACTGAGGCTCTGCTAACCAGAACCTCAGTGGTTATGCTCTCTCTGTACAAATTGTCACTAACAGGCTAGTGACCAATTTCACCAATTCACATTGGCATACTGGAACACCCTTATAATTCCCTAGTATATGGTACTGAGGTACCCAGGGTATTGGGGTTCCAGGAGATCCCTATGGGCTGCAGCATTTCTTTTGCCACCCATAGGGAGCTCTGACAATTCTTACACAGGCCTGCCACTGCAGCCTGAGTGAAATAACGTCCACGTTATTTCACAGCCATTTTACACTGCACTTAAGTAACTTATAAGTCACCTATATGTCTATCCTTTACCTGGTAAAGGTTAGGTGCAAAGTTACTTAGTGTGAGGGCACCCTGGCACTAGCCAAGGTGCCCCCACATTGTTCAGGGCCAATTCCCCGGACTTTGTGAGTGTGGGGACACCATTACACGCGTGCACTACACATAGGTCACTACCTATATGTAGCTTCACAATGGTAACTCCGAATATGGCCATGTAACATGTCTATGATCATGGAATTGACCCCTCTATGCCATCATGGCATAGTTAGCACAATCCCATGATCCCAGTGGTCTGTAGCACAGACCCTGGTACTGCCAAACTGCCTTTCCCGGGGTCTCACTGCATCTGCTGCTGCTGCCAACCCCTCAGACAGGCTTCTGCCTGCCTGGGGTCCAGCCAGGCCTGGCCCAGGATGGCAGAACAAAGGACTTCCTCTGAGAGAGGGTGTTACACCCTCTCCCTTTGGAAAATGGTGTGAAGGCAGGGGAGGAGTAGCCTCCCCCAGCCTCTGGAAATGCTTTCATGGGCACACATGGTGCCCATTTCTGCATAAGCCAGTCTACACCGGTTCAGGGACCCCTTAGCCCTGCTCTGGCGCGAAACTGGACAAAGGAAAGGGGAGTGACCACTCCCCTGACCTGTACCTCCCCTGGGAGGTGCCCAGAGCTCCTCCAGTGTGCTCCAGACCTCTGCCATCTTGGAAACAGAGGTGCTGCTGGCACACTGGACTGCTCTGAGTGGCCAGTGCCATCAGGTGACGTCAGAGACTCCTCCTGATAGGCTCCTTCAGGTGTTGCTAGCCTATCCTCTCTCCTAGGTAGCCAAACCCTCTTTTCTGGCTATTTAGGGTCTCTGGGGGTGATTCTAAGTCTGGCGGGCGGCAGAGGCCGCCCGCCAGACTTCCCCCTCCGAAATACCGCTCCGCGGGCGGACCGCCGGGAACTGGATGGCGGTAGGGGGGGTCGGAATCCCCTCGGCGGCGCAGCTAGCTGCGCCGCCTTGGAGGATTCAAACGGGCGGCGGTACACTGGCGGGAGACCGCCAGTGTTGCCGGTCTGACCGCGGCTTTACCGCCGCGGTCAGAATGCCCTGCGGGGCACCGCCGGCCTGTCGGCGGTGCTCCCGCCGACCCTGGCCCCGGCGGTCTAAGACCGCCGGGGTCAGAATCACCCCCTCTGTCTCTTGGGATTCCTTAGATAACGAATGCAAGAGCTCATCCGAGTTCCTCTGCATCTCTCTCTTCACCCTCTGCCAAGGAATTGACTGCTGACCGCGCTGGAAGCCTGCAAAACTGCAACATAGTAGCGAAGACGACTACTGCAACTCTGTAACGCTGATCCTGCCGCCTTCTCGACTGTTTTTGTGGTGGTGCATGCTGTGGGGGTAGTCTGCCTCCTCTCTGCACTAGAAGCTCCAAAGAAATCTCCCGTGGGTCGACGGAATCGTCCCCCTGCAACCGCAGGCACCAAAGAACTGCATCACCGGTACCTTGGGTCTCCTCTCAGCCCGACGAGCGAGGTCCCTTGAATCCAGCAACTCTGTCCAAGTGACTCCCACAGTCCAGTGACTCTTCAGTCCAAGTTTGGTGGAGGTAAGTCCTTTCCTCCCCACGCCAGACTGCATTGCTGGGAACCACGACTTTTGCAGCTACTCCGGCCTCCGTGCACTTCCGGCGGAAATCCTTTGTGCACAGTCCAGCCTGGGTCCACGGCACTCTAACCTGCATTGCACGACCTCCTAAGTTGTTCTCCGGCGACGTGGGACTCCTTTGTGCAACTTCGGGTGAGCACCGTTTCACGCATCCTTGTAGTGCCTGTTTATGGCACTTCTGCGGGTGCTGCTTGCTGCTGAGAGGGCTCCTTGTCTTGCTCGACACCCCCTCTGTCCTCTGACGCAATTGGCGAGATCCTGGTCCCTCCTGGGCCACAGCAGCATCCAAAAACACTAACTGCACGATTTGCAGCTAGCAAGGCTTGTTGGCGGTCTTTCGGCAGGAAAACACTTCTGCACGACTCTCCACGGCGTGGCGGATCCATCCTCCAAAGGGGAAGTCTCTAGTCCTTGTCGTTCTTGCAGAACCTTCAGCTTCTACTGTCCAGTAGCAGCTTCTTTGCACCCACAGCTGGCATTTCCTGGGCATCTGCCCATCTCCGACTTGCTTGTGACTTTTGGACTTGGTCCCCTTGTTTCACAGGTACCCTCGACTGGAAATCCATTGTTGTTGCATTGCTGGTTTGTGTCTTTCCTGCAGAATTCCCCAATCACGACTTCTATGTCCTTAGGGGAACTTTAGTGCACTTTGCACTCACTTTTCAGGGTCTTGGGGTGGGCTATTTTTCTAACCCTTACTATTTTCTAATAGTCCCAGCGACCCTCTACAAGGTCACATAGGTTTGGGGTCCATTTGTGGTTCGCATTCCACTTTTGGAGTATATGGTTTGTGTTGCCCCTATCCCTATGTGTCCCCATTGCATCCTATTGTAACTATACATTGTTTGCACTGTTTTCTAATACTATTACTGCATATTTTGGTATTGTGTACATATATCTTGTGTATATTTGCTATCCTCATACTGAGGGTACTCACTGAGATACTTTTGGCATATTGTCATAAAAATAAAGTACCTTTATTTTTAGTATATCTGTGTATTGTGTTTTCTTATGATATTGTGCATATGACACTAGTGGTACTGTAGGAGCTTCACTCGTCTCCTAGTTCAGCCTAAGCTGCTCTGCTAAGCTACCATTATCTATCAGCCTATGCTGCTAGACACCCTATACACTAATAAGGGATAACTGGGCCTGGTGCAAGGTGTAAGTACCCCTTGGTACTCACTACAAGCCAGTCCAGCCTCCTACACCATTACCTTCAGAAGTGGGTAAAGACTGCTCCCCCACAGTGAGCTTGACAGTTTTGCAAGAGGGCGAAATCCTTGGTTTCTGCGGCCTCCATGTGCCGGACGAAGGAGCACCTTGCGTCAATTGTAACGCCAAGGTATTTGTCTGCCCGGTCCCTGGAGATCTTGTTGCCACTGAGGTACCAGCAGCCCACCTTGTTGATTATCCTGCTCAATAATAACATCTTGGTTCTCCCTGGATTAACTTCCAGGCGGTTATCATTGGAGTAATTGTGCAAAACATTTAACAAGAGCTACAATCTGACTCTCGTATAGGTAGGCATAACTAAGTCATCTGCATAGAGCAAGTTTCTGATATGTTCACCCCCATCTTGAGGGGATTGGTGTCTGTACTGTTGAGAATGCCGGACAGATCAGAAATGTACAAGGTAAACGGCAGTGGGGCCAGCACCCACCCCTGCTTGACACTCCGCGGTGGCAATTTTCCTGGATACGCAGGTCCCATCACCCCAGCTGACAGTAATCCATGCGCCGCTATGTAGTTGTATGATTGCTTCGAGGAGATTCTGCAGGACCCCTTTGGGAAACAGTTCAACGCTGCCCTGAAGTCCACAAAGCAGCAGAGCACAAGGTCCGAGATGCTGTCGCCCCTTCTAACAGGAGGGATACAGCTAACAGCTTTCGTGACAAACCCTGTCTGGTTCTTCGGGATGAGACCCCTCAACTCTGCCCATTGTCACAGGTCCACCAGGAATAAGCTGGCAAAATGTTTAGCTCCATTATCCAAAAGTGCTATCGGCCTGTAATCACCGAATAGTGCTGTGACTTGGCTAACTGAAAAGGGCCTGTGGGAGATCCTTTGACCCCGAGGCTCCGTCAGATCTGGCTTTTGCCAGCACCAGGTTCCGCTGGTGCGTCGAGGAGGACAAGCCGTTAGTAAAGAGAGCAGGAGCCTCAGATCCTCGATTATCGACAGGGCTGCGAGCCTCAGTGGTACATGCAGGACAGGGCTCACCCCCTTGCTGGATGGCAAAGCAGTCAGGGTTTGCTGCACAGTCACACGACGTGAAGTGTCCAGACAAGAAAGGATGACTCAAGCCCTTCAGAGATGTTAGCACTGCCGGCTCCGCCTGGACCTTTCACCTGCTGCTTTATCACAGCCCAACAGTTCCTCGAGTTTCTCCTTTTACTCTCATGCAAGAGTGTCATCAGGGGATAATCAATGTGTTTGTTATCAACCCATACTACTTGCTTCAGACATTTTGAACCGTATTGATAGGCCCCTAGCGCCACAGGAGTGTCACAAAAAGTGGCTTAACACCACCCTGTAAATACGGTTCCTTCCCACGCAGCACTGTGCGTGGAAGGGGCGTGCAACGAGTGTTACTGTGGGCGTACCACAGCAACACCCATTGCACTTGACTCTGCCTCAGATTTATGAAATCACATAAACCTGGGACAGCGCCAAAATCTAATGCCACCCCCAGGGCTGGCATTAGCAGGGCGCAAGGAGGAGGAATACTTTTATTCCTCCTCATTTTTTGCTTTTTCTGTTCGTGCTGTATTCTGCCTCATGCAACGATAAAGCACAATGCCAGACATGATTGTTTATGTGCGGGAAGGTGTCCCTTCCTGCACAAAAACAATCATTTGAAAATGACGCTTTGGCACTTAGACATTGAAGTGCCAAAGTGCCATCAGTGATTGTTTCTGTGCAGGAAGGGACACCTTCCCACATATAAACAATCACACCCCTCAATGCAGACATTCTTGCTCGATGGTGCAAGGAGGCCTGCGTTGATGCAGGCAGCTAAATTTAGCGCCAGCGCAGGGGAAAACCAGGGGTGCGCCGTATTCAGTTAAATACATCGCATACCTGCGTTTCTAAAGTGACGCATTGCTGCCAATTTTGGCGCAGCACCGCGCTGTGCCACTTTTCCTTAAATCTGGCCCTAGGTGCCAGCTCAAACTCAATCATTATCTGCTAATGGCCAGGGTTTCTGCAAGCTGCTCTCAGGACGGTGTTCAGAACTTTCTTCAAACTTACAATCGTAGCCGTGGGAAGGAACAGTTTGTAAAAGATCAGAGGCTCTGAGTTAGCTGTTCTTGTGTGCGTAAATGTCACAAGGAGCAGAGTAGTAAAGCTTGTCCACTCAACGATTGGAGATGTACTTCCAGTAGCGACCACATTTGTAAATTTCACGCATTCAGCCATGATTCTACCAGGGGAGACAACCATCTTCTAAGCCGCCTAAGGTTGTCAGTGAAAGCTCCTTTGCTGGTGACACATGCCGGAGCGTGTTGTGCCGAGTTGGTCTTCATTCTTGGAACTTGTGGTTGATGATGACTCTTGGAGCGGGTTATTATGCTATAACTTTCTACTAAGTTAAACATTTCAATGTGACATATGGTATACTCAAGGAAAAGGTCTGCTTTCTCGCCTGATCATGTCCAGTTGGGTGGGACATCTTGCGGAAACCTTCAATGTAGGGCTGAAAGCTTAGGTTGTGGAGCTGCAGGACCACCAGGTCCCCCGGCAGATTCCGTGGATTTCCCTTTGGCCTTCTTTGTTCTCGTTTGTTTCCTGGTGTTCCGCGCACATTCGAGGGCCAGGTCTGGGCCTTCATGGTGGGTATCTTGGAGGAGGTGCACACTGAAGCCCCCGGTTGTGATGCAGCACGTTGAGAGGGTCCCTGCTCAATCCACACATGACTGATATGAGATGGTTCAAGTTTGACCTTTTTTTATCTCAAAGGAGAATTAATGTAAGAATTGATTAACAGAAGCGACCAATTAGGACTCAGGCTTCCCAGTTTAACTGCATGTTGCCAGTTCTCTTGCATAACCATGGATTCAATAAAAACCTGAAGATCTGTGGAAATGTAGTGACGGCCACCGTTAGAGCCTTCATTCCTGTGATCAGTGATGGAGTGACCAGTGATGGAGTCATCATTGATGGAGTGATCATTGATGGAGTGACCAGTGATCAGTGATGGAGTGATCAGTGATGGAGTGACCAGTGATGGAGTGATCACTGATGGAGTGACCAGTGATGGAGTTATCAGTGATGGAGTGATCAGTGATTGAGTGACCAGTGATGGAGTGATCAGTGATGATGTGATCAGTGATGGAGTGATCATTGATGGAGTGACCAGTGATCAGTGATGGAGTGATCAGTGATGGAGTGACCATTGATGGAGTGACCATTGATGGAGTGATCAGTGATGGAGTGATCATTGATGGAGTGACCAGTGATGGAGTGACCAGTGATGGAGTGACCAGTGATGGAGTGATCAGTGATGGAGTGACCAGTGATGGAGTGATCATTGATGGAGTGATCAGTGATGGAGTGATCAGTGATGGAGTGACCAGCAGTCATTGAGTGATCAGTGATGGAGTGATCAGTGATGGAGTGACCAGTGATGGAGTGATCATTGATGGAGTGATCATTGATGGAGTGATCAGTGATGGAGTGACCAGTGATGGAGTGACCATTGATGGAGTGATCAGTGATGGAGTGATATGGAGTGACCAGTGATGGAGTGATCAGTGATGGAGTGACCAGTGATGGAGTGATCATTGATGGAGTGACCAGTGATGGAGTGATCAGTGATGGAGTGATCAGTGATGGAGTGACCAGTGATGGAGTGATCATTGATGGAGTGATCATTGATGGAGTGATCAGTGATGGAGTGACCAGTGATGGAGTGACCATTGATGGAGTGATCAGTGATGGAGTGATATGGAGTGACCAGTGATGGAGTGATCAGTGATGGAGTGACCAGTGATGGAGTGATCATTGATGGAGTGACCAGTGATGGAGTGATCAGTGATGGAGTGATCAGTGATGGAGTGACCAGTGATGGAGTGACCAGTGATGGAGTGATCATTGATGGAGTGATCAGTGATGGAGTGACCAGTGATGGAGTGATCATTGATGGAGTGACCAGTGACGGAGTGATCAGTGACGGAGTGACCAGTGATGGAGTGATCAGTGACGGAGTGACCAGTGACGGAGTGACCAGTGACGGAATGATCATTGACGGAGTGATCAGTGACGGAGTGACCAGTGACGGAGTGATCAGTGATGGAGTGATCAGTGATGGAGTGACCAGTGATGGAGTGATCATTGATGGAGTGATCAGTGATGGAGTGATCAGTGACGGAGTGACCAGGGATGGAGTGATCAGTGACGGAGTGACCAGTGATGGAGTGATCAGTGACGGAGTGATCATTGATGGAGTGATGGTGTGGAGTGATCAGTGATGGAGTGATCAGTGATGGAGTGACCAGTGATGGAGTGATCATTGATGGAGTGACCAGTGATGGAGTGATCAGTGATGGAGTGACCAGTGATGGAGTGATCATTGATGGAGTGATCAGTGATGGAGTGATCATTGATGGAGTGACCAGTGATGGAGTGATCATTGATGGAGTGATCATTGATGGAGTGATCAGTGACCCAGCAAGTTTCTTGTAAAGTGATGATTTCGAACTCACCCCAGAGATCGAGAAGCTCCGTAAAGCTCTGTTTCTGGCCACAAACATTGCAGGAACACGAAGCGAGGATCAAGGGCTCATAAGTGCGTGACTGGGCACCTTCCTCCATGCGGTCAGGGCGCCTGCGGACTAGGATTAACGGCAACCAGCTCCACTCAGCCCTTATAGGGTCACCGGCCTCCCTCCGCTGGCCTCCGGGAGCTGCAACAACAGCCCGGTGCGCTGTGCACGATGGAGGATGTCTCTTGCTCAGGCGCAGCTCGGGCGTCTGCTGTTTTGTAAGAGCCACAGGACGCCCCGTCTCTTTAAAGACGCTGAGTTTAACGCTCCTCTTTTGACAGGTCCGCGGAAGCCCACATCACCAATGTTGCCTCAGAGATTTGTGCACCCCTTGGGGATAGGAACTCAATTGAAATAATGTCCTTTTTCAGCTGAGCTCCAGGATGGCCTTCATTAGACGTAGGATGTCCGGGATGAGTAACAGTTTGACGCTGGGTTGGTACAGAGGAGCCTACCTGATGGTACCTTGGCTTCCAGTTGTTACGGGGAGAGCTTGGGTGGTATTTAGATCATTATAGCCTCCCGGGGCTTCTTCCTCCAGTGGGCCACTCATCAGATGACCCAGATTTAGGTCTTTTGTGGCCCTGGAGACCGCAGGGAGCAGACCTGCCTGTTCTCTCATGTGCATCATGGGCTGATAGGAAGGTGCTTGCAGTGTTGTAGCTTGAAGACTTCCAGGGCTAGCATGCACAAGTGGCCCAGAGGGGCCATCTGACAGCCCACGTTCTGTACCGCCCTTCTTTCGAGGCGGCTCTCCCTTGCGTCATCTTGAGAGCCTGGGTCTGTTTGGCATAAGGTGCTTTACATTTTACTTGTCTCCCTGCCACAAGGATTTAAGAGAACATTTACATTGGCAGTGGCAGTATTGTGATCCAGTTATGGTGCCTCAGTGGGCAGGTTTGTGCCCCTTCCTTCATCTAGAGGCACGGTGCTCATGGGGCTCCTTTTTGAGGCCAGCAGGTACATCAGTAGATGGTGCACTAGAAGAATTCTTGCTGTTTTTGTTCCTTTGCTTCAGACGGTGCTTGCTCCCTCTGCTGCGTAATGGAGGTGTGGACGGGATTGAGGCTGAACCAGCTGTAGTTGGTCTGGGCTCGGGAGACCTTACAGTCTCCATCTCAGCAGAGGCCAGATTGTCCTGAGGGGGAGTTTCTGAATGGAGCTCATTGGCAACCCCAGGATCTCCTCTCCGGAGTCCACCTCCCTAGAGATGCACTAGCTGTGTTGGCGCATCTGCTCAACCCAATGCTGTTGAACATTGGGAACTTGAGGACCGGGTGTGACAGCCGAGACTGGACTTTGCCCAGGTCCTTCTCTAATGCCTTTTACCTCAGATAAGACAGTGATGAGGAAAGCTGGAAGAGACGACAAGTTATTTGATTATTGGTGAGCTGCAAAATACTGACTGTGCCAAGTCAGAGATGGATCGAGCTCTGATTGCGACTTTGTTTAACAATTTGTTATCAGTCCCGGCAGTGAAAACAGCAAGGGTGGTCTTGAAGATCCAAGTTTTCGGAATGGTACTTAATGGCAGCTACCATGGGCTGAAGGGTCTGCCAGAGCTGTGAGCAGATGGGGCCCGGCGCTGCTGAGGGAGGACCAGGACTGATGCTGCTGGTTGGGCCACAATCACAGGGATCCTCCTGTGAGAAGAGTGACAGCTAAAATAATGATTGATCATTCAGCTCTGTGCAAAGAGCCTTAGGCTGAGCATGGCTGATGTTACCAAGTTGAGAAGGTTTTGTTGGAAATAACAGAACTCTGCTCCCCACAGTTGCCCGGTCACACTAAGCAGATGAAGGACTGAATGGTGTAGGAAAGTAGCCTCTTTTTGGCATGGTACCACCATTTCCTGCCTGATGTCAGTGTGTTTTTGACTGTGGCACTGGGATCCTGCTAGTCCGGAACCCAGTGCTTATGGTTTGTGGCCTGCTTGTCAGTGCGTTTCACTGTTTTCTAAATTGTCACAGGAGTCCTGCTGATCAGGACCCAGTGTTCATGCTCTCTCTGTTTCTAAATGTGTTACTACATACTGGTAACTCAGTATTTTACTCCCAATTGGCATACTTTTCCCCCCATATAAGTCCCTAGTATATGGTACCTAGATACCCGGGGCATTGGGGTTCCAGGGGATCCCTATGGGCTGCAGCATTTCTTTTGCCACCGATAGGGAGCCCATGCAAAGGCTTCTACAGGACTGCCATTGCAGCCTGTGTGACATGGTGCATGCACCCTTTCACAGCCATTTACACTACAACAGGTCACTTAAATGTCACCTATATATCAGGCCTTCCAACCCTGAAGGCTGGGTGAAAGGTACCTGTGTGTGAGGGCACCCTTGCACTAGCAGAGGTGCCCCACATCGCCCAGGCCTATTTTCCCAGACTTCGTGAGTGCAGGGATGCCATTTTAGGCGTGCACTGGACATAGGTCAATACCTATGTCCAGCTTTACAATGGCAACCCCAAATATGGCCATGTAAGTTGTCTAACAACTGGGAATTGTACCCCAGTACTGATTCCAGTATTGTTTGCACTATCCCATTCACTCTGGGAGCGCCACAGTGGACCCCCAGTACTGACATACCAGCCTTCTGAGGTTTTCCAGGCAGCCCCAGCTTCTGTGACCTCACAGACAGGCTTCTTCCCTCCTGGGGCTTGAGCAGCCCAATCCCAGGAAGGCAGGGCCAAGCTTTTCCTTTGGGAGAGGGGTGTTACACCCTCTCCCTTCACTCCAACCTGTGACTCACAGCTCCCTGAGTGGTTCTCCGGTGGCGTGGGAATCCTTTGTGTGGTGCTGCGTGGGCCTCCATTTGCACCTTTTTGTCCCCATGCTGTGGGACTCCTGTGCATGCTGTCTGGTCTTCTGAGGGCTCTCTGAGTTGCTGAGAGCCCCCTCTGTGTCCCCCTCCTAGGTAGAGGCCACCAGGTCCCTCCTGGTCCCGGGCAGCACCATTTTCCGCTAACCGCAAGCTTTGCGTGCGCCAAGGCTTGTTGGTGGAATCCAGTGACTCAAACCAGACTGCATTCATCCATCCGGAGTGGGGCATCTTCTGCACCAACCAGGAACCCGCATCTGTCTTCTTTGGTGCAATACTGACTTTGTCTTCTCACCGGTGGTTCTTCTTTTGCACCTTCATCCGTGTTAGCAGGGGCCCAGGTTCTCCCTGGACTCTTCAGTGCTTCTTGGACTTGGTCCCTTTCTTCCACAGCTCTTCAGATACAGGAATCCATCGTTGGTGTCTTGCAGTCTCTTCTGGTTCTTCAATCACGACTTCTTGTATGTTTCAGGAAACTTACTGTGATTTACTCCTGCTTTCCTGGGCTCTGGGGTGGGGTCTATTACTTCGATTTGGTGTTTTCTTTCACTCCCAGCGTCCCTCTACACACTACACCTGCCTAGATGGGAGACTGACTTTCGCATTCCACTATTTTAGTATATGGTTTGCGTTCCCCTAGGCCCATTGCAATCTATTGTGATTTTCACTGTTTGCCCTGTTTTATGACTATTTTCTTACCTGGTTTTGATTACTAGTGCATATATTGTGTATTTTATTTACCTCCTAAGGGAGTATAGTTTCCAAAGTATTTTTGGCATTGTGTCACTAAAATAAAGTACCTTTAGTTTTTGTAACAGTGAGTATTGTCTTTCATGGGTGTGAGTACTGTGTGACTACAGTGGTATTGCAAGAGCTTTGCATGTCTCCTAGATAAGCCTTGGCTGCTCTGCTACAGCTACCTCTAGACAGCCTGGCTTCTAGGCACTGCCTACACTTCACTAATAAGAGATACCTGGACCTGGTATAAGGTGTAAGTACCATAGGTACCCACTACACACGAGGCCAACCTCCTAGAAAAGCACATTTTGTAATTGGTTCCAGCATTAGCTCTGGCCAGTGCTGGTCTGCGATATATGAGGAAACGCCCACCGGAGAGAGTGCCAGTGTTGGACTTGCTGGTGAGGTGGTTGTGTCGCACTTGCGTACCAGGTTTTGAGGGGCCAGGACTGGCCCAAAGTTGGAATGACCTGGAATACTTGGAGCAAGACAAGGGTTATTTGTCTCTGAGAGGACCTGTGGTTGTGCGCTTGTGGCAGGTCAGTCGGTAAGATGAACAGTTGGGGGCAGACAACGGAGACTTACATAACTCTAGAGCCCTCTAGGTGGCCCTTAGGGCAGACCTCCATGTGTGATGGGCGTTACCGCCATGGCCGCTGTCACTCAGAGACAATGGAACTGCATGGACAATAGCCCTCTCTGTCCCTACACCACAGACGACCCCACAGAGTCACATGCGGGGACTCACCCTCTTGCAGTGAGTGATCAGCATCAACTTCCAGCCGGTTCCTGATGAACAAGTCAGTCAAGGAGGACATGCATGGGCCTGTTCTTGGAACTATCTGTGACAGTGTTAAATACAGAGAGTGAGACCAGAGGGCTGAGCTCAGAGTCGAGAAACAGGGGCTCCCCCCCAGACATAGGTCCGTGGAGCTTGCAGCCACAATCTTCCTGCATTTGAGGGCTCCTGGAAGCACCTATCACGTCCTACAGAGTTCATCACCCCACAGTTTGTAAGTCCAGGGTGTGGGACCACCTGAGCACGTAACAAGTGATTGCACCACAAACTGAGCTAGCTGAGGGGGGGGAGGCGGTCTGAGAGGGAGGGAGCTCACCTGAGCCACAAGCTGAACCTGCACAGGCTACTTCCGTGACAACCGGACTCTGCCTAGTATGGCACCAGGGCCTAGGGCCACACACGCCTGTCCGCATCCACCACCCAGTGTAATCCGGGCACAGAAAGCATCAAGCAGGCGCTGGGGGGCAGCCTTGCTCCCCCCTTATCATTTAGTGCTGAAAACCTGTTTTGTCAAATTCCAAAAGCACAGCCCTCCTGCACTGTTCCTTTTGTCCCGCTTCATGCCGCCAAGCCTCCCACCTCGCTTTCCACCCAGGGACCCTCCTCAGCCTCCCACCTCTCTGGGTAAAGCAGTCATTTAGTGGCAGCATCAACCTCGGCCTCAGACTCGGCCCTAAGACTCTAAAATAGCCTCGGCCTCAGACTCGGCCCATAGCCTCAGACTCGGCCTCAGACTCAGCCTCAGGCTCGGCCTCACACTCAGCCTAAGACTCGGCCCTTAGACTCAGACTCGGCCTCAAACTCGGCTTTTAGACTCAGACTCAGCCTAAGACTCGGCCCTTAGACTCAGACTTGGCCTCAGCCTCAGACTCAGACTCGGCCTCAGACTCGGCCTCAGACTCAGACTCAGACTCAGACTTGGCCCTTAGACTCAGCCTCAGACTCGGCCTCAGACTCAGCCTCAGACTCGGCCTCAGCCTCGGTCTCAGACTCGGCACTTAGACTCAGCCTCAAACTCGGCCTCAGCCTCGGCCTCAGACTCGGCCCTTAGGCTCAGCCTCAGACTCGGCCTCAGACTCGGCCTCAGACTCAGCCTCAGACTCGGCCTCAGACTTGGCCTCAGACTCAGACTCAGCCTCAGACTTGGCCTCACACTCAGCCTAAGACTTGGCCCTTAGACTCAGCCTCAGACTCGGCCTCAGACTCAGCCTCAGACTCGGCCTCAGCCTCGGTCTCAGACTCGGCACTTAGACTCAGCCTCAAACTCGGCCTCAGCCTCGGCCTCAGACTCGGCCCTTAGGCTCAGCCTCAGACTCGGCCTCAGACTCGGCCTCAGACTCAGCCTCAGACTCGGCCTCAGACTTGGCCTCAGACTCAGACTCAGCCTCAGACTTGGCCTCACACTCAGCCTAAGACTTGGCCCTTAGACTCAGACTCGGCCTCAAACTCGGCTCTTAGACTCAGACTCAGCCTAAGACTCGGCCCTTAGACTCAGACTTGGCCTCAACCTCGACCTCAGACTTGGCCTCAGACTCGGCCTCATACTCATCCTCAGCCTCTTACTCAGACTCGGCCCTTAGACTCCGGCTCGGCCCTTAGGCTCAGACTAAGCCCCTAGACTCAGCCTCACACTCAGCCTCAGACTCACAGCAGGCATCGGCCCTTAGACTCTGACTCAGACTCAGACTCGACCTCAGTCTTGGACTCGGCCTCAGAGTCGACCTCAGACTTGGCCTTTAGACTCAGCCTCAGACTCAAACTCAGCCTCAGTCTCAGACTCGGCCTTAGCCTCAGAGTCGGCCTCGGCCTCAGACTTGGCCCTTAGACTCGGACTCAGCCTAAGACTCGGCCCTTGGACTCAGACTCGACCTCAGCCTCGACCTCAGTCTCAGATTTGGCCTCAGCCTCGACCTCAGACTCAGACTTGGCCTCAGACCCAGAATCAGCCTCAGACTCACTCCCAGCCTCGGCCCTTAGACTCATGCTCAGCCTCAGTCTCGACCTCAGACTTGGACTCAGACTCAAACACAGCCTCGGACTCAAACTCAGCCTCGGCCTCAGAGTCAATCTCAGACTTGGCATTTAGACTCAGCCTCAGACTCGGTCCTTAGACTCAGCTTCAGACTCGACCCTTAGACTCAGACTCAGCCTCAGACTCAGACTCGGCCTCATACTTGGCATCAGACTCCGACTCGGCCTCCTACTCGGTCCTTAGACTCAGCCTCAGCCTCAGACTCGGTCCTTAGACTCAGCCTCAGCCTCAGGCTCGGCCTCAGACTCAGCCCTTAGACTCAGACTCAGCCTGAGACTCTGCCTCAGCCCTGGCCTCAGACTCGGCCTCAAACTCAGCTCTTAGACTCAGACTCAGCCTAAGACTCGGCCCTCAGACTCAGCCTCGACCTCAGCCTCGACCTCAGACTTTGCCTCAGACTCAGACTCAGCCTCAGACTCTGCCTCAGACTCAGCCCTTAGACTCAGGTTCGGCCTTTAGACTCAGCCTCAGACTCGGCCTCAGACTCACACAAGGCCTCAGCCCTTAGACTCAGATTCAGCCTCAGACTCAACCTCAGACTCGGATTCAGCCTCAGACTGAAACTCAGCCTCAGACTCGGCCTCAGAGTCGACCTCAGATATGGCCTTTAGACTCAGCCCTTAGACTTAGACTCAGCCTCAGACTCGGCCCTTAGACTCAGACTCAGCCTCAGACTCAGCCTCAGACTCAGACTCAGCCTCAGACTTAAACTCAGCCTCAGACTCGGCCTCAGAGTCGACCTCAGATATGGCCTTTAGACTCAGCCCTTAGACTCAGACTCAGCCTCAGCCTCGGCCCTTAGACTCAGACTCAGATTCAGTCTCAGACTCAGACTCGGCCCTTAACCTCAGATTCAGCCTCAGACTCAGACTCAGACTCGGCCTCAGACTCACACAAGGCCTCGGCCCTTAGACTCCGATTCAGCCTCAGACTCAACCTCAGAGTCGGAGTCAGCCTCAGACTTAAACTCAGCCTGAGACTTCGCATCAGAGTCGACCTCAGACTTGGCCTTTAGACTCAGCCCTTAGACTCAGCCTCAGACTCGGCCCTTAGACTCAGACGCAGCCTCGGCCTCAGACTCAGCCCTTAGACTCAGCCTCAGACTCAGCCTCAGCCCTTAGACTCAGCCTCAGACTCAGACTCAGACTCAGCCTCAGACTCGGCCCTTAACCTCAGATTGAACATCAGACTCGGCCTCAGACTCAGTCTTAAACTCAGACTCAGACTCGGCCTCCCAAATGGCCTCACACTCGGCCTCGGCCTCAGGCTCAGACTCAGCCTCAGACTCAGTCTCAGACTCACACCCGGCCTCGGCCCTTAGACTCAGGCTCGGCCTTTAGACTCAGACTCTGCCCTTAGACTCAGCCTCAGACTCACACCCGGCCTCGGCCCTTAGACTCTGACTCAGCCTCAGACTCGACCTAAGACTCAAGCTCGGCCTCAGACTCAGGCATGCACCTCTATAGTATATTACTTAAGTACAAACACACAGAGTGGGGTCCGCTCTGGGCCCGGAGAGCCAGCCGGGCGCCCCTCTAGCGCCTCTTGGAGCACTCCTGGCCATGCGGGCCCCTCACCCACAGCTCCTGTCCACTGAGGGTCGGGGGGTCAGGGGCGTTGCCCAGGCCTGGGTACCACCGCTTCCGGCGGGCTGGGGGCGCACAAGGGGTGCAGTCCACAAAGATGCGCAAACATGAGTCACATGCACCGGCTCTGGAGATAAATGAGCTCCTTCCGCTACCAGAAGCTCGTACTAGGCGCTATAATCACAGCAGGCGCCGGATGCCCATTAATCAGAATTAATTGAACTCTCCAGAGTGAAGAGTTATTAACCTTTACAGGTAATATTTTTTCATAGGAATACCCACCAGCCCCTTCTGCTAGAGGCAGTTAATCATGTGGGGCACTGATGGGAAATCCTGCCAGAGAGGGAGGTGCCTGCTTCTAGGCGCAGAGCGGGGGAGCTCTCCTAGCAAGTGAGGCTCTCCGGGCCAGATTTATGGAAAGTGCGTAGCCTAAGAGGAGGCGTTATAAGGAGGGACACCATTGGTGACAATGGGCCTCTGGGCGCTTTGCTGGACGCTATTGCTGCAAAGCTCAGAACTAGAGTAAAAAATGTAGACTCTAAGGGCCAGATGTACCAAAGGATTTGACCCATTCTGTGTCTATGGGAAAAAGCTTTCGTACATATGGCCCTAATTCCCTAAGTCCCGCCATGGTGCGCCGTATCTTAGATACAGCACATATGGTGGCGTTAGGGAGGCGCTAAGGGGTGCAAGAAAAGTGGCGATGATCTGGGCGCAGCATCACTTTTCTTGAATCAAGCCCTGAATGCGTAGGAAGCCATGTGATGGAGGTGGGTCCAGGTGTTACCAAAAGTGCTGATGTGTGGAGGTAACAAAGGTACCAGGCAGTTCATTTCACTGGTGGTGGCATCCTACAACAGTTTTAGGACATGGCATTACCACTACTCTAAGCCTGGTTAGGATGTGTAGGGCGTAGTCATGGTGTGTGGGATGTAGCCATGTGACGTCTTTAAGGGAGGGAGCCATGACATGCGTAGGGAAAGGAGTTATGGCAGGTGAATGTCCGGGGTCTGATAGGGCCCCCAAAAGACCCACCTGTATGGAGTTCCATTAGGGGTTGAACACACTCCTGCACCTGCTAAACACATTGATGAATACAGGGAACTGGACCAGCACCACTGTGCACCTGATGCACAATATGAATTAAGGGGTGTCCAGGCTCAGGGATGGAGTCTCAGAAGCTATGTCTCAGTACCCCCTGATGTAGAGGTATCCAAGGCTCCCAGATGAGGTCTCAGAAGCTCTGATTCAGCACCCCCTAACTTAGAGGTGTCCAGGCTCCCAGATGGTGTCTCAGAAGCTCTGATTCAGCACCCCCTAACTTAGAGGTGTCCAGGCTCACAGATGGGGTCTCAGAAGCTCTGTTTCAGCCCCACCAACTTAAAGGTGTCCAGGCTCACAGATGGGGTCTCAGAAGCTCTGATTCAGCACCCCCTAACTTAGAGGTGTCCAGGCTCACAGATGGGGTCTCAGAAGCTCTGTGGCAGCACCCCCTAACTTAGAGGTGTCCAGGTTCCCAGATGGGGTCTCAGAAGCTCTGTTTCAGCCCCACCAACTTAAAGGTGTCCATGCCTCTATTACAAAGCAAACTTTGGGGACACCTGTGTGGGTGTTTCATCACCCTTCACTCGAGGTGTCGTGGAGGGGTTTGTGAGAGAGAGAGGGGGCACCCTTGTGTTGTAACTGCACCCCAGCATCCTCGCCACCCAAGCAGGGACGCTGCAAAGGCAAAAGGTCTCTCCGGACGGGATCCCTGAATGATTCTATTAGACATGGGCTTAGCAGCAATGCAATGCACTAGGGACATATCTGTGTGGTGTCTGCCACACTTACAACAACCCTTAAATCAAAAACAGAAATACATGTTCTTTATTATAGCTCAAAAATGGTGCTTCAACATATATTAGTTATACTGTTATTTTATTGGGTTAAAAAATTTCTGACAGCATTTTTTAAACATATTGTTTGTATAGATTATACATTTAATGGGAAGTTTTTAGTTTAATTACTAAGTTTTAATTTAGAATCAGGTTTTGGGTTTGTAGGGCATCCTATAGTTATATATTTGCTTTAGTTTTATTTGTTTTATCTAATAATTTAATATGAATACATTCTATTTTCTGTGTGTGTGTGTGTTACACAGTGCGGTGGCCCTTGTTCACTCATAGTTAGACTGAGTTCCCAAACAAAGATGACTTTTTATTTTGTTAATAACCATAGTGCCATTTGATGAACCTTCGTGAAACTCCCCCAAACAGAGGTTCGTTCCACCTCAGCTCCTTCCTCAAACATTTAGAGGTATTTCAGTAAGCAGAGGCTGAGAAAAAGGGGAGGGATTCTTAACCTTGTTTTCTCCTTGTGATTGATAACAGGAACTTTTCACATTGCTACAGTCTAAAGAGCTGAACGGAATTGCATCAAATTTGGCAGAAAGCTAGATATTTACCAAGAAAATATTCTTCTTGTGATTTGGTGAAATCCTTTCAGCTGGTTCAGAGAAATTCATCTTCAAAATGTTGTAGACATCTATCAATGCAATACTCCAGACTGAGTACTAAGGGAGTACCAAGGTACTACCAAAGGTAAAAACAACAAATGAAACATTTTGATTGGCTACTCCTGCTGGACCGAGTGAAGTGATTGGCTGGCATGAAGACATGAAAAGAAATGTCGCAGCCATAATTTTAAGATTCAGGGATAAAGGAGCAGGGTAGGAGTACCCTGACCTCCTGGCCCTTGATGGGGGGTCCTAGAGGGATTCCCCAACCCCAGATCAAAGTGCAAAAAATATTTTATGTGG
This sequence comes from Pleurodeles waltl, assembly GCF_031143425.1. Lineage (NCBI taxonomy): Eukaryota > Metazoa > Chordata > Amphibia > Caudata > Salamandridae > Pleurodeles > Pleurodeles waltl. The sequence continues at coordinate 1,021,608,683 of NC_090450.1, read as the reverse complement.
TCTCCGCAGGCTTGTTGTATCCTCAATGGAGCACCGAGGGAAAACAATAACAAATGGAGCCTTCTGATTGGCTGTTCCCATAGGACTAGGATCAGTCCAATAAGACAAAGCACTGGCCGCTACATGAAGAAAAATTTTGCAGCTGCCAATTTAGGATTTGAAGACTGTCCTGGTATTTAAAATAAAACAACATATAAGTTGGTAGAGTAGATGTTCCCTGACTGCCAGGCTCTTGTGTTGGTGGGGAGGGGCATTAGCAGGACCCCCCAGATTCAAAGTGCAAGAATCTCTTTTTTGCACTGTCAGACTTGCATTACTCAAAGGATGCTCATCGCATCCCCAGCCAATTCTTAGTGGAGTACTGCAAAATTACCGCATTATTAATGTGAGTCCAAAATTTTTTTTAAAAGACAAAAATAAAGTTGGGTGGGTGTCTGTTGGTGTGCGACTGTGGGAGTTAGCCAGCAATGGGCGTTGGCTGCCTGTAAAGGTTGGTCACCTGGCCTCAGCACAGGCCAGGCGCTATACCCAAAACCATGCTGCGCACAGCAGAAGGGCACGCACAGTGGGGTTGAGGGTCCCAACTCATGCCTCACACAACCAAAGGCTGCGTGCAGTGAGGGAAGGGGTTAGGCACTCCTGGGGAGTGGGCGCAGGGTCTAGCTGCCACACATGGCACCACCACCAATTACACACTGCCAGAGTTGGGTTTGGGATAGTTAGGTATGGTAATAAAATCTTACCAAAAAAACTAGAAAGTCATTGAAAAAAGGTTAAAATGTCACAGTTATGCATAGTAATACCTTACTGTACATTTTAAAAGACATAGGGGGTTATTCTAACTTTGGAGGAGTGTTAATCCGTCCCAAAAGTGACGGTAAATTGACGGATATACCACCAGCCGTATTACGAGTTCCTTAGGATATAATGGACTCGTAATACGGCTGGTGGTAAATCCGTCACTTTTCCGTCACTTTTGGGACGGATTAACACCTCCTCCAAAGTTAGAATAACCCCCATAGACATTCTTTTGGGGTAATCACAGGCCACCTGTAATTGGAACCAGTAGATCTTGCCAAATTCCTCCCAATGTCAACCAAAGAACCAATGCTAACCACATGGCTCATTACCCCAGAAGAAACTGCCATAATAATAAGGTCCATCCACTTATGGGCCCCATCAGACTCTTGCCCCCCCATCATGACTACTCCATAGGACTGCGACGCCTCTGCACCATTCTCACCACCTTTCTAGACTGCAGGTCCTCTGCATCCTTCCCAGATGGCTGAAAACAAGCAACTCTCTTCCCATTGCTAAAGAAACCCTTTGCGGGCTCTTCAACACTTGCCAACTACAGACCGATCTCCCTGCTACAATCCCCAGCGAAAGTTTTATAGAAAATCATCGAATACCACCAACTTCTCAACCCCACTCACTCTGCTTTCAGAACCAGCCACAGCACGGAAAATGCCTCCTCCAGGATAACATCTGCTTAACTCTGGACAGAGGAGACACATCCGTTCTCATCTTCCTGGATGTCTCAACAGCATTTGTCATGGTCTTCATCCCATCATCAGCTAACACCTATGCAACAAAAAAATACAGGGACACATGCATCTGGACACTGGTAAGTCACCATCACTACCCCACCACCACAGATACCTGCATGGCATGTCAACGCCCTCACCCTGATTCCTTCATCCCACTCTATCCCATACAGTGCAGTACCCCAATAACCACCCTCAGTTGTGTACCCCTGCAAGCCCTACCCACTGCAAACACACACCTCCCAGCTCTGCATGCACACACAACAGAAATGCATGTACAGCATGTAGAACTACCAATCCCACAATCCATCACCATACACTACCAAAGGTGGGAGGACAACAGCAAACTCATAGTGAAAGTCAGAAATGCAGAATATGTGACAAACAATGACCCTAACAAATCACTTACATCTCCACAGGTGCCCCAGCCAATGTCAGCGGCAAGCAGGTGCCACGGCAACCCAGTCCTCCACCAGTCCTCCACCAGAAGATGCCCTCGGTGATGAAAGCAAACCTGGATGTCCCGTGCTGGATGAACTCCCTGGACCATCTGGGACCACACGTCAGTCGGCTTTCACATCCCACAGTCAGTCCACCATAGGTCCCCCTGACTCCAACACCATAGCAGCCACCAACGTCCCTAAACCCCTGTCCCCAGGACACGCCGATCAATAGTGTGTCTACCTGTACAGGGACCCAAGTCGACACCACACAGGCAAGACGGTGAAGGTCCTGATGTAAGTTGGAGTGGACACACTATTCAGGGGACACAGGCACCGGGGGCAAGGGACAGTGGGAGGTCAGCTGTGTGCCAGGAGGAGGCCAGGCCCAGGGAACCGCCTGCCCAGGAGGCACTCACACATGTCGTGGGTGTAGGAAAGTACCATCTTGCCTGGCATGTTACCCCCATATTTCTCTGTATATATGTTGTTTTAGTTGTATGTGTCACTGGGACCCTGCCAGCCAGGGCCCCAGTGCTCATAAGTGTGCAATGTATGTGTTACCTGTGTTATGACTAACTGTCTCACTGAGGCTCTGCTAATCAGAACCTCAGTGGTTATGCTCTCTCATTTCTTTCCAAATTGTCACTAACAGGCTAGTGACCAATTTTACCAATTTATATTGGCTTACTGGAACACCCTTATAATTCCCTAGTATATGGTACTAAGGTACCCAGGGTATTGGGGTTCCAGGAGATCCCTATGGGCTGCAGCATTTCTTTTGCCACCCATAGGGAGCTCTGACAATTCTTACACAGGCCTGCCACTGCAGCCTGAGTGAAATAACGTCCACGTTATTTCACAGCCATTTTACACTGCACTTAAGTAACTTACAAGTCACCTATATGTCTAACCTTTACCTGGTAAAGGTTGGGTGCTAAGTTACTTAGGCCCGTATTTATACTCCGTTTGCGCCGAATTAGCGTCGTTTTTTTCGACGCAAATTCGGCGCAAAACTAACGCCATATTTATACTTTGGCGTTAGACGCGTCTAGCGCCAAAGTATGGGCAAAGAGCGTCATTTTTTAGCGTGAACGCCTTCCTTGCGTTAATGAGATGCACGGAAGGCGTTCCCGTCTAAAAAAATGACGGCGACGCAAATGCGTCGTATTTATACTCCCGGGCAAAAGTCACGCCCGGGAGGTGGCGGGTCAAAAAACCCCGCATTTGCGCCACTTTTTAACGCCTGGGTCAGGGTAGGCGTTAAGGGGCCTGTGGGCTCAAAATGAGCCCACAGGTGCCCTCCCCTGCCCCCAGGGACCCCCCCTGCCACCCCTGCCCACCCCAGGAGGACACCCAAGGATGGAGGGACCCACCCCAGGGACATTCAGGTAAGTTCACGTAAGTATAATTTTTTATATTTTTCAATTTTTTTTGGGTGGCATAGGGGGGCCTTATTTGTGCCCCCCTACATGCCACTATGCCCAATGACCATGCCCAGGGGACATAAGTCCCCTGGGCATGGCCATTGGGCAAGGGGGCATGACTCCTGTCTTTACTAAGACAGGAGTCATTTAAATGGCGTCTGGGCATCGAAAAAATGGCGCAAATCGGGTTAAGACGATTTTTTAGCGTCAACCCGACTTGCGCCATTTTAAGACGCCCTAGCGCCATTTTCCCCCTACGCCGGCGCTGCCTGGTCTACGTGGTTTTTTTCCACGCACACCAGGCAGCGCCGGTCTGCTTGCGCCGGCTAACGCCATTTCATAAATACGGCGCCCGCATGGCGCTTCGGAATGGCGTTAGACGGCGCTATATTTTTTGACGCTAAACTGCGTTAGCGCAGTTTAGCGTCAAAAAGTATAAATATGGGCCTTAGTGTGTGGGCACCCTGGCACTAGCCAAGGTGCCCCCACATTGTTCAGGGCCAATTCCCTGGACTTTGTGAGTGCGGGGACACCATTACACGCGTGCACTACATTTAGGTCACTACCTATGTGTAGCTTCACAATGGTAACTCCGAATATGGCCATGTAACATGTCTATGATCATGGAATTGCCCCCTCTATGCCATCCTGGCATTGTTGGCACAATCCCATGATCCCACAGGTCTCTACCACAGACCCTGGTACTGCTAAACTGCCTTTTCAGGGGTTTCACTGCAGCTGCTGCTGCTGCCAACCCCTCAGACAGGTTTCTGCCCTCCTGGGATCCAGCCAGGCTTGGCCCAGGAAGGCAGAACAAAGGACTTCCTCAGAGAGAGGGTGTTACACCCTCTCCCTTTGGAATAAGGTGTTAAGGCAGGGGAGGAGTAGCCTCCCCCAGCCTCTGGAAATGCTTTCATGGGCACAGATGATGCCCATTTCTGCATAAGCCAGTCTACACCAGTTCAGGGACCCCTCAGCCCTGCTCTGGCGCGAAACTGGACAAAGGAAAGGGGAGTGACCACTCCCCTGACCTGCACCTCCCCTGGGAGGTGCCCAGAGCTCCTCCAGTGTGCTCCAGACCTCTGCCATCTTGGAAACAGAGGTGCTGCTGGCACACTGGTCTGCTCTGAGTGGCCAGGGCCAGCAGGTGACGTCAGAGACTCCTTCTGATAGGCTCCTTCAGGTGTTGCTAGCCTATCCTCTCTCCTAAGTAGCCAAACCCTCTTTTCTGGCTATTTAGGGTCTCTGCTTTGGGGAATTCCTTAGATAAAGAATGCAAGAGCTCATCAGAGTTCCTCTGCATCTCTCTCTTCACCTTCTGCCAAGGAATCGACTGCTGACCGCGCTGGAAGCCTGCAAAATTGCAACAAAGTAGCAACGACGACTACTGCGACACTGTAACGCTGATCCAGCCGCCTTCTCGACTGTTTTCCTGGTGGTGCATGCTGTGGGGGTAGTCTGCCTCCTCTCTGCACTAGAAGCTCCGAAGAAATCTTCCGTGGGTCGACGGAATCTTCCCCCTGCAACCAAAGGCACCAAAGAACTGCATCACCGGTCCTCTGGGTCTCCTCTCAGCACGATGAGCGATGTCCCTTGAACTCAGCAACTCTGTCCAAGTGACTCCCACAGTCCAGTGACTCTTCAGTCCAAGTTTGGTGGAGGTAAGTCCTTGCCTCCCCACGCCAGACTGCATTGCTGGGAACCACGTGTTTTGCAGCTCCTCCGGCCCCTGTGCACTTCTGGCGGAAATCCTTCGTGCACAGCCAAGCCTGGGTCCACGGCACTCTAACCTGCATTGCACGACTTTCTAAGTTGGTCTCCGGCGACGTAGGACTCCTTTGTGCAACTTCGGCGAGCACCGTTTCACGCATCCTCGTAGTGCCTGTTTCTGGCACTTCTCCGGGTGCTACCTGCTTCAGTGAGGGCTCTTGCTCGACGTCCCTTCTCTCTGCAGGTCCAATTTGCGACCTCCTGGTCCCTCCTGGGCCCCAGCAGCGTCCAAAAACGCCAAACGCACGATTTGCGTCTAGAAAGGCTTGTTGGCGTCCTTTCGGCGGGAAAACACTTCTGCACGACTCTCCAAGGCGAGTGAGATCCGTCCACCAAAGGGGAAGTCTCTAGCCCTTTTCGTTCCTGCAGAAACCTCAGCTTCTTCTGTCCAGTCGAAGCTTCTTTGCACCCGCAGCTGGCATTTCCTGGGCATCTGCCCATCTCCGACTTGCTTGTGACTTTTGGACTTGGTCCCCTTGTTCCACAGGTACCCTAGATTGGAAATCCACAGTTGTTGCATTGCTGGTTTGTGTCTTTCCTGCATTATTCCTCTAACACGACTCTTTTGTCCTTAGGGGAACTTTAGTGCACTTGGCACTCACTTTTCAGGGTCTTGGGGAGGGTTATTTTTCTAACTCTCACTATTTTCTAATAGTCCCAGCGACCCTCTACAAGGTCACAGAGGTTTGGGGTCCATTCGTGGTTCGCATTCCACTTTTGGAGTATATGGTTTGTGTTGCCCCTATCCCTATGTTTCCCCATTGCATCCTATTGTAACTATACATTGTTTGCACTGTTTTCTAAGACTATACTGCATATTTTTGCTATTGTGTATATATATCTTGTGTATATTTCCTATCCTCTCACTGAGGGTACACTCTAAGATACTTTGGCATATTGTCATAAAAATAAAGTACCTTTATTTTTAGTATAACTGTGTATTGTGTTTTCTTATGATATTGTGCATATGACACTAAGTGGTACTGTAGTAGCTTCACACGTCTCCTAGTTCAGCCTGAGCTGCTCTGCTAAGCTACCATTATCTATCAGCCTAAGCTGCTAGACACCCTATACACTAATAAGGGATAACTGGGCCTGGTGCAAGGTGCAAGTACCCCTTGGTACTCACTACAAGCCAGTCCAGCCTCCTACATTGGTTGTGCAGTGGTGGGATAAGTGCTTGAGACTACTTACCACTCTTGTCATTGTACTTTTCATAAGAGAAAAATATACAAAACAAGGTCAGTGTATATACACATAGCCAAAAAGTTTTGCATTTTCCTCTTTTCACTCTTTTCTAAGTGCTGAAAAGCACTTCTAAAACTTTCAAAAAGTTCTTAAAAGTTTAAAAAAGTTTTTTTCTGTCTTTCCAAAAAGTTCTGAAAACTTTTGTCTCTTTCTCTATCACTTTAACTCTCTCTAAAAAATGTCTGGCACAGGCCAAAGTGTTGATCTGGCCAAACTTGCACATGACAACCTTAGCTGGAAAAGAGCAAGGAGTCTCTGTATAGAGAGAGGTTTGAGTGTAGGGAAGAATCCTGCCTTGGAACTGTTAATTAACATGCTTAGAGAACAGGATAAGGCCAGAGGTGGCCCATCTGTTGAAAAAGTACCTAATAGTTCCCAATCTGATTCAGGGACTCCCCCAGGAAAAGATTCAGGAAAGAAACTTCCTAGCCTGCCCATTACTAGACAATCTAGCATAGATGGTAATGATGATGAGCCACACCAAAGAAATAGTGTTGTCTCACATCATAGCAAAAGCATTTATTCTCACCATACTGGTAGTAATGTTTCTGTAAACCAAGCTGTTAAGTTGGCTTCTGTAAGAGACAGGTCTCCTTCTGTTCATTCCCATCATAGCTCTGTTTCTAGAAATGTCCCTCCCACCAACCCTGATGACAGAATGTTAGAGAGGGAACTCAATAAGTTGAGGGTGGAACAAACCAGACTGAAGCTTAAAAAGCAACAGCTGGATTTGGATAGACAGTCTTTTGAATTAGAGAAGGAAAGACAGAAGTTGGGTTTAGATACCCATGGTGGCAGCAGCAGTATTCCCCATAGTCATCCTGCAAAAGAGCATGATTCCAGGAATCTGCACAAGATAGTTCCCCCTTATAAGGAGGGGGATGACATTAACAAGTGGTTTGCTGCACTTGAGAGGGCCTGTGTTGTACAGGATGTCCCTCAAAGGCAGTGGGCTGCTATCCTATGGCTATCATTTAGTGGAAAAGGTAGGGATAGGCTCCTTACTGTAAAAGAAAATGATGCTAATAATTTCCAAGTTCTTAAGAATGCACTCCTGGATGGTTATGGCTTAACCACTGAACAGTACAGGATAAAGTTCAGAGAGACCAAAAAGGAGTCTTCAAAAGACTGGGTTGATTTCATTGACCATTCAGTGAAGGCCTTGGAGGGGTGGTTACATGGCAGTAAAGTTACTGATTATGAAAGCCTGTATAACACAATCCTGAGAGAGCATATACTTAATAATTGTGTGTCTGATTTGTTGCACCAGTACCTGGTAGACTCTGATCTGACCTCTCCCCAAGAATTGGGAAAGAAGGCAGACAAATGGGTCAGAACAAGGGTGAACAGAAAAGTTCATACAGGGGGTGACAAAGATGGCAATAAGAAGAAAGATGGTGAAAAATCTCAAGATAAGCATGGGGATAAGGGTAAAACCAAAGATCCCACTTCAAATCTTAAACCCTCTTCAGAGGGTGGGGATAAAACAAATTCTTCCTCTTCTTCCCAACCTGCACACATTAAAAAGCCTTGGTGCTTTGTGTGTAAAAACAGAGGCCATAGGCCAGGGGATAAGTCCTGTCCAGGTAAACCCCCTGAGCCTACCACCACTAATACATCAAGCTCTAGTGCCCCTAGCAGTAGTGGTACTAGTGGTGGGACTGCTGGCAACAGTCAAGCAAAGGGTGTAGTTGGGTTCACTTATGGGTCCATAGTGGAAACTGATGTAATCAGTCCCAAGACAGTTTCTGTCACACCTAGTGGCATTGGCCTTGCCACACTGGCTGCTTGTCCCCTTACAATGGATAAGTACAGGCAGACAGTTTCAATAAATGGTGTTGAGGCCTTGGCCTACAGGGACACAGGTGCCAGTTTCACTTTGGTGACTGAAAACCTAGTGCCTCCTGAACAACACATCATTGGACAACAGTATAAGATTATTGATGTCCATAACTCCACTAAGTTTCTTCCCTTAGCTATAATTCAGTTTAGTTGGGGTGGAGTTACTGGCCCTAAGCAGGTGGTGGTATCACCTAGCTTACCTGTAGACTGTCTCTTAGGTAATGACCTAGAGGCCTCAGGTTGGGCTGATGTAGAGTTTTATGCCCATGCAGCCATGCTGGGCATCCCTGAGGAATTGTTCCCTCTCATTTCAAGTGAAATGAAAAAGCAAAGGAGAGAAGGCCTGAAAACTCAGGATCCCTCTCCATCAACATGTAAAAAGGGTATCACAGTATCCCCTAACCACCCTACCATTCAGGATACTATTCCTGTGGTGGGAGAAACCTCTCCTGGGGTGGCACCTGTTCCAAGGGAATCATCAGCTGGCAAAGCTGGACTCCCTGAGGTAGAAGTACCTCTCTGTGGGATAACTAACATTGGTGAGAAAAAGAACACCATTTTAGTTAACATGGAGCATCCCTCCAACCCTCCCAGAGAAACTTTAGTGCAGAAACTCTGCACTGCCTCACAACACTTAGGACAGCATCCCTGCCCTAGTGTGGAGCTGATAGGACAGCATCCCTGCCCTGCTCCAACTCAAGAGAAACAGCATCCCTGTTCTCTCTTCCAGCCAGATGGACAAAGTTTTTGCCCAGCTATGGCTTTTCTGAGACAGCATCCCTGTCTGGCATTTCCATCACTACAAATAGGTTCAGTGGACAATTCCCACTGCTCTAAACTAAAACTTACTGATAGAAACTCTGAAAATACATCTTCACATTGTTGCTTAGCTAAAAAACTTCAAACAGGGTGGCTTACATCCCCACAGGGAAGTAACCATATAGTGGATGATAAAGGGAGTAACCAGTCTATTGCAGAGCTACTCTCTACCTATCACCACTTAGACAATAAAGTCTCAACTGGCAAAGGTTAGCCTTATTGTCCTTCGTTTGGGGGGGGTTGTGTGAGAAGGTAGCCTCTTTCTAGCCTTGTTACCCCCACTTTTGGCCTGTTTGTGAGTGTAAGTCAGGGTGTTTGTCACTGTTTTCACTGTCTCACTGGGATCCTGATAACCAGGCCTCAGTGCTCATAGTGAAAACACTATGTTTTCAGTATGTTTGTTATGTGTCACTGGGATCCTGCTGGTCAGGACCCCAGGGCTCATAGGTTGGTGGCCTATATGTATGTGTCACTGGGACCCTGTCACACAGGGCCCCAGTGCTCATAGGTGTGCATGTATATGTTCCCTGTGTGGTGCCTAACTGTCTCACTGAGGCTCTGCTAACCAGAACCTCAGTGGTTATGCTCTCTCATTTATTTCAAATTGTCACTAACAGGCTAGTGACCATTTTTACCAATTTACATTGGCTTACTGGAACACCCTTATAATTCCCTAGTATATGGTACTGAGGTACCCAGGGTATTGGGGTTCCAGGAGATCCCTATGGGCTGCAGCATTTCTTTTGCCACCCATAGGGAGCTCTGACAATTCTTACACAGGCCTGCCACTGCAGCCTGAGTGAAATAACGTCCAAGTTATTTCACAGCCATTTTACACTGCACTTAAGTAACTTATAAGTCACCTATATGTCTAACCTTTACCTGGTAAAGGTTAGGTGCAAAGTTACTTAGTGTGAGGGCACCCTGGCACTAGCCAAGGTGCCCCCACATTGTTCAGAGCCAATTCCCTGAACTTTGTGAGTGCGGGGACACCATTACACGCGTACACTACATATAGGTCACTACCTATATGTAGCTTCACCATGGTAACTCCGAATATGGCCATGTAACATGTCTATGATCATGGAATTGCCCCCTCTATGCCATCCTGGCATTGTTGGTACAATTCCATGATCCCAGTGGTCTGTAGCACAGACCCTGGTACTGCCAAACTGCCCTTCCTGGGGTTTCACTGCAGCTGCTGCTGCTGCCAACCCCTCAGACAGGCATCTGCCCTCCTGGGGTCCAGCCAGGCCTGGCCCAGGATGGCAGAACAAAGAACTTCCTCTGAGAGAGGGTGTGACACCCTCTCCCTTTGGAAAATGGTGTGAAGGCAGGGGAGGAGTAGCCTCCCCCAGCCTCTGGAAATGCTTTGTTGGGCACAGATGTGCCCAATTCTGCATAAGCCAGTCTACACCGGTTCAGGGACCCCTTAGCCCCTGCTCTGGCGTGAAACTGGACAAAGGAAAGGGGAGTGACCACTCCCCTGACCTGCACCTCCCCTGGGAGGTTTCCAGAGCTCCTCCAGTGTGCTCCAGACCTCTGCCATCTTGGAAACAGAGGTGCTGCTGGCACACTGGACTGCTCTGAGTGGCCAGTGCCACCAGGTGACGTCAGAGACTCCTTGTGATAGGCTCCTTCAGGTGTTAGTAGCCTCTCCTCTCTCCTAGGTAGCCAAACCCTCTTTTCTGGCTATTTAGGGTCTCTGTCTCTGGGGAAACTTGAGATAACGAATGCATGAGCTCAGCCGAGTTCCTCTGCATCTCTCTCTTCACCTTCTGATAAGGAAACGACCGCTGACCGCGCTGGAAGCCTGCAAACCTGCAACATAGTAGCAAAGACGACTACTGCAACTCTGTAACGCTGATCCTGCCGCCTTCTCGACTGTTTTCCTGCTTGTGCATGCTGTGGGGGTAGCCTGCCTCCTCTCTGCACCAGAAGCTCCGAAGAAATCTCCAGTGGGTCGATGGAATCTTCCCCCTGCCACCGCAGGCACCAAAAAGCTGCATCACCGGTCCCTTGGGTCTCCTCTCAGCACGACGAGCGAGGTCCCTCGAATCCAGCGACGCTGTCCAAGTGACCCCCACAGTCCAGTGACTCTTCAGCCCAAGTTTGGTGGAGGTAAGTCCTTGCCTCAACTCGCTGGGCTGCATTGCTGGGAACCGCGACTTTGCAGCTACTCCGGCCCCTGTGCACTTCCGGCAGAAATCCTTCGTGCACAGCCAAGCCTGGGTCCACGGCACTCTAACCTGCATTGCACGACTTTCTAAGTTGGTCTCCGGCGACGTGGGACTCCTATGTGCAACTTCGGTGAGCACCGTTTCACGCATCCTTGTAGTGCCTGTTTCTGGCACTTCTCCGGGTGCTACCTGCTTCAGTGAGGGCTCTTTGTCTTGCCCGATGTCCCCTCTCTCTGCAGGTCCAATTTGCGACCTCCTGGTCCCTCCTGGGCCCCAGCAGCGTCCAAAAACGCCAAACGCACGATTTGCATCTAGAAAGGCTTGTTGGCGTCCTTTCGGCGGGAAAACACTTCTGCACAACTCTCCAAGGCGAGTGGGATCCATCCACCAAAGGGAAAGTCTCTAGCCCTTTTTGATCCTGCAGAAACCTCAGCTTCTTCTGTCCAGTCAAAGCTTCTTTGCACCCGCAGCTGGCATTTCCTGGGCATCTGCCCATCTCCGACTTGCTTGTGACTTTTGGACTTGGTCCCCTTGTTCCACAGGTACCCTAGATTGGAAATCCACAGTTGTTGCATTGCTGGTTTGTGTCTTTCCTGCATTATTCCTCTAACACGACTCTTTTGTCCTTAGGGGAACTTTAGTGCACTTGGCACTCACTTTTCAGGGTCTTGGGGAGGGTTATTTTTCTAACTCTCACTATTTTCTAATAGTCCCAGCGACCCTCTACAAGGTCACATAGGTTTGGGGTCCATTCGTGGTTCGCATTCCACTTTTGGAGTATATGGTTTGTGTTGCCCCTATCCCTATGTTTCCCCATTGCATCCTATTGTAACTATACATTGTTTGCACTGTTTTCTAAGACTATACTGCATATTTTTGCTATTGTGTATATATATCTTGTGTATATTTCCTATCCTCTCACTGAGGGTACACTCTAAGATACTTTGGCATATTGTCATAAAAATAAAGTACCTTTATTTTTAGTATAACTGTGTATTGTGTTTTCTTATGATATTGTGCATATGACACTAAGTGGTACTGTAGTAGCTTCACACGTCTCCTAGTTCAGCCTGAGCTGCTCTGCTAAGCTACCATTATCTATCAGCCTAAGCTGCTAGACACCCTATACACTAATAAGGGATAACTGGGCCTGGTGCAAGGTGCAAGTACCCCTTGGTACTCACTACAAGCCAGTCCAGCCTCCTACACTTTGCAACTACTTACCACTTTTGTCATTGTACTTTTCATAAGAGAAAAATATACAAAACAAGTTCAGTGTATGTACACCTAACCAAAAAGTTTTGCTTTTCTTCTCTCACTTCTTTTCAAAGTGCTGAAAAGTACCTCTAAACTTTCTACAAAGTTCTTAAAAAGTTTAAAAAGTTTTTTTTTTCTGTTCTTTAGAAAGTTCTAAAAACTTTTTCTTTCTTTTTCTATCCCTTAAACACTTTCTAAAATGTCTGGCACAGGCCAAACTGTTGATCTGTCCAAACTTGCTTATGATCACCTTAGCTGGAAAGGAGCAAGGAGTCTCTGTATTGAAAGAGGTTTAGGGGTAGGGAAGAATCCCTGTAGAGAACTGTTGGTTAATATGCTCATTGAACAAGATAAGACCAGAGTTGACACTTCTGTTGAGAAATTAGCTGATGGTTCCCAATTTGACCCTGGGGCACCCCTAGCAAAAGATTTACAAGGGAAACTTCCTAGCCTGTCCATTAGCAGACCACCTAGCATAGCTGGTACTGATGTAGAGTCACATCACAGTAATGGTGTTGCCTCACATCACAGTAAGAGTATTCCTTCTCATCATAGTAGAAGTGCTGTTTCTGTTAGCCAGGCTGTTAGAGTGCCATCTGTTAGGGACAGGTCTCCTTCTGTTCATTCTCACCATTCGTCTGTTTCAAGGCATGTCCCACCCACCCATCCTGATGACAGAGTGTTAGAAAGGGAGCTCAATAGATTGAGAGTGAAACAATCCAGGCTGAAGCTCAAGAAGCAACAGCTGGATTTAGATAGACAGTCCTTAGAGATAGAAAGAGAAAGACAGAAATTGGGTTTAGAACCCCATGGTGGCAGCAGCAGTATTCCCAATAGTCATCCTGCAAAAGAGCATGATTCTAGGAATCTGCACAAGATATTTCCCCCTTATAAGGAGGGGGATGACATTAACAAGTGGTTTGCTGCACTTGAGAGGGCCTGTGTTGTACAGGATGTCCCTCAAAGGCAGTGGGCTGCTATCCTATGGCTATCATTTAGTGGAAAGGGTAGGGATAGGGTCCTTACTGTGAAAGAAAGTGAAGCCAATGATTTCAAAGTTCTTAAGAAGGCACTCCTAGACGGTTATGGCTTAACCACTGAACAGTACAGGATGAAGTTCAGAGAAACCAAAAAGGAGTCTTCACAAGACTGGGTAGACTTTGTTGACCATTCAGTGAAGGCCTTGGAGGGGTGGTTACATGGCAGTAAAGTTACTGATTATGAAAGCCTGTATAACTTAATCCTGAGAGAGCATATTCTTAATAATTGTGTGTCTGATTTGTTGCACCAGTACCTGGTGGACTCTGATTTGACCTCTCCCCAAGAATTGGGAAAGAAGGCAGACAAATGGGTCAGAACAAGGGTGAATAGAAAAGTTCATACAGGGGGTGACAAAGATGGCAAGAAGAAGGATGGTAAGTCTTCTGACAAGGGTGGGGACAAATCTAAAAATGAGTCTTCATCAGGCCCACAAATACAATCTGGTGGGGGTGGTGGGTCCAAATCCTCTTCAAATCAAAACAAAGAAAAAAAAACATGGTGCTATTTATGTAAAATAAAAGGCCATTGGACAACAGATCCCAGTTGTCCAAAGAAAAGCACCAAGCCTCCTACCACTACAACCCCTGCTGCTACACCTAGTGCCCCTAGTAATAGCAGTGGTGGTGGGAGCAAACCTACTAATAGCCAATCCAAGGGAGTAGATGGGCTCACTTTTGGTAACTTAGTTGGGGTTGGTCTTGTTAGGGAGACCACAGAGGCTGTGTTAGTCTCTGAGGGGGGTATTGATTTAGCCACCTTAGTTGCTTGTCCCCTTAACATGGATAAGTACAAGCAACTACCCCTAATAAATGGTGTTGAGGTTCAGGCCTACAGGGACACAGGTGCCAGTGTTACAATGGTAATAGAGAAACTGGTCCACCCTGAACAACACCTACTTGGTCACCAGTACCAAGTAACCGATGCTCACAACAACACACTTAGCCACCCCATGGCTGTTGAAAATCTCAACTGGGGGGGGGTTACTGGTCCAAAGAAAGTTGTGGTTGCCTCAGATTTACCTGTAGACTGTCTACTAGGAAATGATTTAGATACATCAGCTTGGTCATATGTGGAGTTGGGGGCCCATGCAGCAATGCTGGGCATTCCAGGGCACATTTTTGCTTTAACCAGGGCTCAGGCCAAAAAGCAAAAAGGACAGGGTGACTTGGATCCTGGAAGAATGGACCAAGTGCTCCCCAAAGCTAGGGCTAGTAGAAGTAAATCACTACCTACTATCCCTCCCTCTACAGTGGATTTTTCTTCTGAGGAAGATGAATTTCCACCCTGTGCAGAACCTACACCAGAGGAGCTGGAAGCAGACACTGCTGAGCTTTTGGGTGAAGGGGGGCCTGCCAGGGAGGAGCTGAGTGTGGCACAGCAGACCTGTCCCACACTAGAGGGTCTAAGGCAGCAAGCTGTCAAACAAGCAAATGGGAATGTCAGTGACTCTCACAGAGTTTACTGAGAGGACAACCTCTTGTACACTGAAGCAAGGGATCCAAAACCTGGAGCTGCCAGGAGATTGGTGATTCCTCAGGAGTACAGAAAGTCCCTCCTAACTCTAGCCCACGACATTCCCTTAGCTGGACATTTGGGGCAAATGAAAACTTGGGACAGGCTTGTCCCCTTGTTTCATTGGCCTAGAATGTCAGAGGACACAAAGGAATTTTGTAAGTCCTGTGAAACCTGTCAAGCCAGTGGCAAAACAGGTGGCACTCCAAAGGCACCCCTTATTCCACTGCCTGTGGTTGGGGTTCCCTTTGAAAGGGTAGGGGTTGACATAGTTGTCCCCCTTGACCCTCCTACTGCTTCAGGCAATAGGTTTATCTTGGTGGTAGTGGACCATGCCACCAGATATCCTGAAGCAATTCCTCTAAGGACCACTACAGCTCCTGCAGTGGCAAAGGCCCTCCTGGGAATCTTTTCCAGGGTGGGCTTCCCAAAAGAGGTGTTATCAGACAGGGGAAGCAATTTCATGTCTGCTTACTTAAAGGCCATGTGGAAGGAGTGTGGTGTTACATACAAGTTCACCACACCCTATCATCCACAAACAAATGGACTGGTGGAGAGATTTAACAAAACTCTCAAAGGCATGCTTATGGCACTCCCTGAAAAACTCCGCAGGAGATGGGATATCCTATTACCTTGCCTCCTTTTTGCTTACAGGGAGGTACCCCAAAAAGGAGTGGGCTTCAGCCCCTTTGAACTCCTATTTGGTCACCCTGTGAGAGGTCCTCTAACACTTGTTAAGGAGGGTTGGGAACAACCTTTAAAAGCTCCAAAGCAAGACATAGTGGACTATGTACTTGGCCTCAGATCAAGGATGGCTGAGTACATGAAAAAGGCCAGTAAAAACCTTCAGGCCAGCCAAGAGCTCCAAAAGCAATGGCATGACCAGAAGGCTGTTTTGGTTCAGTACCAACCAGGGCAGAAAGTGTGGGTCTTGGAGCCTGTGGCACCAAGAGCACTCCAAGACAAATGGAGTGGACCCCACATAAGTGTTGAAAAGAAGGGTAAAGTCACCTACTTAGTTGACTTAGGCACTGCCAGGAGTCCCCTTAGGGTGCTCCATGTCAATCGCCTGAAACCCTACTATGACAGGGCTGATCTCACCCTGCTCATGGCAACAGATGAGGGACAGGAAGAAGAGAGTGACCCTCTCCCTGATCTCTTCTCTTCCACAGAACAAGATGCTCTAGTGGAAGGTGTAGTTTTGGCAGATTGTCTTACTGCTGATCAGAAAGACCACTGCATAAATCTCCTGGGTCAGTTTTCTGAACTCTTCTCTACTGTGACAGGCACCACTTCTTGGTGTGAGCACACTATAGATACTGGAGACAGCTTGCCTGTCAAAAGTAAGATCTATAGGCAGCCTGACCATGTCAGAGACTGCATAAATCAAGAGGTTCAGAAAATGCTTGAACTGGGAGTGGTTGAGCTCTCTGAAAGTCCATGGGCCTCTCCTGTGGTACTTGTACCAAAACCTCATTCCAAAGATGGAAAGAAGGAAATGCGGTTTTGTGTAGACTATAGAGGTCTCAACCAGGTAACCAAAACTGATGCTCACCCTATACCCAGGGCATCTGCCAAGTATCTAAGCACTTTTGATTTGACTGCAGGGTATTGGCAGATCAAGTTATCAGAAGATGCAAAAGCAAAAACTGCATTTTCAACCATTGGAGGCCATTACCAATTCACAGTAATGCCTTTTGGATTGAAAAATGCACCTGCCACTTTTCAAAGGTTGGTGAATACAGTCCTGCAAGGGCTGGAAGCTTTTAGTGCAGCATATCTAGATGATATAGCTGTCTTTAGCTCCAGCTGGGATGATCACCTGGTCCACCTATGGAAAGTTTTGGAGGCCCTGCAAAAGGCAGGCCTCACTATCAAGGCTTCAAAGTGCCAGATAGGGCAGGGGAAAGTGGTTTATCTGGGACACCTGGTAGGTGGAGAACAGATTGCACCACTTCAGGGGAAAATCCAAACTATTATAGATTGGGTTCCCCCTACAACTCAGACCCAGGTGAGAGCCTTCTTAGGCCTCACTGGGTATTACAGGAGGTTCATAAAGAACTATGGCTCCATTGTAGCCCCTCTTAATGACCTCACCTCCAAGAAAATGCCTAAAAAGGTATTGTGGACAGCTAGCTGTCAGAAAGCTTTTGAGGAGCTGAAGCAGGCCATGTGCTCTGCACCTGTCCTGAAAAGCCCCTGTTACTCCAAAAAATTCATTGTCCAAACTGATGCATCTGAATTAGGGGTAGGGGCAGTCTTATCACAACTTAATTCTGAGGGCCAGGATCAACCTGTTGCTTTTATCAGCAGGAGGTTGACCCCTAGAGAAAAGCGTTGGTCTGCCATAGAGAGGGAGGCCTTTGCTGTGGTCTGGGCACTGAAGAAGTTGAGGCCATACCTGTTTGGCACTCACTTCATTGTTCAGACAGACCACAAACCTCTACTTTGGCTAAAACAAATGAAAGGTGAAAACCCTAAATTATTAAGGTAGTCCATATCCCTACAGGGAATGGATTATACAGTGGAACATAGACCTGGGAGCACCCACTCCAATGCAGATGGACTCTCCATATATTTCCACTTAGACAATGAAGACTCATCAGGTCATGGCTAGTCTTATTGTCCTTCGTTTGGGGGGGGGGGTTGTGTAGGAAAGTACCATCTTGCCTGGCATGTTACCCCCATATTTCACTGTACATATGTTGTTTTAGTTGTATGTGTCACTGGGACCCTGCCAGCCAGGGCCCCAGTGCTCATAAGTGTGCCCTGTATGTGTTACCTGTGTTATGACTAACTGTCTCACTGAGGCTCTGCTAATCAGAACCTCAGTGGTTATGCTCTCTCATTTCTTTCCAAATTGTCACTAACAGGCTAGTGACCAATTTTACCAATTTATATTGGCTTACTGGAACACCCTTATAATTCCCTAGTATATGGTACTAAGGTACCCAGGGTATTGGGGTTCCAGGAGATCCCTATGGGTTGCAGCATTTCTTTTGCCACCCATAGGGAGCTCTGACAATTCTTACACAGGCCTGCCACTGCAGCCTGAGTGAAATAACGTCCAAGTTATTTCACAGGCATTTTACACTGCACTTATGTAACTTATAATTCACCTATATGTCTAACCTTTACCTGGTAAAGGTTGGGTGCTAAGTTACTTAGTGTGTGGGCACCCTGGCACTAGGCAATTTGCCCCCACATTGTTCAGGGCCAATTCCCCGGACTTTGTGAGTGCAGGGACACCATTACACGTGTGCACTACATATAGGTCACTACCTATGTGTAGCTTCACAATGGTAACTCCGAATTTGGCCATGTAACATGTCTATGATCATGGAATTGCCCCCTCTATGCCATCCTGGCATTGTTGGTACAATCCCATGATCCCACGGGTCTCTAGCACAGACCCGGGTACTGCCAAACTGCCTTTTCAGGGGTTTCACTGCAGCTGCTGCCAACCCCTCAGACAGGTTTCTGCCTTCCTGGGGTCCAGCCAGGCTTGGCCCAGGAAGGCAGAACAAAGGACTTCCTCAGAGAGAGGGTGTTACACCCTCTCCCTTTGGAATAAGGTGTTAAGGCAGGGGAGGAGTAGCCTCCCCCAGCCTCTGGAAATGCTTTCATGGGCACAGATGGTGCCCATTTCTGCATAAGCCAGTCTACACCAGTTCAGGGACCCCTCAGCCCTGCTCTGGCGCGAAACTGGACAAAGGAAAGGGGAGTGACCACTCCCCTGACCTGCACCTCCCCTGGGAGGTGCCCAGAGCTCCTCCAGTGTGCTCCAGACCTCTGCCATCTTGGAAACAGAGGTGCTGCTGGCACACTGGACTGCTCTGAGTGGCCAGGGCCAGCAGGTAACGTCAGAGACTCCTTCTGATAGGCTCCTTCAGGTGTTGCTAGCCTATCCTCTCTCCTAAGTAGCCAAACCCTCTTTTCTGGCTATTTAGGGACTCTGCTTTGGGGAATTCCTTAGATAACAAATGCAAGAGCTCATCAGAGTTCCTCTGCATCTCTCTCTTCACCTTCTGCCAAGGAATCGACTGCTGACCGCGCTGGAAGCCTGTAAAACTGCAACAAAGTAGCAACGACAACTACTGCGACACTGTAACGCTGATCCAGCCGCCTTCTCGACTGTTTTGCTGGTGGTGCATGCTGTGGGGGTAGTCTGCCTCCTCTCTGCACTAGAAGCTACGAAGAAATCTCCTGTGGGTCGACGGAATCTTCCCCCTGCAACCGCAGGCACCAAAGAACTGCATCACCGATCCTCTGGGTCTCCTCTCAGCACGACGAGCGAGGTCCCTTGAACTCAGCAACTCTGTCCAAGTGACTCCCACAGTCCAGTGACTCTTCAGTCCAAGTTTGGTGGAGGTAAGTCCTTGCCTCCCCACGCCAGACTGCATTGCTGGGAACCGCGTGTTTTGCAGCTACTCCGGCTCCTGTGCACTCCACGAAGATTTCCTTTGTGCACAGAAGTTTCTAGCCCTTGTCGTTCCTGCAGAATCCTCAGCTTCTACCTTCCAGTAGCAGCTTCTTTGCACCCACAGCTGGCATTTCCTGGGCATCTGCCCGCTCTCGACTTGATCGTGACTTTTGGACTTGGTCCCCTTGTTCCACAGGTACTCTAGTCTGGAAATCCATCGTTGTTGCATTGCTGGTGTTGGTCTTTCCTGCAGAATTCCCCTATCACAACTTCTGTGCTCTTTGGGGAACTTCAGTGCACTTTGCACTCACTTTTCAGGGTCTTGGGGTGGGCTATTTTTCTAACCCTCACTGTTTTCTTACAGTCCCAGCGACCCTCTACAAGTTCACATAGGTTTGGGGTCCATTTGTGGTTCGCATTCCACTTTTGGAGTATATGGTTTGTGTTGCCCCTATCCCTATGTGCCTCCATTGCATCCTATTGTAACTATACATTGTTTGCACTGTTTTCTATTACTATACTGCATATTTTTGGTATTGTGTACATATATCTTGTGTATATTTGCTATCCTCATACTGAGGGTACTCACTGAGATACTTTGGCATATTGTCATAAAAATAAAGTACCTTTATTTTTAGTATATCTGTGTATTGTGTTTTCTTATGATATTGTGCATATGACACTAGTGGTACTGTAGGAGCTTCACTCGTCTCCTAGTTCAGCGTAAGCTGCTCTGCTAAGCTACCTTTTCTATCAGCCTAAGCTGCTAGACACCCCTATACACTAATAAGGGATACCTGGGCCTGGTGCAAGGTGTAAGTACCCCTTGGTACTCACTACAAGCCAGTCCAGCCTCCTACAGTGGGGACATACCAAAAATCCCTGGAGGGATTGGGCCAGGTGATCACCATCATGCAGGAGAACCAGCAGCTGAAGGGAGTACACCACCAGGAGGTCATGCAGAAGTTGCAGACCCTAAATGCCAACATGGCCTTCTTTGTAGGGGTGCTGGGTGACATGGCCAACACCATGCAGGAGAACAGAGCACACCAGCGGCCCACTTACACTAGCCAGTCCACTCACCAGCCATCAACATCTGCTGCAGCTAGTGGACAGGAGGGTCTGCAACACCACCCACAAGCCAACAGCACCTCTCCCCCTGCAGAAGGTGAACCACCCCACAAACGTTCCCTGAGACCCAGACAGACACCAGAGATTGTTGCCAAGACCAAGACCAGGAAATGAGCCCCTCCAGAATGTCCCCCTTGTGTGCCACTGAGTCATCTTGTTCACTTTAGACTACCATTGTTCCTTTTCCTATGGCACCATGGACACTGGACCTGTGCTACAAACCAACGGGGCACCTACACAAGTTTCCATCCACGATCACCCTATTCTATTGCACTATCCTTTTTGTCACTTCAGTAAACACCCTTGAACACAACTGGAGTATTAGGGCCATATTTATACTTTTTGACGCAAAACTGCGCTAACGCAGTTTTGCGTCAAAAAAATTAGCGCCGGCTAACGCCATTCTGAAGCGCCATGCGGGTGCCGTATTTATTCAATGACGTTAGCCGGCGTTAGCCGCCGGCGCTGCCTGGTGTGCGTGAAAAAAAACGACGTACACCAGGCAGCGCCGGCGTAGGGGGATATGGAGCTTGGGTGCCAAAAAATGGGGCAAGTTAGGCTGAGGCAAATTTTTCGCCTCACCCCGATTTGCGCCATTTTTTTTTACTCCCAACCCCCATAGAAATGACTCCTGTCTTAGCAAAGACAGGAGTCATGCCCCCTTGCCCAATGGCCATGCCCAGGGGACTTCTGTCCCCTGGGCATGGTCATTGGGCATAGTGGCATGTAGGGGGGCCCAAATCAGGCCCCCCTATGCCACAAAAAAATAAATAAAAAAACACTTACCTGACCTTACCTTAATGTCCCTGGGATGGGTCCCTCCATCCTTAGGCGTCCTCCTGGGGTGGGCAAGGGTGACGGGGGGGTCCCTGGGGGCATGGGAGGGCACCTCTGGGCTCCTTCCGAGCCCACAGGTCCCTTAACGCCTGCTCTGAGCAGGCGCTAAAAAACGGCGCTAAAGCAGCCGTACATCATTTTTTTTGAACCGCCCACTCCCGGGCGTGAATTTTGCCCGGGAGTGTAAATACGGCGCACATGCCTCGGAGTCAATTTTTTAGACGGGAACGCCTACCTTGCATATCATTAACGCAAAGTAGGTGTCCACGCTAAAAAATGACGCAAACTCCATGGACTTTGGCGCTAGACGCGTCTAACGGCAAAGTATAAATATGGAGTTAGTTTTGCGTCGGAATTGCGTAAAAAAAAAACAACGCAATTCCGGCGCAAACAGAGTATAAATATGCCCCTTAGTGCTTTATCATAAAGAAATTTGCAATGTATTTGACTGTATTATCCTGTGCAAAGGTCATGTAAGGTGTGAATCCATCTAAAAAATGTGTTTAAGCAGTCTGTAGTCATCACATCAGTACACAGTTGTGACCACACCAACATCCGCAAAAAGGGAAGACATAAATGACAGCCAATTGAAATGAAAAGCTAGTTATTGGAACAATACAGCTGGCACACAGCACTTAACAGAAATGGAGTCTTACCTGAGTGTCATTGGAAGTACTGCTGTATGATATGTGTCATGTTGTCCATATCTTCCTCCTCCTCATCACTGTCTTCAGTGTCCTCTGCTGCCACAGGTGTATTGTCTCCCTACTCTTCCTGCAGGTAGGGCACATGGCGTCTGAGGGCCAAATTGTGCAGCAGGCAGCAAGTCACCACTATCTGGCAGACCTTCTCAGGGGTGTAGAATAGGGATCCACCTGTCACACGGAGGCACCGGAACCTGGCTTTCAGTAGACCAAATGTGCCTTCCTAAACCCTCCTCATACGGCTAAGTCCTTCATTGTACCGCCCCTGTTCTTGGACTCCTCACAGGGGTCAACAGCCAGGACAGGTTTGGGTATCCAGAGACACCTGGAAGTAGTGAGGGGCACACATTACACATGTACAATGGCATGGAGTACAACTCCAGTTGACATACACTGTCTGAAGACTCAAGCTCACCTATGAGCCACAGTCTGTTCCTCTGTAGTCGTGCCATCACCTGTGGGATGCTGCTATTCCTCAATACATAGGCATCATGTACAGATCCAGGAAACTTGGCCGTGACGTGGGAGATGTATTGATCAGCAGGGCACACCATATGAACATTTAGAGAGTGGTTACTCTTCCAATTCCTATAGATCAGCTCATTTGCCCTGGGAGGGAACAGGTCAATATGGGTCCCATCAATGGCCTCAATCACATGTGGTATGTACCCCATGGCAAAGAATCCAGCATTCACAGAGGGTAAAGCTTCACTCAGGGGGAATGCGATGTAGCTGTTCATGTGTGTGAGCAAGGCAGCCAAAACCATTCCAAGCACAATCGGAAACATTGGCTGTGACACTCCTGCAGCCAAGCCCACTGTCACCTGGAACGAACCACTTGCCAGGAAGTGGAGCACTGACAGTACCTGTACTGCAGGGGGTATTGCTGTAGTGCTACGGATAGCAGGAATCAAACCTGGCTCCAATTGTTGACACAGCTCAGTAATTGTGGCCCTGTCCAGACAATAGGTGAGTATGATGTGCCAAATCCACTAGGGGTATGTGGGGTGCATGCCTCCTCCTCCTCCTCTGCAGTGGTTGGTATCTAAGTTAACCATACATGAGATGTGTGTGACTACAGGAAGTATGGACACACAATATCACAGTATTCAGAACATGCATGTACGTAGAAGACTGGAATTGTCTTGGTGTGTACAATTGATACCGATGATGCACAAACATCTGTCCAACATGAGTACTAGCATAAGGAAATGACAACCGCCTGTCCTGTATGCAGGGACAGGTGGAAGTGACCTCACTCCTTCATCGTTTGGCATCATCGAGGAAGGCAGTCTGCACCGCTGTGCAACTCCTCATTGGCTAACATAGAGCTCTATGGAGTACAGGAACCAACGATGATCAACGGACGGCCACGGACGTGACCGCCATTTTATCCGTACCACTTCACTTGATTCCTGACTCTCTCCAGTTCAACATCTTCACTGCGCACGCTGCTGTGTCCTGTGTCTGGAATCTGCGATGGCCCGTGCTACAGGGGAAAGGGCCCCAGCCTTCACATCAGAGAAGCTGGAGAAGCTTGTGGATGGGGCCCTATCCATGTATGGGCAGTTGTATGGGCCTCCAGACCAACAGGTGAGTTCATAATGGGTACGTTGGATGCAACATGCCTGCTTGAAGATGCATGTGTGTGCTGGCAGTGTGTCATTTGGGGAGGGGTTTGGCTGCATACAATGTGTATACAGAATACGGGTCATGTGTGTGCCTAATGTGGGTCATATGCAGTATCAAGCCATTTGGGTTACAGAATGGATTGTTGAGTTCATGTTCTTCTGTCTGTGTCTCCTTTGAAGGTCAGCGCCCATCAAAAGAAAGCATTGTGGCGTGCCATCATCAAGGATGTGTGGACCCTGGGGGTCCATAGCCAGTGGAGCGCCCACTGCAGGAAACGGATGGAGGACCTGAGATGCTGGGCCCGGACAACCGCGGAGGCCCAGCTGCGGATGGCCTCCGAAGAAGGGAGGGGTTCCCGGTCGGAGCCTGATGCCACTAATGGTCCGCATACTGGAGGTGGCCAATCCTGAGTTGGATGGGCTCTCGAGGGCAGCACGGCAGCCACAAGGGGGTGAGTACAGACTGTGTGGTATTTTGTTTTGTTGCCTGCCATGGGGTTTGGGTTCAAGGTTCTAGTCAGTGGATGCCACTATATGCTGCTTTAGGTATTCTTGTGTGGTCCTGCTTAGCAATGTAGGGAGGTATGTATATTTGGTATTGGTAAGTAGCTAGCATACGATGGCAGACATGTCTTTGTGAGTCCCCATAGGTATGCAGATGGTAGTGTTTTGGCTCTTTACTGATGTTGTTCCCAGGCAATGGTTTGGTATTGTGGTCCACACTGCACAGTGTTAGTCCCAGTGAGTGATTGTGATGTGTATGCCATCTGTGCTGTTGGTGCTGTGATTGACCCTGTGCTCCCTTTCTTTCTCCCCGCCCTCTCTCCTTTTCTCATTGTGTCCTTGTGTGAATTAGCATCATCTGGCAAAGGAGCAGGGGCACTGGTGAGTGGGGGAGGTGCAGACCATGGGACCCAGGAGGCAGACTCCACCGACACCGAGGGGGGGGCGAGGGGAGCACCATGGGGGAAACTGGAGCAACGACTACAGACTCTGATTCCTCCTCTGATGGAAGCTCCCTGGTGGTGGGGGACCCTTCTGGGACCACCCCAGCTACAAGATCTTCCTCCACCCCTTTACCAGCACTGCCCTCCCAGTAGCCCCTCACCCAGTAGCCCCCCCACCCAGTTGCCCGTGCCCGCTCACCCAGGAGGGTGGGCGTTTACTTTGCCCCAGGCCCTGCCCCAGTCAGCCCCAGGCCCTCACTCAGGAGGCTATTGACCTCCTGAGATCCATCTCTGTAGGACAGTCAACCATCGTGAATGCCATCCAGGGGCTGGCATCCCAGATGCAGCAATTCAATGCCTACCTGGAGGGCGTTAATGGTGGCTTGGCTGCCCTACAGAGATTGTTTCAGGCTCTGGCCTCTTGTTTGACGGCAGTCAGTGTCCCTGGTTCTTCCTCCCCCTCCTGTGCCCAGTCCCAAAGGCCTCTCCCCCAACCCATCCCACGCACACAATCTGACAAACATGCACCCACAACAACAGACAGGACTTGCACAGATAAACACAGGCACCACACTTCACTCCACAAGCACACACACAGCCAACACACAGATGCACACACAACAACAGCCAGTGCCTCCACTGTCTCCCCCTCCTTCCTCACAGTCACATCAGCAGTCACACCTGCATGCACGGCATCATCAGTCCCAGATCCTGTCACCTGTACAGCCTTGCCCACAGTCATCACAACAGCAGACCTGAAGACATGCACACCACATGCGCAATCACCACCACCACCATCACCACCTCATGCAGCGCACCCACCTCACTTGCAGACACCACATCAACAAACATCCACACACCCTGTTTATCCTCCCCCACCCTGCCTGACCCCCCTCCAATTACACATAACCGCTCCCACTCAGCCGCTTGACAGCCATCCACCTCACACACGCACACTGTCCATGCACCTGCACCTGCACCCAAGTCCAGCACACCTACTCTTCCTACAACCTCTACCTCCACTCCCAGTCCTCCTCCCACAACCCGCTCCATTGGTCCTAAGAAACTTTTCCTTCCTGCCTTGACCTCTTACTTCCCCCCACCCCCTGTCCTGCCTGTAAGAGAAAGAACCTGCTCCCCCAGCCCAGTACCTCTAGCTCCCAGTCCACTCCTGTTCCTCCCTCTAAAGCTACACCTGCCACTAAGAGTGGCACTCCGGCCCCTGCCCCAAACCCACTCCTCTGCCCCTAAAGAGAAGACTAGAGACCCGCTCCCTCTCAAACCCAAGTCTAAGGCCCCCCGCCCAAGAAGCAACCCTCCTCTCCCCCTAAGGTGCCTATCTACCATCACCATCATGCCCCTGCCCAGTGGAGTGACTTGGGCTGTCAGGTGTCAAGTTGGCCCTTGAACGTTGCCCTGTGGCCATTTATTGACTATGAACTGGCCAATTGCCCTTGCTGTATATTTGTATATATGTACATATTTTAGATTGAGGATGCTGTTCCCATATAATTACAGTGGTTGTACCAGAGGTATTTGTCCTGGCTTTCTTTGTTCCTTGGCTATGTTGATGTTGATTGACTCCGCAGATTGTTTTCGGTGTGTGGTATGTGTGTTTTGTGTGTGTTGTGATTGTGGATGTGTCACTCTCCCCTCCCTCCCTTGTGTGCTAAGCGGCTGTACTCACCTTCATTGTCTTCGTCAGTCTTGGTACTCCTGGACTGCCACAAGTAGGTACTAAACTCACACCCTCAGTGGTGCAGGGGTGGCTGGGTGCAGGGTGCAAACAGAGTGTAGGGCTCCTAATGCTTTCCTATGAGGGGATCCCAGGGGCCACTTAGATGCTGCAGGCTGGGTCCCAGGGGGTCGGTTCTGGAAAACCAACGGCTGTACAAGTAGGAGGGCTGCCTGCTGAACGTTGCTGCACCGTAGGTCGGGTTCCCCAAGGCCAGGGGGCTGCGAGTGCAGTGTACCTTTTGGCATCAGGTATCTTCGTTCGGTGTTGTCGGGGGTGCTCTGGATTCACACTACAGGTGTCGCGTGGAGGACAGGAGAGGTCAACCAAGGATCGGCATTTGCTCAGAATTGCCTGAGGATCCTCTCTTGTCAGTTGGTGTAGTGCAATATCTGTTTTTGGCCACTGACTTTGTGTTGCACCACTTTTCACCTGGATTAGCTGTCTAGTGTACATTTTGCAATCAGTTTAGCTGCCTATTGACTTTATCGTAGCGTTAGACACTGCCATGTTAAACATGCTCGTATTTCCCCACATTGCAAACTGTGCTTATTTTCGTGCTCTTTCTCACCAAAGACCTAGGACATATTATGGGGGAGTTAGGCAGTCAGCACAATAAGAATGTACCAGACAGATGTTTATAGTGCAAGCAGGGAACGGCTTGGGGTTGGGAGAGACAATTTGGAAAACTGGGCAGTTCCAACCTGTCTCTTTCAACTCTGACCTAAATTAGCCAGCATGTTTGAATTGCTAAATGAGGAGGTTTTTCCAGAAAGTTCCTTCTGTTTTTTTAAGGTATAAAAGACCCAGTGCGACGGCTAGAGAGTAGAGTGGCATCAATCAGGATTCTTGATGTCGGATGCATGATATCTGTCCCGTGAGGGTGGTTATCTCAATCGTTTTTGCAGTCGAAAGGGGTCATCGTCTTGCTTCCATGAGAAAGATGAAGAGCTTGGCTGGCCCTAGGTGATGAATTTTTACTTCATTATTTTCTTTGCATAATATAATTATAAATACATATATTTGCTGTGTACTTTGCAGTTGAGAATCATTTTGGTATATTTTCCTTTTATTGCTGTGATTATTGTTAAACGTGTGCTTTCAACCTACTAATCTCCTTTTTAGGAACCTCGTGGTGACATAATAATAAATGTCTTCTTTGAACTGAGAAGTGCATTTCAGAGATTTTTGTCAGCTCGATCATTAGTGAAAGCAAAACAGTTGGGCTAATTGGACACGGGCCGTGGGCACCAGGTGCAGAGCGGTCAGGACTTGCGGATCCGGGGAGGCTCTGGTGTTCTTGTGTGTTGTTTCTTCTTGGACAGGGCCGTTGTCCATGGGAGTTCCTGGTCCTCTGTGGTGCAGACAGTCCTCTGGAAGCTTGGCAGAGGTCACTGGCCCCGCAGGACGCGTCACCTTCTTTTGCAGGGCTTTTGAGCAGGAGAGAGGCCAGTAGGGCTGGGGCCAAGTCAGTTTTTGTCTTCCTTCTTCTCTGCTGGGGTTTCAGCTTAGCAGTCCTTATTCTTTCTTCTTGTGAAGTCGCTAGGAATCTGATAACTTGTGCTCAGGGGACTTGTGTTTAGGGGAGCTCTAAATTCCTGGATTTAGGGGCATTACAGGGGTCAGAGGGCAGTAGCCAATGGCTACTGTTCCTTCATGTGTTCACTCCCTTTTGGGATGAAATGTGCAACTGGAAATTTTACTGCTGTGCAGTTGCACTGCTGGAAGATGCCCCAGCATGGCAAACATAGCCCCTCCCATCTGCTGGTCCAGGTACAATAAGTGAACTCAGGAGGAGAGGAGAGTTGCACATTATGCTGGCAGTGGTGCTTGATAGGCCCAGGTAATGTAGAAACTGGAATAGTAATAGTGCATTACAGCAGCAGAAGAAATATGAAACTGGCATGACAATGGCACTTAACACACTAGGCTAATGGAAACTGAAAATGTAGGAGGCTTAGACCTTATACCAAGTCCAGGTATCCCTTTTTAGTGTAGTGTAGTCAGTGTCTAGAAGCAAGGCTCTCTAGAGGTAGCTGTGGACGAGCAGCCAAGGCTTATCTAGGAGACATGCAAAGCTCATGCAATACCACTGTAGTCACACTTAGGCCCTCATTATGACATTGGGGGTAAATCCCACTTACCGCCATGCTGACTGCCAGAAACATACCACCCTTGTCGCAGATATCCTTTCACTATATTATGACACACACACACCAATCCGTCACTGTACAGCCACACACACAGCTCTGCCACACCAAAGGTCAGTGATAAACTGGTGGTATCAAAACCCACACGGTTATGCCAACAGAACTACGCCCATCACAATATGACCCACAAATCACCACAGCGGACATTCAACCGCGGTAAACCATTGGCGGTACATACCGCCACTCTCAAAATACACACACTCAAACAAAACAACATCACATTGGACAATTCAAACTACAGACACCTGACACCCATACACACACCACTATAAAACACACACCCACATTACCCACAACCCTTTATGACAACAATTAATTGCCAACACAGAGAGACAGCAAGAGCACACACACATCGAGAGCCACATACCACGATCAACTATACAGCACCCACGCACCTCACAGCACACACCCCAACACATCACCCTACACACCCTTGCACACACCACTCACACTACACCCATGGCACAACAACAACACCCCAGATTCTCTGAGGAGGTAAGGATCATGGCGGAGGAAATCATCCGGGTAGAGCCACAGCTATTTGGAGCACAGGTGCAGCAGATACCCATTGCTAGGAAGATGGAGCTATGGCGGAGGATCGTGGACAGGGTCAACGCTGTGGGACAGTACACAAGAACCGGGGATGACATCAAGAAGAGGTCGAACGACCTATGGGGGAAGGTACGTTCTATTTGCTGCAAGACACCAGCTCGCAGTACAGAGGACTGGTGGTGGACCCCCACAACCTCCCCCACAATTAACAACATGGGAGGAGCAAAACTTGGCAATCATGCATCCTGAGGGCCTGGCAGGAGGAGGAGGAGGAGGAGGACTGGACTCTGGTAAGTCAACCCTACACTACTACTACCTCCCCATACCTGCATGCCATCACATAGCCCCACCCCACACCCACTCCCATCACTCCACCACCTCCCACACACCCAACCATCACAACCCTCTCATCCCAATGCCAAGCCCAGCATGCACCACCAATGCATGGACACCACTCACAGACCTGCATGGACACCTATCACTAAAGCATGCACACTTGAGAATAACCTAGCCCACCACATAACAACTCACACAACGAAAAGGTGCCAGGGCAATAACAACCATCGAGGCCAACCCACCCATGCACAATATGTCACATGCAGAAATAATAACACTGCATATACATCCCCACAGGTATCCCAGCCAATGTCACCGTAGTAGAGGTGCCAGCAACATCCAGCCCCCCCACAGAATAGGCCCACAGTAATGACAGCAACTCTGCTCGCCTGGATCTGGATGACCAACCTGGCCCATCAGGGACCTCCGGACAGTCGGTTACCCGGGCACAGTCACACCACCACAGAGCCTCCCCCCTCAGGAAACACCACCACTGCACCCACTCAGCGTGCCCATACCTCTGTCCCCAGGACACGTCAATCAGCAGTGTGTCCACCACTACAGGGACCCCAGGGCACCCCCCATACCCAAGACAATCAGGGACCTGGGGTCAGTGGCAGTGGGCACACGGTTCAGAGGATAGAGGCACAGGACAACAGGGAAGCTGGGAGGAGTGCTGTGCGCCAGGGGGAGGACATGCCCAGGGAACTGACTCTCCAGGAGGCACTCACAACGATCGTGGGAGCATACCAACATTCCCAGGATACGCTGGGCCAGATCATGGACAACGTGTAGGAGAACAGGCCGCTACAGGAGGGACAGTACCAGGGGATCAGGGAGGACTTAAAGGCCATTAACACCATCCTGGTCTCCATTGCAGGGGTGCTGGCAGACATGGCCACCATTATGAGGGAGGCAGTGTCACACCAGCAGGCCCCTGCCACTAGCCAAACATCTGAAAAGCCCTCCACCTCCGCTGCCCATAGTGGACAGGAGGACCCGCCACAGGACCAACAGGCCACCAGCACCCCTCCCCCTGCAGAAGGTTAAACACCCTGCAAACGTTCCCTGAAATCCAGGCAGAAGCCTGAGACTATTGCCAAGACCCCCACTAGGAAATAAGACTCTCCTGAATGTCACCCTTGTGTCCCACTCTGTCACCCTGTCCACCCTCAACTGCCATTGCTCCCCTTCCTATGCCCCTATGGACAATGCACCTGTGCTACCAATAGACTCGACTCTACCCTAGACTTTCCTCCATCATCACCCCAGCTGATTGCACTACCCCCTTTTCTTCACAGCACTTAAATAAACACCCTTTGAAAAAATACAAGTATGGAGTATGCAAATGATTTAAGTATGTATTTGTTTAACAAGGTTTAAACTTTGCAGTTCAACTGTACAGTAATGTATACATAGGAAAGACCTGTAGTTGGATGCAGTGAACACACCAGGAGTGATAGTGGGGCACCAACATCTGCAAAAAGAGTTGCCAATGGGTAGAAGTGGGAATTCACAGCCTGCCAGTGACAATGTCAAAAACAAAACTGTCAATGAAATGTGAAGTTACACTGTCTTACCTGTGTGTCATTGGAAGTATTGACGTATCACTGTAGTTCTGTTGCCCTCATCCTCATCCTCTTCTGCCCTTGTCCTGGCATTCCTTAAAGGGGTCAGTAGCCATGATAGGTTGGGGTAACCAGAGTCACCTGTAAATTTCGAGGGACAACTGTTAGCCATACACTATGCCATATGGCCCACACCATACCCATACACCAACAGCCACTGGGTGGGAACCAGGGCTCACCTATTAGCCACACCCTGTGCCTCTGGAGTTGGGCCATCACATTTGGGATGCTGCTATTCCTCAAGATAAAAGCATCATGCACCGAGCCTGGATACTTAGCATTGACATGGGAGATGTACTGGTCTGCCAAACACAACATCTGCACATTCATCGAGTGAAAACTTTTACGATTTCTGAAGACCTGTTCATTCTGGTGGGGGGGGAGACAAATGCAATATGTGTTCCATCAGTCGCCCCAGTGATGTTGGGGATATGTCCCATTGTATAGAAGTCAGCCTTCACTGTGGCCAAATCCTCCACTTCGGGGAAAACAATGTAGCTGCACATGTGTTTAATCAGGGCAGACAACACTCTGGTCAGCACTATTGAAAACATTGGCTGTGACATTCCTGCTGCCAAGCCCACTGTCACTTGGAAAGAACCAGTTGCCAAGAAATGGAGCACCGATAGCACTTGCACAAGAGAGGGATCCCAGTGGGTGACAGATATCAGATATCAGGTCAGGCTCCAATTGGGCACACAGCTCTGTGATTGTGGCCCTGTCAAGTCTGTAGGCGAACCTGTCCTCCATTGTTGCTAAGTCCACCAGCGGTCTGTACACGGGGGATGTCTCCATCTCCTATTCATCTGCAGTGGTTGCAAACTATGGGGCAAAAGAGTGAGGAGCCGGTCATAATCTGTACATTGTAGCCACTACAGTTCAATGCATGATGTGATTTATTAATATATTAGTTGCATATGTCTTGAATGTACCATTGTGATCTGTGACGCAGTTAGGATCCATGGTCTACCCCCTCTTGAATTGGCATCCACCTGTCCTGTATAGAGGGACGGGTGGGAGAGAGGGTATTCCGCTGACGTTGTGCGCCATTGTGGGAGGTGGTTGGGAACCTTCGTGCAACTCCTTATTGGTTAACATTGGCCCCTAAGGTTTACAGTGGCCAATGGTGATCTACGCCGGCGGTGACGGTATGCACCGCTGTGGATGTGACCGCCATTTTCTATCTGTTCACTCACTTGTTACTTGACCTTCAACAGGAGAGGACCTACACTGCAAGTGCTGCTGTGACCTGTGTCTGGAACCTACCATGGCCCGTGTGACTGGGGATAGGTCCCCTGCCTTCACCTCGGCAGAGTTGGAGCGACAGGCAGATGGGGTCCTACCCCAGTCTGTGCTGATTTATGGGCCTCCAGACCAACAGGTGAGTACACTGTGAGCACGATGCATGGGGCACGAATGAATGGAGTGGTGTGTGTGAAGGCCTCGTGTAGGGGGCGATTGGTGGATGGGCCCTGGCAAGCATGCAGCATGTATGCTGGGCCATGTCTGTGCATAAGGGGATGGGAGGGCTATGGTGGGTCATGAGTGTAACAGGCAGGACGGTCTAACTAATACCTTACCCTGTGTATATGCCCTCTGCAGGTCAACGCCTATCAACAGAAGGGTATATGGCGTGCCATCGCCAAGGACGTGCGGACCCTGGGGGTCTACTGCAGACGGAGCACCCACTGTTGGAAACAGTGGGAGGACCTGAGACTCTGGACACAGAAGACGGCGGAGGCCCAACTGGGGATGGCCTCAAAACAAGGAAGGGGTGCCCATCGAACCCTGACCCCCCTGATGGCCCACATACTGGCAGTGGCCTATCCAGAGCTGGATGGGCACTTGGGGGCATCACAGCAGCAACAAGGGGGTAAGTTCAGTGCCCATTATTACTACTTACATCTGATGGGGTGGAATCTGGGTGGGGGATGTGTGCCAGAGGGTGCCACTAGGCCAGGGCTGACATTGCAGTGTAGGTCCAATGTTGGGCAGGGTTCTGATGTGATATTCCTCCAACCTAGCTAGTATGCATCCACAACTGGGCAGGGGTGTGTGGGTCCCAGATATAAAGCAGTGGGTGGTATGTGTCCCTCCCCATGCCCTGGTTACTAGCATTGTTACTGGCAGTACCATGCATAGTGCATAGGGCTGTTCCCTGTGTATGAGGGTGCTGTGTATGCCAACGGTAGTGTTGATGCAGCTATTGGCCAAGTGAATCCTTTGTCTCTCTCTCCCCCTTTCTTGTTTTGTCATCCTGTCCTTATGTGCATTAGCATCATGTGGCGGAGGAGCAGCGGCAACAACGACGGAGGGAGCTGCATCCAAAAGGATCCAGGAGGCAGAGTCCACCGACGGTGAGGGCACCAGTGGGATGGAGGGCGAGGGGAGCACCACGGCAGAGACTAGAGGGGACAGTTTGTACACAATACCTCCTCCGATGGAAGCTCCCTAGTGGTGGCGGACACCTCTGTCCCCACCCCACCTACAGGTACATCTGCCACCCCCGTACCAGCAACTCCCTCCCAGCAGTCCCTCAGCGAGTAGCCTGTGCCCGCTCACCCAGGAGAGTGGGCATCTCCTTCAACCCAGGCACCCCAGGCTCTGCCCCAGTTAGCCCTGCTGCCCTGAGTGAGGAGGCTATTAACCTCCTGCGATCCATCTCTGTTGGGCAGTCAACCATTGAGAATGCCATCCAGGGGCTGGCAGCCCAAATGCAACAGTCCAATGCATTTCTGGAGGGCATTCACACTGGCTTGGCGGCCCAACAGAGATCAATTCAGGCTCTTGCCTCCTCTCTGATGGCAGCCATTGTCCCTGTTTCCAGCCTCCCCCCTCCACCTTCCTCTACTAAATCCCATTCCCCTCAAACCCAACCTATCCCAAGCACACAGGCAGATGAGCATGCACACAGATAACACACAAGAGGCCCAGGCAAATACAAGCACCACACTTCACCTGCACCCAAAGACAGCAGACAGACACCTCCTACAACCACTCCCTCCTCCCCCACTCCCAGACCTTCTCCCTCTTCCCGCCCCAATGTCCCTAACAAGCTTTTCCTCTCCACCATTATCTCTTACCTACCCCTCCCCCGCCCCCATTCTTCACATCTGGCCAGGGTGTGTAAAATCCAGGCAAGCACCTCAGCTACCCAGTCTAGGGACCCAGTAGTGTCCACAGCAACTCATGGTGGAAAGGGATCCCGATCATTAGGCAGACACACAGAAAGAGTGTCTGCCCCAAGTGCTGCCAGGAAGGTAAAGGTGCCACCCCCAGCTGCTACCCTGCAGGTAAAGGTGCCACCCCCAGATGCTGCCAAGAGGAGCAAGGAGACATCCCCAGCTGCTGCCAAGAGGAACAAGGAGCTTTCCCCAGCTGCTGCCAGGAAGGGCAAGGGGCCTGCACCCAGAGGCAGAAAGGACAAGGGGCCTGGTGTTGGGACTCAGTCGGAGACCCCACCACCAACCATGGTGGTGCAGCCATCTGAGGCTTCAGGGGATGGGCAGGAGCTTCCCCCCACTACCACTACCAGCAGTGGGCAGCCTTCCGAGGCTGCAGAGGATGGGCAGGAGCTTCCCCCCACAACCACCACCAGCATCACCAGCAGCACCCCTATCAGCAGTGGGCAGCCGTCCGAGGCTGCAGGGGATGGGCAGGAGCTTCCCCCCACAATCACCACCAGCAGCAGCAGCACCGGCACCACCATATTAGTGGGCAGCCATCCGAGGCTGCAAGGGATAGGCAGGAGCTTCTCCCCACAACCACCACCAGCATCACCAGCAGCAGCGCCACCAGCAGTGGGCAGCCATCCAAGGCTGCAGGGGATGGGCAGGAGCTTCCCCCCACAACCACCACCAGCAGCAGAAGCATCAGTGGGAAGCCGTCCGAGGCTGCAGGGGATGGGCAGGAGCTTCCCCCCACAACCAGTGGCAACATCACCACCACTGAGCAGCTGTCACTGCCGGTGGACAGTGTGTAGTCCTGAGTCCATGGGCTGTTGTGCGGGCTGCCCCTGCAAATCCTGTGGGCTTGACACCCACCTGAGAGACTGTGACCTTGCACTCCCCAAGACCTGGATCACAGGGCCCAATGCCCCCTCCAGAACCAGTGGAGAAGCCATCCACTCACCCCATCCTCCCAAGGATGAGAAGCACAGGGCAAAATGCCCCCTCCAGAACCAGTGGAGAAGCCATCCACTCACCCCATCCTCCCCAGGATGAAGAGCCTAGAGCAAGATGCCCCCTCCAGAACCATTGGGTAAGACACCCACCTACTCCAGCCTCCCCAGGACCAAGCAGAGGGCATGTTGCCCCCTCCAGAGCCAGTGGGCAAGTCACCCACTTGAGAGACTGTGGCCTTGCACTCCCCAGGGCTGCGCACAGGGCATGTTGCCCATTAACAGATCCAGTGAGCAAATCACCCACTTGAGAAACTGTGGGGGTCATTCTGACCCTGGCGGCCGGTGACCGCCAGGGTCACCGACCACGGGAGCACCGCCAACAGGCTGGCGGTGCTCCCAAGGGCATTCTGACCGCGGCGGTTCAGCCGCGGTCAGAAAGGGTAAACCGGCGGTCTCCCGCCGGTTTACTGCTGCCCCATTGAATCCTCCATGGCGGCGGAGCGCGCTCCGCCGCCATGGGGATTCAGACACCCCCTACCGCCATCCTGTTCATGGCGGGAAACCTGCCATGAACAGGATGGCGGTAGGGGGTGCCGCGGGGCCCCCGTAAGAGGGCCCCTGCAGTGCCCATGCATGGGCATGGGCACTGAAGGGGCCCCCGTAAGAGGGCCCCACAAAGTATTTCACACCCCTGCAACTACGCCGGCTCAATTCTGAGCCAGCGTCCTCGTTGCAGGGCCATTTCCGCTGGGCCGGCGGGCGCTCTTGTGGAGAGCGCCCGCCGGCCCAGCGGAAATGTTTGAATGGCCGCCGCGGTCTTTTGACCGCGGTGCGGTCATTTGTCGGCGGTACCTTGGCGGACGGCCTCCGCCGTCCGCCAAGGTCTGAATGACCCCCTGTGTCTTTTCACTCCCCAGGACAGCGCACAGGGAATGTTGCCCCCTCCAGAGCCAGTAGGCAAGTCACCCACTTAAGAGACTGTGGCCTTCCACTCCCAAGGACAGTGCACAGGGCATGTTGCACCATCGAGGACCAGTGTTATTGTTCCATCTGCCGGCCGAGGTGTCCTCCGTCCCCTGCCCCCTGAGGTGCCTACCTATTTTTGAACTGATACCCATGCAGTGTTCTTCCCGTGTTGGTGCAGGAGACACATGGGGCCTTAAACTTTGTAATGTGGCCCTGTGGCCCACGAACATTGAGGAGTGGGCATTGTCCCTTGATTTGTAAATATGTATATACTTTTAGATTGGATGCACATATTACTACTTTATTTGTCTTATTACACTCACTTTTGCCTATTCGTGTTGTCCTTGAATTATTCCTGAGAGGTACAGGGTGTATATGTTATGTTACTGCATCTGCTTGTGTGTATGGTGTTGGGGGTGGGGGTGTTGCATGTGTGTGACACCCTCTTTCCCCCCCCGTGTGCTAGGCGGCTGTACTCACCATGGCCGTCTTCACCATCGTTGGTGTTCGTGGTGGAGCTTGACATAGAACAGAATTAGAAATTCTTCCCTGAGTCTCCAAAGGTGAGTCATTTCCCTTCTGTGCAGTGTTTCTGCCAGGCTTTTGATGTCGTTGGTACATCCCTGGAAAAGGAGGCTGATTGGGTTGTCTTAATACGGTGGGCGGAACATTGACTTCGGCCTCGCTGTAGGTGGCTACTGCTGTGGTGCCTGTCGATTCCGCCCTGGCGGTGGGTGTGTTAAAGTGGCTGTTTGAGCTTTTTCCGCCATGGTCATAATTTTGTGGAATTTACCGCCAACCTATTGGTAGTATTACCGCCGCTTTATCACCGACTGCCAGGGTTGTAATGAGGGCCTTAGTACTTACACACATAAAAGAAAACACTCAGAGCCTCATTACAACGAAGTGGCGATCGTACCGCCAACAGGCTAGCGGTCCAAATTGCAATATTTTGACCGCGGCTGTAGCGCTGCGGTCACACCACCAAAACTGGCGGTTTACCACCATGGTTGTCCCGGTGGTCCGAATCCGCCAGCGCAGCGCTGCTTACAGTGCTGCCCTAGGGATTTTGACTCCCATTCCCACCAGCCTGTCCATGGTGGTAGACACCGCCATCCGGTCGACATCCCCGCTGGGCCGGCGGGGATGTCCAAATGCGGCCAGTGGGTTTCCAGCCGCATAGGCGGCCGACTGGCGGTTCAGCCTTGGCGGTCGGCCTCGTCCGACCCCCAAGGTTGTAATGAGGGCCTCAGTGTTACAAAAATAAAGGTACTTTATCTTGGTGACACGGATACCAAAAATACCATAGAAGCTATACTCCCTTAGGAGGTAAGTAGTACACAAATTATATATGTACAAATTATATATACTAGTATGCAGAAATAGGCATAAAAACAGTTAGAAAACAGTGCAATTAGTGAAAATCACAATAGGAAGAAATGGGCCTAGGGGAGCAAAAACCATATACTAAGAAAATGGAATGCGAAAGTCGGTCCCCCAACAAGGTGAGTGTAGTGTGTAGAGGGGAGCTGGGAGTACTAGGAAAGCCCAAAGATAAGTACCACAACCCACCCCAGCGACCAGGCAAACAGGACTAAATCACAATAGGTTTCCCTGAACACACAGACAGATAAAGAAGAACATTTCAAAACCCAGAAGAGACTGCAAGACACCAACAGTGGATACCTGGACCAGAGGACCTGTGAAAGAAGGGGAAAAGGGACGAAGTTCAAGAAGCACAGCAGAGTCCAGGAAGAGCAGGGGCCCCTACCCACCAGGATGAAGGTGCAAAAGATGAACCACCAGTGAAGAAGAAGAGACACCACTGCACTTAAGAAGATTGAATTAGGTTCCTGGAGGATGCAGGTGATGTCCCATACCAGAAGGAGGATTGCAGTTGGGTTTACGCCTTCGGGTTCCAGCAACCAGCCTGGGCACACGCAAAACTTGCGGTTAGCGGTCAGGAGGACCACCACCAAGCACAAGCAAATGCAAATGGAGCTTTTGTAGATTTGCAGAGCTGAAGAGGACCAGCAACGTCCTGGGAACTCGACCCTTGGAGCGGAGTCCGGACTGGCCCTCCAAACACAAGAGAGCCAGCAGAAGCAGTCAGAACACCCACGAACAACCCACTGGCAGTAGGCACAGTAAGTCACAGTCAGGCCCTGGCAGCACACCTGAAGAGGACTCCCACATTGCTGGAGCAGCAGAGAGGAGACTGTCCTTGCAGAGATAGAGTGCTGGGGGCTGAGGCTACTAGGAGCCTGAAGATCCCTCAAAGCAGGAGTCAACAAGCCTTGGTTGCTGCAACAGTCACTGTGCACAGGGGTTCTGTTTTGGAGGAAGAGGCAAGGACTCACTGTCTCCCAAGTTGGACAGGAGGCAGAGAGGATCCAGAGGACTCCTCAGAATTATTACCTGTGATGGAGAATCTTTGCAGGTCCAGAGGGACAGCAGATCCCAGCAGCCAGACATCATTGCCTTAGGTGCCTGCAGATGCAGGGGAGTGACTCCTTCATTCTAAGGGAGATTCCGTTTTGTTTCTTTGGTGCAGCTGAAGTCTTGCTGACCCCAGAGGATGCAAAGCCATGGAAATGTTGCAAGTTGGTGACAGGAGCCACGGAAACAATGTTGCAAGGAGAGGTTGTCTTGCTGTGGCAGTCTTGTTCGGTTCCTGTGAAGTCTAGCAGCAGTTTTGGTGGCCAGGAGAAGAAAAGGTCATTGCAGAGGAGTCTTGATAGAGTCTTGCATGCCTAATCTGGGGACCCACCCGCAAGGGAATCCCTAAATACCCAATAAAGGGGTTTGGTCACTTTGCAAGGTGACCACCTATCAGAGGGGTCACTGACGTCATCTGCCTAACCTGGCAAGTCAGATGCTCCCAGAGGCCTCTGCCCATCTTGTTTTCCTGATGGTAGAATCAAGTGGCCACCTAGAGGAGCTCTGGGCTCCATCCCTGTGGTGGTGATGGACAAGGGAGTGGTCACTTCCCTTTCCTTTGTGCAGTTTTGTGCCAGAGCAATGACCGGGAGTCCCTGGAACTGTTGCAAAGCGTATTATGTAAGGAGGGCACCAAATGTGCTCTTCATAGCAACCCAGTGGCGTGGGGAGGCTACCCCCTCCCCAGTCTTTTAACACCAATTTCTAAGGGAGAGGGTGTTGCCTCCCTCTCCCACAGGAAATCCTTTGTTCTGCCTTCCACTGCTTGAGCTGGTCAAGCTGCAGGAGGGCAGAATCCTGTCTGAGGGGTGGCAGCAGCATGGGCTTCTCGCAGACCCTGGAAGACTGGTAGGAGTAATACAGGGGGATCCTCTAAGTAGACCCCAGAGTGTATGGAATCATGCCACCAATACTACCATCAGTATCGGGGTATGATTCCAACATGTTTGATACAAAACATGTCTAAGTTCGTAGTTACCATTAGGTAGCTGGACGGTAGGTCATGACCTATGGCCAATACATAGATGAATTGGCTTCCCCACACTTCTGAAGTCCAGGGCACTGGAACTGGAGTTCATAGGGGAACCTCTGTACGTCCAGGGGTGCCCACACACATAGGGACCTACAACCTGCCCTTGGGGGGGAAGGGCCTACCATAGGAGTGACACACAGTGGCCTGGTGTAGTGACCAGCAGTGAATGGGTGCATGCACATTTTCATGCAAGCTACAAATGGCAGGCCTGCAGACACTGTTGTGCTGTGGCCGCGAGCACGGGCCTCTGCGGCGCACTCCAAGAAGACAGCGGCGGCCCTTTTCTCTGGCCGCGAGTTACTTTGCAAGCGTGGCAGGGCCGGAGACCCCGAATCAGGTCACGGTCCTCGCCGCCCTCAGCGCGCAAAGCCAATTAATGCGCTAAGGATGCCCGGGATCTCCCTCCACATACCCACTTACCTGTTACACCTGCAAAATCCGTTTGCTTACACATGACTAGCTTTTAAGCATGCCTTATTCATTCCCAGCATGCTGTTCACTTCCTGTCTTCCCTGCATGCATTGTTTCTCTTTTCTCAGGAGCATGTTTTCCATTTTTACTCATGACCTTTACCCAAACCAAGATGGTGGTATTACTACTTCCTGTTCCCACTTCCTATCTAGGGGTATATAAGGGGAATCTATCTTCCTTCTCATTGCGTTGCAACACTCCTACGGTGGTAGTCACGCTCCGGCTGGTTTCCTCTTGTGGCACCAGTTATTCTTGATCTGTCTTCAGTCTCCAGAAATCCAGGATCTTAAGTTCTAATTCCTTGTGTCCACCATCTGTTTCAGGGAGTTCCTGTTGGAGGTTTTTTACCCTTTTGGGGTTTTTCCTCTGAGACTCCTTCTGGAGGGCACGGACTGTAGTGGCTTACTATTGTCAAACAGCACCGTGGCTACCGGAAGGGGTCGCCCCTACCTCGGCCAGAGCAGGACTTGCAGGAACCGGGGCCGCTCACCACCTCTCTCCAACATCGATGGTAAGCTCAGGGTGAATCGTGACAGACACAGTTTGCATGGGCTCCCTTGGGTGGCATAATACATGCTGCAGCCCATGGGGGACCCCTGGTCTACCAATGACCTGAGTACGTAAGTACCATATACTGGGGACTTACAGGGGTACACCAGTGTGCCAGTTGTGAGGTGTAAAGGATACAATGGCAAACACATTTAGAGGAGAGAGTGTAGGAAAGTACCATCTTGCCTGGCATGTTACCCCCATTTGTTACTTGTATGAATGTTTGTTTTTGCCTGTGTCACTGGGATCCTGCTAGCCAGGACCCCAGTGCTCATAAGTATGTGCCCTGTATGTGTTCCCTGTGTGGTGCCTAACTGTATCACTGAGGCTCTGCTAACCAGAACCTCAGTGGTTATGCTCTCTCTGCTTTTAAAATTGTCACTGCAGGCTAGTGACTAATTTTACCAATTCTGATTGGCACACTGGAACACCCATATAATTCCCTAGTATATGGTACCTAGGTACCCAGGGTATTGGGGTTCCAGCAGATCCCTATGGGCTGTAGCATTTCTATGCCACCCATAGGGAGATCAGACAATTATTCCACTGCAGCCTGAGTGAAATAACGTACATGTTATTTCACAGCCATTTTACCCTGCACTTAAGTAACTTATAAGTCACCTATATATCTAACCCTCACTTAGTGAAGGTTAGGTGCAAAGTTACTAAGTGTGACGGCACCCTGGCACTAGCCAAGGTGCCCCCACATTGTTCAGGGCAATTTCCCCGGACTTTGTGAGTGCGGGGACACCATTACATGTGTGAACTACATATAGGTCAATACCTATGTGTAACTTCACAATGGTACCTCCGAACATGGCCATGTAACATGTCTAGGATCATGGAATTGTCACCCCAATACCAATGTGGTATTGGGGTGACAATTCCATGCATCTCCGGGGCTCCAACATGGACCCCAGGTACTGCCAAACTAGCTCTCTGGGGTTTTCACTGCAGCTACCGCTGCTGCCAACCCTCAGATAGGTTTCTGCCCTCCTGGGGTCTGGGCAGCCCAGTCCCAGGAAGGCAGAACAAAGGATTTCCTCTGAGAGAGGGTGTTACACTCTCTCCCTTTGGAAATAGGTGTTAAGGGCTGCGGAGGAGTAGCCTCCCCCATCCTCTGGAAATGCTTTGAAGGGCACAGATGGTGCCCTCCTTGCATAAGCCAGTCTACACTGGTTCAGGGAGCCCCCAGCCCCTGGTCTGGCGCGAAACTGGACAAAGGAAAGAGGAGTGACCACTCCCCTGTCCATCACCACCCCAGGGGTGGTGCCTAGAGCTCCTCCAGTGTGTCCCAGACCTCTGCCACTTGAATGCAGAGGT
Organism: Pleurodeles waltl; assembly: GCF_031143425.1. Taxonomy (NCBI): domain Eukaryota; kingdom Metazoa; phylum Chordata; class Amphibia; order Caudata; family Salamandridae; genus Pleurodeles; species Pleurodeles waltl. Next base: position 1,021,566,562 of record NC_090450.1, on the reverse strand, counting down.
GTGAGGGCACAATGGAGACCTCCGAGTGGCCAGTGCCAGCAGGTGGTGTCAGAGACCCCTCCTGATAGGCTCTTACCTGGTTAGGTAGCCAATCCTCATCTGAGGGCTATTTAGGGTCTCTCCTGTGGGGTTCTCACCAGATATCGAATGCAAGAGCTCACCAGAGTTCCTCTGCACTTCTCTCTTAGACTTCTGCCAATGATCGACCGCTGACTGCTCCAGGACGCCTGAAAACCACAACAAAGTAGCAAGAATACTTCCAGCAACATTGTAGCGCCTCATCCTGCCGGCTTTCTCAACTGTTTCCTGGTGGTGCATGCTCTGAGGGCTGTCTGCCTTCACCCTGCACTGGAAGCCAAGAAGAACTCTCCTGTGGGTCGACGGAATCTTCCCCCTGCCAACGCAGGCACCAAATTTCTGCATCACCGGTCCTCTGGGTCCCCTCTCATCTTGAGGAGCATGGTCCCTGGAACACAGGAGCTAGATAAAAGTGACCCCAACAGTCCAGTGGTCCTTCTGTCCAAATTTGGTGGAGGTAAGTCTTTGCCTCCCCATGCCAGACAGTAATCCTGTGTACTGTGTGAATTGCAGCTGGTAGGGCTTCTGTGCACTTTTGCAAGACTTCCTTTGTGAACAGCACAGCCCAGGTCCCCAGCACTCTGTCCTACATTGCTCAACTCGCTGAGTTGGAATCCGACTTTGTGGGACCCTCTTTTGTTGTGCTGAGATGACCGCCATGCTCATATCTTCTGAACGCCTGCGGTGCTGCCTGCGGGTGCTGCCTGCTTCTGCATGGGCTCTCTGTATTGCAGAGCGCCCCCTCTGTCTCCTCCTCCAAGGGGCGACCTCCTGGTCCTTCCTGGGCCCTGGCAGCCCCCAAAATCCTCAACCGCAACTCTTGCAGCTTGCAAGGCTTGTTTGCGGTCTTTCTGCATGGAAATAACTCTGAATCCTCCAGCCCGCCATGAGACGTCTTCTGACCGAAGAAGTTCCTGGCACCTTCCGTTGTTGCAGAATCTTCGGCTTCTTCCACCTGGAAGCAGCCGTTTTGCACATTCATCCAGGGTTTAGTGGGCTCCTACCCCCCCCTGGATACTTGTGTGACTCTTGGACTTGGTCCCCTTCCTTTGCAGGTCCTCAGGTCCAGGAATCCATCTTCAGTGCTTTGCAGTCAGTTGTCTTTGCAGAATCCCCTATCTCAACTTTACTGTCTTTCTGGGGTAGTAGGGTAACTTTACTTCTACTTTTCAGGGTCTTGGGTGGGGTATCTTGGACACCCTTAGGCCCATATTTATACTTTTGACGCACAACTGCGCCAACGCAGCTGTGCGTCAAAAATGTTACCGCCGGCTAACGCCATTCCAATGCACCATGCGGGTGCCTTATTAATGGAATGACGTTATCCGGCGCTGCGGACTGGTGTGCCTCAAAAAAAATGACTCACACCAGGCAGTGTGACAGGAGTCATGCCCCTTTGCCCAATGGCCATGCCCAGGGGACTTATGTCCCCTTGGCATGGTCATTGGGCATAGTGGCATGTAGGGGGGCCCAAATCAGGCCCCCCTATGCCACAAAAAAAATCAGAAAAAAATACTTACCCGAACTTACCTTTACTTCCCTGGGATGGGTCCCTCCATCCTTGGGTGTCCTCCTGGGGTGGGCAAGGGTGGCAGGGGGTGTCCCTGGGGGCAGGGGAGGGCACCTCTGGCCTCCTTCCGAGCCCACAGGTCCCTTAACGCCTGCCCTGACCCAGGTGTTAAAAAACGGCGCACATAAGGCTGTGTGCCGTTTTTTAAGGCCCACCCCCTCCTGTGTGTCAAAATGACGCCAGAGTATAAATAAGGGGCACAGGCCTTAAAGTCATTTTTTGGAAGGGAACGCCTACCTTGCATATAATTAATGCAAGGCTGGTTCCCCCTTCCAAAAAATGACGCACATGGTGGAATTTTGACGCCCGCGGGGTCGGGCGTCAAAGTATAAATATTGGGCAGGGTTTGTGCCGATTGTGCGTCAAAATTTAAATATGCCCCTTAGTGTTTTCTTACACCCCCAGCAACCCTCTACACACTACACTAGGCCTGGGGTCCATTCATGGTTTGCATTCCACTTTTGGAGTATATGGTTTGTGTTGCCCCTAGGCCTATTGTCTCCTATTGTATTCTATTGTGTTCTACAGTGTTTGCACTACTTTTCTAACTGTTTACTTACCTGATTTTGGTTTGTGTGTATATTTTGTGTATATTACTTACCTACTAAGGGAGTATATCCTCTGAGATACCTTTGCCATATTGTCACTAAAATAAAGTACCTTTATTTTTAGTAACTCTGAGTATTGTGTTTCTTGTGATATAGTGCTATATGATATAAGTGGTATAGTAGGAGCTTTGCATGTCTCCTAGTTCAGCCTAAGCTGCCCTGCTATAGCTACCTCTATCAGCCTAAGCTGCTAGAACACTACTAATCTACTAATAAGGGATAACTGGACCTGGCACAAGGTGTAAGTACCATCAGGTACCCACAATAAGCCAGGCCAGCCTCCTACAGAGAGCACAGTCACTGGGGTCCTGGTTAACAGGATCCCAGTGAAAACTATCTTAAGCACACTGACAACTGGCAAAAAGTGGGTGTGACCATTCCAGAAAGAGGGACTTTCCTACATCTATTCATGGGTCAGCCAGTTTCTGTCAAGGTGAAGTCACAAGCAAATCCCTAATTGACCTGTAATTATCCACCGGGTACCTTGGCACAAAGCAGTCAGGCTTAACTTACAGGCAATGTGTAAAGTATCTACACAGCACTTCAAACAGAAATAACGTGAAAACACCACAGAAGAAAAAGCCCACACTAATTTAGAAAAATAGAGTAAAATGTAATAAATGACTTGAGTCCAAAATGACAAAAATGTAATCAGTAGAACCGGAGAAATGCAATTTCAAAGGTTTAAGTAAAAACTTTTGCCTTACAGCACAAAACACCAAGTGTGGCTTTCTGGTCTTGCCAGTACAAAGTCACATGTTCAGGACAACTGAGTTTGACCCTGGGATGGCTACATGAACCAGGCTAGTCCCGCTGAACAAAATTACCTTGAATCCTGGTTGTGGCGCGATGTGAAGTCCTACATTGAGGATGCATCATGCAGCAGAGGCGATGCAAGATTCTTGCGTGGAGATGCATTGCACAGTGGCGGTTCCAATGGAGCTGTGGCGGTGATGCAATGTCCATGTGGGGAGATGTGCCACACAACAGCGGTTGCGAGGAGCTGCGGTGGTGATGCAATGTCCATGTGGGGAGATGTGCACACAACAGCGGTTGCGAGGAGCTGCGGTGGTGATGCAATGTCCATGTGGGGAGATGTGCCATACAACAGCGGTTGCGAGGAGCTGCGGTGGTGATTCAATGTCCATGTGGGGAGATGTGCACACATCAGCGGTTCCAAGGAGCTGCAGTGGTGATGCAATGTCCATGTGGGGAGATGTGCCATGGAGCAGCGGCTCCGAGGAGCTGTGGCGGTGATGCAATGTCCATGTGGGGAGATGTGCCACACAACAGCGGTTGCGAGGAGCTGCGGTGGTGATGCAAAGTCCTGTTAAGTGACAGGACTCACAGCTGGCAGGGACCAAGTGCTGGGTTTAAGGATGTTGGAATCTGTTCTGTCCTGAGGCTCTTATCAGGGCGTTAGCCTACTGGCCATTGGAGGCCATCTGGTGGTCCTGGGATCAAGATGCAGGTCCAGTCACTCATGCAGTTAGCAGGATAGCAGGCCGCAGAGCACCAGGGGAACAGAGTAGCTGCTCTTCTTGCAGAGCAGCACAGCAGCCATTCTGAGTCTTCCACTGCTCAGGAGCTGAACTGATGAGTTGGGTCTCAGGGTTCAATATTTACACCTGGTGCCCAGTTTGAAGTAAGAGAAGGTTCTGAGGTTTCCATTCCCGGAGGTGCTTGGAATGTCCTGCCTCCCTGCTCTGCCCACAGATTGTCTTGGGTCACAATAGACTTGTGTAAAAACCTTTGTTCCTATGCTCAGGCAGACCCTTTGTGATGTGCAAGTATGGTAAGTGGGAGCTCCTCCCCCATCAAGTCAGAGGTGGCCCATCCTGCCAACACCTATTCCCCTTTTGTTTCACTGTCTGGGAGCAGTACACAATGACTTCCTGCCAGCTACATCTAGTCATGTGACCTATGATACAGACTGCAAACACCGAATGGTTGGGGCAGGAAAATGCCAGCTTCCTCAAAGTGGCATTTTCAAAATTGTGACTTCAAAAGCGACTTTACCATTAAAGAGGGCTTTAAATTGCAATTCTTTGGACATCAACATTTCTACCTGTTCCCAATTGAAAACTATAATCCATTAAATTTAATAACTTAACCCAATGTTATCCTATGGAAGAAACAGGCCTTGCAGTAGTGAAAAACTAATTTAAGAGTTTCTTACTAACAGGACATGGAAAACTTCAAAGTGCATGTCCAACTTTTTAAACACTGCACCCTGCCCTATGGGCAGGTTAGAGCCTACCCTAGGGATGACATATGTATTCAAAGGGAAAATTTATTTTTGCCAGGTTGACATAACAGTTAAAACTGCACACAGGCCGCAATGGCAGGCCTTTGACATGTTGAAAGAGCTACTTAAGTGTGTGGTGCAATAAGTGCTTCAGACCCACTAGTAGCATGTAGCATTTAATTTTCAGGCCCTGGGTACATGTAGTACCGGTGCAGTAGGGACTTTCAAGTAGTTAAAATGTGCTCATTGGAGGTAAGCTGATTTCACCATGTTTTAGTGCGAGAGCACAAGCACTTTAGTACCGTTTAGCAGAAGTAAAGTGCACAAAGTGCTAAAACCCAAAGAAAACAAGTTCTGAAAACAGGATGGTGTGGGTAAAAAAAAATGGGGATGACCCTGCAGAAAGGGCAAAGTCCAGCAGTAGACAACCCTGGTAATGCGAATAGCCACCTTCCACAGTGAGCAGCACCGGATCATTTCAGAGACAGTGGTCAGAACTGAGACATCAGCTGACATGTTGAGCATCTGATTAACAGCAGCACCTTAGGACAGTTGCTTTACACTAAAATGCAAACAAACACACCTGAACTGTCACCAAACACAACTCGAATATCATCAAACACATGCTGAAATATAACCACACACATGCTGAAATACAACCATACACACACTGGGATATCACTAAACACACCCTTGAATATAACCGAATGCACACACGCCAGAATGTAACTAATCACGAGCAGCAATACCACCAGACAAACACTGCATGCTGCTGGGATATAATCAAACAAGTGCTAAAGCATGAGCAAACACATGCTGCTGGGACATAACCAAACAAGTGCTAAAGCATGAGCAAACACATGCTGCTGTGATATAACCAAAGAAGCAGCAGAGTATGAGCAAACACATACTTCTGGGATATAACCAAACAAGCGCTAACTTATGAGTAAACATGCTGCTGAGATATCACCAAACAAGCACTAGAATATGAACAAACATGCTGCTGGGATATTACTAAAGAAGTGCTAAAGTATGAGCAAACACATACTGCTGGGATATAACCAAACAAGCACTAGAATATGAACAAACACATACTGGGATATAACCAAACAAGTGCTAAATTATGAGCAAACACATGCTGCTGGGATATCACCAAACAAGCACTAGAATATGAACAAACATGCTGCTGGGAAATGACTAAAGAAGTGCTACCGTATGAGCAAACACATGCTGCTGGGATAATACCAAACAAGTGCTAGAGTATGAACAAACACATGCTGCTGGGATATCACCAAACAAGCGCTAGAGTATGAGCAAACTCATGCTGCTGGGATATAACCAAACAAGCGCTAAAGAATGAGCAAAGACATTCTGCTGGCATATCACCAAACAAGCACTAGAATGGGAATGAACACATGCTGCTGGCATATCACCAAACAAGCACTAGAATATGAAAGAACACATGCTGCTGGGATATAATCAAGCAAGTGCTAAAATATTAACAAACACATGCTGCTAGCATATAACCAAATGCGCGCTAGAATATGAACAAACACACTGGAATATAACCAAACAAGCGCTAGAATATGAACAAACACATGCTGCTAGGATATAACCAAACAAAGGCTAGAGTATGAGCAAACACATGCTGCTAGGATATAACCAAATAAGCGCTAGAAAATGAACAAACACATACTGGGATATAACCAAAGAAGTGCTAAAGCATGAGCAAACACACGCTGCTGGGATAATACCAAACAAGTGCTAGAGGATGAGCAAACACATGCTGCTGGGATATAACAAAACAAGCGCTAGAATATGAACAAACACATGCTGCTGGGACATCACCAAACAAGAGCTAGATTATGAACAAACACATGCTGCTGGGATATAACCAAACAAGCGCTAGAATATGAGCAAACACATGCTGCTTGGATATCACCAAACTATAATTTGCGGCAAAATCTGCAGATTTTCACAAAAGAAATTGTTTCAGGCTCAAGCGGTTAAAAAGCTACTATAAATGCAGCGGCACACATTGCAGCACAGTCGAACTATAACCATTGTAAGATTCTTATGTGCTTCATTTTGCAGTAAACCCTTTAGGAAGGTGGACTAAATTACAGGGTTTAAAATCATTTCAAGGTCCCTATACCTCAAAATTGGAACTGGTGCAGCAACGTCAGCGTAATGATGTTCAGCCACTGTTTTTAAAGGGACCATCCCATAAGGGACATCCCAAAACAGCTCAAACTGACATCATCAAGCAAAATTACATTTTACCTTGTCAAATATTAGGGCCCATATTTATACTTTTTGACGCTAAACTGCGCTAACGCAGTTTAGCGTCAAAAAATTTAGCGCCGTCTAACGACATTCTGAAGCGCCATGCGGGCGCCGTATTTATGGAATGGCGTTAGCCGGCGCTAGCAGACCGGCGCTGCCTGGTGTGCGTGGAAAAAAACCACGTAGACCAGGCAGCGCCGGCGTAGGGGGAAAATGGCGTTAGGGTGTCTTAAAATGGGGCAAGTCAGGTTGAGGCAAAAAAATCGCCTCAACCCGATTTGCGCCATTTTTTTCGACGCCCAGACGCCATTTAAATGACTCCTGTCTTAGTAAAGACAGGAGTCATGCCCCCTTGCCCAATGGCCATGCCCAGGGGACTTATGTCCCCTGGGCATGGTCATTGGGCATAGTGGCATGTAGGGGGGCACAAATAAGGCCCCCCTATGCCACCAAAAAAAATTAAAAAATATAAAAAATTATACTTACCTGAACTTACCTGAATGTCCCTGGGGTGGGTCCCTCCATCCTTGGGTGTCCTCCTGGGGTGGGCAGGGGTGGCAGGGGGGGTGCCTGGGGGCAGGGGAGGGCACCTGTGGGCTCATTTTGAGCCCACAGGCCCCTTAACGCCTACCCTGTCCCAGGCGTTAAATAGTGGCGCAAATGTAGGTTTTTTTGACCCGCCAACTCCCGGGCGTGATTTTTGCCCGGGAGTATAAATACGACGCATTTGCGTCACCGTCATTTTTTTAGACGGGAACGCCTTCCTTGCATCTCATTAACGCAAAGAAGGCGTTCACGCAAAAAAATGACGCTATTTGCCCATACTTTGGCGCTAGACGCGTCTAACGCCAAAGTATAAATATGGCGTTAGTTTTGCGCCGAATTTGCATCAAAAAAACGACGCTAATTCGGCGCAAACGGAGTATAAATACGGGCCTAGGTTTCTCCACTGCAAGTCTAACCAGGCATGGTACTTCATAATTTGCTCTAGCCTTGAGACATCTTTGTGTCATATCCTAGTGTAATCAAACAATTAATACATAAAAATACATACGTATACACACCTAGAGGTTCTTTGTGTCAGCGCTCTTCATCCATCGGTCTATTCAGGTCTCATTCACTTTTTACGTCTACCCACAACAGTGTACAGCATGGGTCATTGAGTCTGTTTACCACTGGCTCTTTTTCATGGGCTGATGAGTCTGCTCGCTTCAGCCCTTGGCTCTGTTCAATGGGCCAATGAGTCTGCTCACCTCAGCTCTTGGAGCTATTGAATGGCCGAGTGACTCTGCTCTTGTCAGCTCTTGGCTCCAATGCATGGGCCGATGAGTCTGCTCACCTCAGCTCTTGGGCCTATTGCATGGCCCAGTGAATCTGCTCTTGTCAGCTCTTGGCTCCGATGCATGGGCAGATGAGTCTGCTCACCTCAGCTCTTGGGCCTATTGCATGGCCCAGTGACTCTGCTCATGTCAGCTCTTGGATCCGATGCATAGGCCAATGAGTCTGCTCACCTCAGCTCTTGGACCTATTGAATGGTCCAGTGACTCTGCTCTTGTCAGCTCTTGGATCTGATGCAAGGGCAGATGAGTCTGCTCACCTCAGCTCTTGGGCCTAATGCCTGGCCCAGTGACTCTGCTCATGTCATCTCTTGGTTCCGATGCATGGGCTGATGAATTTGCTCACCTCAGCTCTTGACTCTATTCCATGAACCAATGAATCTGCTTACTTCAGCTCTTAACCAATGAGTCTGCTCACCTCAACTCTTTGCTCTATTTAATGGGCCAACCAATGAGTCTACTCACCTCAGCTCTATTGCATGGGCCCATGCGACTGCTCACCTCAGTACTATTGCATGGGACAATGAGACTGCTCACCACAGCTCTTGGCTCTATTGCATGGACCAATGAGACAGCTAACCTCAGGTTTTGGCTCTATCCCACGGGCCATTGAGTCTGCTCATTTCAGCCCTTGCCTCTATCCCATGGGCCAGTGACTCTGCTCACTTCGGCCCTTGGCTGTATTTCATGGGCCAGTGAGTCTGCTAACTTCAGCCCTTGGCTCTATTGTATTAACCAATGAGACTGCTCACATAAACTCTTGGCTCTATTTAATAGGCCAATGAGACTGTTCACTTTAGCTCTTGGCTGTATTGCATGGGCCAATGAGCCTGCTCACCTCAGCTCTGTTGCATGGGCCAATGAGACTGCTCACCTTAGCTCTATTGCATGGGCCAATGAGATTGCTCACCTCAGCCCTTGGCTCTATTCCGAGTCCAATGAGTTTGCTCATCTCAGCTCTTGACTCTGTTGCATGAACCAATGAGTCTGCTTACTTCAGCTCTTGACTCTGATATGTAGGCCAATGAGTCTGCCCACCTCAGCTCTTGGCTCTATTGCATTAACTAGTAAGCCTGCTCACCTCAATTCTGTGCTCTATTTAATGGGCCAATGAGCCTGCTCACCTCAGCTCTATTACATGGGCCCATGAGACTGCTCACCTCAGCTCTATTGCATGGGACAGTGAGACTGCTCACCACAGCTCTTGGCTCTGTTGCATGGACCAATGAGACAGCTAACCTCAGCTTTTGGCTCTATCTCATGGGCCAGTGAATCTGCTCACTTCGGCCCTTGGCTGTATTTCTTGGCCAGTGAGTCTGCTCACTTCGGCCCTTGGTTGTATTTCAAGGGACATTCAGTCTGCTCACTTTAGCTCTTGGCTGTATTGCATGGGCCAATGAGTCTGCTTATTTCAGATCTTGGCTCTATTGCATTAACCAATGAAACTGCTCACATAAACTGCTGGCTCTATTTATTGGGCCAATGAGTCTGTTCACTTTAGCTCTTGGCTGTATTGCATGGACCGATGAGTCTGCGCACCTCAGCTCTGTTGCATGGACCCATGAGACTGCTCACCTCAGCCGTTGGCTTTGTTGCATGGACTGATGAGTCTGCTCAACTCAGCCATTGGCAGTGTTGCATGGACCGATGAGTCTGCTCACCTCAGCTCTTGGCTCTATCCCATGGGCCATTGAATCTGTTCACTTCAGCCCTTGCCTCTGTCCCATGGGCCAGGGAGTCCGCTCACTTCAGCCCTTTGCTTTCTTCAATGGGTCAGTGAGTCTCCTCACCTCTGCTCTTGGCTCTCTTCCAGGTGCTTGTGAGTCTGCTCACCTAAGCTCTTGGATCTATTGCATGGGCGAATGAGTCTGCTCACCTCAGCTCTTGGCTGTTTTGCATGGGCCATTGAGTCTGCTCACTTCAGCCGTTGATTCTGTTGCATGGACCGATGAGTCTGCTCACCTCAGCCTTTGGCTCTGTTGCATGGACCGATGAGTCTGCTCACCTCAGCTTTTGCCTCCGTTGCATGGACCGATGAGTCTGCTCACCTCAGCTCTTGGCTCTGTTGCATGGACCGATGAGTCTGCTCGCCTCAGCTGTTGGCTCTGTTGCATGGACCGATAAGTCTGCTCACCTCAGCTCTTGGCTCTGTTGCATGGACCAATGAGTCTGCTCACCTCAGCTCTTGGCTCTGTTGCATGGACCGATGAGTCTGCTCACCTCATCTTTTGACTCCGTTGCATGGACCGATGAGTCTGATCACCTCAGCTCTTGCCTCCGTTGCATGGACCGTTGAGTCTGCTCACCTCAGCTCTTGGCTCTGTTGCATGGACCGATGAGTCTGCTCACCTCAGCTCTTGGCTATGTTGCATGGACTGATGAGTCTGTTGCATTGACCGATGAGTCTGCTCACCTCAGTTCTTGGCTCTGTTGCATTGACCGATGAGTCTGCTCACCTCAGCTCTTGGCTCTGTTGCATTGACCGATGAGTCTGCTCACCTCATCTTTTGGCTCCGTTGCATGGACCGATGAGTCTGATCACCTCAGCTCTTGGCTCCGTTGCATGGACCGTTGAGTCTGCTCACCTCAGCTCTTGGCTCTGTTGCATGGACCGATGAGTCTGCTCACCTCAGCTCTTGGCTCTGTTGCATGGACTGATGAGTCTGTTGCATTGACCGTTGAGTCTGCTCACCTCAGCTCTTGGCTCTGTTGCATGGACCGATGAGTCTGCTCACCTCAGCTCTAGGCTCTGTTGCATTGACCGATGAGTCTGCTAACCTCAGCTCTAGGCTCTGTTGCACCTTGAGTGACAGCAGTGTGCCATACCTAGAGAGATAGTCCAGCGTGGGCAGGGCTGGTGGTGGCTCCTTGGCATAAGTGGTTAAGTGGCACACTCTGTCCAGATGCCGCATGCTGCAAGGGCTGTTCTATGAGCCGCTCATCTTCAATGCTTGTAACCTAGCAGCTTATTATTCTAAGTGTCTTATCTGATGCAAAGTGTTTTGAGACTCTGGGGTCTTGTATGTGCTACATTAAAATGCGAAATGAGTACATTATACTGCTGCGACTGATACACACAAGAACTGCTAATGCCAGAAACATTTTTCGATATTTCTTTTAATGTTCACTCTCAGATTGCAAAACCATATTTAAAATGCAGCAATGGTTTTCACATCCATTCTATGTAGTTATAATGAAGAAACACACAAATTGTATCTCATTTCAAAAATGTTCTTATAAAATACATTCAAAAGTGTTCTCCAATGTTAAATTATAGAATAAATTATTCTCTTTCATTGAGGTTTACTACTCCTCTTTTCACAGAATGATCGGTTGAATGTAAGTATAATAACAATTGAGAACAATCCTGTGTCCGTTATCTTAAAGAGCCCTTCTTACGTAGCAAATCCTAAATGAGGGGCATCTAGCACGTGACGTTCCAGAGCCCTATGTTCTGCCGTTTCAACCCCCTCAGGACTCAGCCTGACCTTCTTCATCATCTGTAGCCACCTGCCCATCACATCAAAAGGATGCTCATCCAGTGTACAAGCTGATAGGTTCTTCGTATCTTACGGGCGAGCACCATGTACAGATATGATGGGACTACACTTCAGAGAGGTGCATTCAGCTCCATGACTAGTCAGAAATACTATGGGCAGTGATGCAGCGACTGAAAGGTGTCCTTGATAGGGGCACCCATCATATTGTGTCACCATTTTGATAACTTTAACATAAGCTTGATGAAAAGCTAACTATTAGCCCTCTCTGGAAGTCACTGAGTATAAAAAGAGGTCAACGAGGGGCTTATTACAAGCCCTGTGCGCTGTCTGTGAATTCTGCAGCACACAGAGAGAAAAAAGCCTCAGTTGAAAGTTTTCGGGCAGGAAGGTGCCCCTTCCTGCACAGAAGCAATCCTGTCTCCGCAGGCATCCTTGCACCAGGGTGAAGCGGTGCCTGCGTTGGCGCTAGGCAGCCCACTGTGGGCCAGAGCAGTGTAAGAGGACCGGAATGTGCTGTTTCTTGTAGATACAGCACCTTTCTGCCCTTTCCATGTGGCTCGGGCAGCTGTCGCTTACTGTGATGAACTGTTCCACTTTCTAATAAATGTGTCCCTAAGGCTCAAGGAAGGCTGCAGTTTGCTGATTTGCACACTCCCTTCTAAGGTTTGTCAATCCCTCGACATCTGCAAACAGGGAGCACTTCTGCACAACACACGCACACAGGCTGGCCTTCCATTCTTGGAGTTGACGCACATTTTCATCAATAAACTCAACCCAAAAATTTATGTATCATTCCCTTGGTTTTACAATAGCCTGGACCCAAGACCTGATGAAGATCTAATATGTTCAAGATGGGTCAAACGCATTGCACTGGCTGTTTTAACAAGGAGAACATAAAAAGACTGTTAGACCTGACAGCCTTAGGGTGGTCCCCCCTAACTTTTTGCCTGCCTCCCTCTACTTTTTGGACACTGTTTTTGCTGGTTTTAGGACTCTGCGCACTTTATCACCCAGTGCTAAAGTGCATATGCTATCTCCCTTCAAACATGGTAACATTGGGTCACACCCAATTGGCTTATTTGATCTACTTATAAGTCCCCAGTAAAGTGCACTACATGTGCCAGGGCCTGTATATTAAATGCTACTAGTGGACCTGCAGCACTGATTGTGCACCCACATGAGTAGTCTCCTAACCATGCCTCAGGCGTGCCATTGCAAGGCCTGTGTGTACAGTTTTGCGGCCACTTTGACTTGCCATTTAAAAGTACTTGCTAAGTCTTAAACTCCCCTTTTTCTACATATAAGTCACCCCTGAGGTATGCCCTAGGTAACCCATAGGGCAGGGTGCTGTGTAGACAAAAGTCAGGACATGTACCTGTGTAGTTTACATGTCCTGGTAGTGTAAAACTCCTACATTCGTTTTTAAGCTGCTGTGAGGCCTGGTCCCTTCATAGGCTAACATTGGGGCTGCCCTCATACATTGTTTGAGTGGTAGCTGCTGATCTGAAAGGAATAGGAAGGTCATATTAAGTATGGCCAGAATGGTGATATAAAGTCCTGCTGACTAGTGAAGTTGGATTTAATATTACTATTTTAGAAATGCCACTTATAGAAAGTGAGCATTTCTCTCCACTTAAATCCTTCTGTGCCTTACAATCCAAGTCTGGCTGGGTTCAGTTGACAGCTCTCTTGTGCATTCACTCAGACACACCCCAAACACAGGATACTCAGCCTCACTTGCATACATCTGCATTTTGAATGGGTCTTCCTGGGCCGGGAGGGTGGAGGGCCTGCCCTCACACAAAGATCTGCCACACCCACTACTGGGACACTGGCAGACAAGATTGAACTGAAAGGGGACCTTGTGCACTTCTAAGCCACTCTTTGAAGTCTCCCCCACTTCAAAGGCACATTTGAGTATTTAAACAGGGCCTTTGGCCCTACCAACTCAGACAGTCCCTGGAGAAGAGAACCTGAACCAGAACTTGCATCCTGGAAAGAAGACCTTCCTGGCTGCTCAAAGGGCTCACCTGTCTGCTTTCTGTGAAGGACTGCCGCCTTGCTGTTGCCCTGCTGCCTTGCTACTCTCTTGCAGCGCCCGAAATCCACTTATCGTCCCCGGGGCATCTGAAAACCCCACAACCCGAAGAGGATCCACGACATAGTGCCGGAAATCTACGCACAACCGTCCCTGCGTGAAAACTAAAGGCCGCATCGCTGTGTGCGGCCTGAGAAATCGACGCACACCCCTTTGTTTCCACGCATCTCCTCCTCTGTGGTTCTTTGCGAAGATTTTTCACACAAACCAGGTACTTTGTGCTTGAAAGAGACTCTGGCTGTCATTCTGACCGCAGCGGTCGGCGGTCGCCACCCGCCAAGCGGTTCCCGCCGAAAGACCGCGGCGGCCATTCCGGCTTTCCCGCTGGGCCGGCGGGCGACCGCCAGAAGACCGCCGGCCGGCCCAGTGGGACAGCCCCTTCAACAATGAAGCCGGCTCGGAATGGTGCCAGCGGAGTTGAAGGGGTGCGACGGGTGCAGTGGCACCCGTCGCAATTTTCACTGTCTGCACAGCAGACAGTGAAAATCTTTGTGGGGCCCTGTTAGGGGGCCCATGCACTGCCCATGCCAGTGGCATGGGCAGTGCAGGGGCCCCCAGGGGCCCCATGACAGCCATTCCCGCGATCCTGGTTCCGGCGGTGGACACCGCCAGAAACAGGCTGGCGGGAAGGCGCTCGGAATCCCCATGGCAGTGCTGCAAGCAGCGCCGCCATGGCGGATTCCCTGGCCCAGCGGGAAACCGGCGGGAAACCGCTGGCTCCCCTTTTCTGACCGCGGCTTTACCGCCGCGGTCAGAATCGCCCAGGAAGCACCGCCAGCCTGTTGGTGGTGCTTCCGCCGCCCTCCGCCATGGCGGTCATGGACCGCCAAGGTCAGAATGACCCCCTCTGTTTGCTTTAAAAAGATTTAAGACACTTTATATCACTTTTCAGTGATATCTCAACATTTATTTATTGCATTTTAATCATTTTGACCTGCATTTATTCAGATAAATATTATATATTTTTCTAAACACTGTGTGGTGTATTTTTGTGGTGCTATATTGTGTTATTGTATGATTTATTGCAGAAATACTTTACACATTGCCTTCTAAGTTGAGCCTGACTGCTCAGTGCCAAGCTACCAGAGGGTGGGCACAGGATAATTTGGATTGTGTGTGACTTACCCTGACTAGGGTGAGGGTCCTTGCTTAGACAGGGGGGTAACCTGACTGCCAACCAAAGACCCCATTTCTAACAAAGACCAATCAATTTACTGAGATGGGAGAAGTAAAGGACTCTGACATTCATGTTTTGCTGCACACATAAACCAGGCCGCTTGTTGGATGTTCATTTACATACTTCGTGTGCCAGATGCTAAATGCCAACATTATGACTTTGGGCCCGATTTAATTCTTGGTGATAAACATACTTCATCGCAACGGCAAAGGAGTATCCTTCCCACCAAGAGTGAGGTCCGCCCACCGAATGTAGATGCTGATGGACCTTGGCTTAATCATAGGTGAGAATGCTTCACCTCTTCTGTGATGAAACCCCACCGATGCCCTATGGAGTGAGGGTTGTTGGAGGCAGAACTGTAATTCTGTCCATCTAATGTAGCTGGGCGGAACTAGAAGTCATTTTTCACTGTTTGTCACCACCAGGAAATCCCTGGCAATAAAGGTCCGTGAAAAGAAATGCTCCCCTCAGCAGGGGAGAACACTACCATGCTGAGGGAAATGCTGTCTTTTTTATTTTATAAAAGAAATGCCTTCTTTGGGATTTTCTTTTTCATAATGAAAAAGAAACAGTTTGGTGGAGGGATCCATCATGTTGATGGATCCTTGCACCAAACCGGAAAAAGCAATGAAAGGAATCGCCATGATGGCGGTTCCTGCAAATGCTGAAGAAACAACTGCCAGCTTGATGGCCATTTCTAAATTAGGCAGACGGCACCTCTGTGATGGCAACAAAGTAATTTATTCTTTCCTCCTGATGGAGAAACGAGACACACACCCATATCTAAATCAGACCCTAAATATTGGGACATCAAATGTGCGAAAGGGGATGTGAGGAAAGCTTGCAATTTACCATCATGCAACCTCAGATTAAACCCAACCATATGAAAATCAAGACCAGTTTTGCCCTGACTGTGGCTCATCAGACATTTGTAGCTTGGTTCCAGTGGCACAGTGAGCAAGGGACCAACGTCTGGGCATAGCCGGCACACTTAGAGTTTTACAACAAACACACAAAATGTGATGGGAGAAATGCTTCCAGTTTCTCTAACCACTGCCAATCCTTGATTGAGAGAAACCAGTCTTGTGTATCTTGTATTCTGCTTAAAAGAGGACCAGGCCTAAGAGTTCGGGTTGGAGTCTTCCAATTAGAGCATGGACAGGAATGATTTGCATATGGGTAAGTCCAAACTAAGGTGGCATGGTGGGCGAAAGAGCAATGGGATGGAATGCTACCATGGGTGATTGCCAGTGGTTAGACAAGTTGCAAGCATCCTCCCATCACCTTAGGGTCCGTGATCAAAAGTATCGCCTCTTTCTATTGGGTTGGCTTCACACAATGATTTGAATTCCCCAATGATATGCTTGTGCTGAGAAGGATTGAAGGTGAAGGTTTTTCCATGTATCACAAACTCACATCTCTGCATTCAAATGTGCACAAGGAATTATTACATTTTTCTCTATGTTTCTTCATTTCTTCAAGGACACTTTAAACATTTTATGCAGGGATCATGATGAATCCATGCTCCTATCTAAAGTGTCCATGATGGATGGGTGAAGATGGCAGATGTATGTGTAATTATAAGTGTGTGGTGTTTCATCAATTCCCAGAATCAGTCCACTCATTCCTTTTTCACACATGTAGATGGGTGTGGGGAAGTGTGCATGGGTATGTGCTTGTGATGGGAGGGTGTGTGCATGTGTGAGTGCTTGTGAAGAGTGGGTGTGTGCGTGGATTTGCTTGTGAAGGATGGGTGTGTGCATGCGCATGGCTTGTGAAGGGAGGGTTTGTGTGTGTGTTTGAGAAGGGAGGGTGTTTGCATGTGTGTGTGCTTGTGAAGGGTAGGTGTGTGCTTGTCTACATGCTTGTGAAGGGAGGATAAGTTTGTGCGTGTGTGTATGGGAAGGGTGGGTGTGTGTGTGCATGTGAAGTGTGGGTGTGTGTGTGGGTGTGTGCTTGTGAAGGGAGGGTGTGTGCGTGTGTGAGTGCTTGTGAAGAGTGGGTGTGTGCGTGGATTTGCTTGTGAAGGATGGGTGTGTGCATGCGTATGGCTTGTGAAGGGAGGGTTTGTGTGTGTGCTTGAGAAGGGAGGGTGTGTTCATGTGTGTGTGCTTGCGAAGAGTGGGTGTGTGCGTGTGTATGTGCTTGTGAAGGGTGGGTTGTGTGTGTGTATGTGCTTGTGAAGGGTAGGTGTGTGCTTGTCTACGTGCTTGTGAAGGGAGGTTAAGTTTGTGCGTGTGTGTATGGGAAGGGTGGGTGTGTGTGTGCATGTGAAGTGTGGGTGTGTGCGTGGGTGTGTGCTTGTGAAGGGAGAGTGTGTGCGTGCTTGTGAAGGATGGGTGTGTGCATGCGGATGGCTTGAGAAGGGAGGGTTTGTGTGTGTGCTTGAGAAGGGAGGGTGTGTGCATGTGTGTGTGCTTGCGAAGAGTGGGTGTGTGCATGTGTATGTGCTTGTGAAGAGTGGGTTGTGTGTGTGTATGTGCTTGTGATGGGTAGGTGTGTGCTTGTCTATGTGCTTGTGAAGGGAGGGTATGTGCGTGTGTATGTGCTTGTGAAGGGTGGGTGTCTGTGTGCGTGTGTGTATGGGAAGGGTGGGTGTGTGTGTGAATGTGAAGTGTGGGTGTGTGCGTGGATGTGTGCTTGTGAAGGGAGGGTGTGTGCGCGTGTATGTGCTTGTGAAGTGTGGGTGTTTACGTGTGTATGTGCTTGTGAAGGGTGGGTGTGGGTGTATGTGCATGTGAAGGGTGGGTGTGTGCATGTGTATGTGCTTGTGAAGGGTGGGTTTATGCTTGTGTGATGAAAACTGGAAATGAGTGCACTTGTGTGTTCACTTAGTTCCGCCACATTATTCATAAAAACTACAAGCAGTCACTGCAGGACATAGGAAGATGGAGGTGTGTACAGAACTGGGTTAGCCAAGATGAGCAAGGTGAGAGTGTAATTATTGCACAGGTGATGAGTGACTGAGTGATGGATGCATGGTTGGATGAGTGACAAATAATTAATGCATGGGTGATGAGTGAATCAGTGCATGGACACATGGTTGGTTGAGTGATTGTAATTAATATGCAGGTGATGAGTGACTGAGTGCATGGATACACGGTTGGATGAGTGATTGTAATTAATGCATGTATGATGAGTGCATGGATACATGGTTGGATGAGTGTAATTAATACACAGGTGATGAGTGACAGAAAGCATGGATACATAGTTGGATGAGTGATTGTATCTAATACATGGGTAATGAGTGACATAGGCCCTCATTACGACTTCGGTGGTCTTTTACAAAGACCGCCGAAGCCGCGGGTGCCAGAAGACCACCACTGCTGGTAGTCTTCCAACTGCTATATTAGGAGTACTGAAGGATTTCTGCCACAATTTAAGTGGAAATCCTTCAGCATTTGTACTGGCGGTCTGCGGTGCACAGGCGGTTCTACAGTTGTGTCTGCCACCCCAAAAAGACTCCGCCAGCCATATTATGAGCAGTAATATGGCGTGATGGTGTCCTGATGGCGGGACGCTGCAGCCCGTGCAAGTGCTGGGTTCCGTTCCCTGGCAGACGACCTTCTCGCCTGACAAGGTAAGTCGATCATCCGACAGGGGAGGGGGCTGGGATGGTGGGGGGTGTTGTGTGTGCGTGTGTGTGAGTGGGTGTATATCTGCATTTGCATGCATGTGTGTATGTGTATGCATGTATGTATGCATGTGTGAATTTAAGTGTGTATGCATGTGTGAACGCGTGTGTGATTGTTGAACTGAGTGCATGTTGGTATGTTTGTGTGAATGCGTGTCTGTTGGTGTGAGTGAATGAGTGTATGTGTGCGTGTTGGGGAATAAGTGTATGTATGTGTGTTAGTGAATGTGTGTATGTAAGTGTTGGTGAATGCGTGTCTGCAGGGTGCGTGTGGTTGTGTGTGTGCACATATGCTGGGAGGGTGGTGCTGTCATTGAAGAGGGGTGGAGCGGTCATGGAATTGAAGGGTGGGTAGGGGGGTCATCTGCCAGTGACAGGAAAGGAATTTCCTGTCACCGGCAGCCTATCCACCAGGGTTTTTGTGGAGGTGCTACCGTCGCGGAAACCCTGGTGGAAAGGCGACTTGTAATACCGCCGGCAGTCTTCAGTGTACAGCCAGCCCGGAGATGCTGTTCTCCTGCCCGGCTGTCCTACCGCCCTGGCGGTACCAGCAGAGATGTGGCGGTTCGGCAGAGGCCAAACCTCCCCATTTGTAATGTGGCGGTCTTCACTGCTGGCCCATCAGCAGTGAGACCGCCACTGCAGCCCTGGCGGTCTTCAGACCTCCAGGGTCGCAATGAGGGCCTAAGTGTGTGGATACATGGTTGAATGAGTGATTGTAATTAATGCATGGGCGAAGAGTGACTAAGTGCATGATTACATTGTTGAATGAGTCATTGTAATTAATGCACAGGTGATGAGTGACTGAGTGCGTGGATACATGGTTGAATGATTGATTGTAATTAATGCACGAGTGATGAGTTACTAAATGCATGGATAAATGGTTGGATGAGCGATTATATTTGATGCATTGATGATGACTGACTAAGTGGATGGATACAGGGTTGGATGAATGATTGTAATTAATGCATGGGTAATGAGTTACAGATCTCATGGATACACAGTTAGATGAGGCATTGTATTTAATGCACGGGTGATGAGTGTTAAGGGCACGGATACATGGTTGGATGAGTGATTGTAATTAATGCATTGATGATGATTGGCTATCAATGGATACATGGCTGGATGAGGGATTCTAATTAATACACGCGTGGTGGGTCACTAAGTGTGTGGATATATGGTTGGATCAGTGATTGCAAATAAAGACTGGGTGATGAGTGACTGAGTGAATGAAAGCATGGGTGGATGAGTGACTGTAATTAATGCATGGGTGATGGGTGACGTATTACATGGATACATGGTTGGATGAGTGATTGTAATTAATGCTTGGGTGATGAATGACGTAAGGAAAGGTTAAAAGGTTGGATGATCACATAAATAATGCATGGGTGATGAGTGGCTAAGTGCATGGATACATGGTTGGATGAGTCATTGTAATTAATACATGGGTGATGGGTTACTATGTTCATGAATACATAGTTTGTCAAGTGATTGTAATTAATGCATGGGTGATGAGTAACTTACTGAATGGATACATAGCTGGATCAGTGACTGTAACTAATTCATGGGACATAAGTGACTATGTGCATGGATACATGGTTAGATGAGTGTTTGTAATTCATGCATGGGTCATGAGTGACTGAGTGCATGGATAATGGGGTTGGATAAGTAATTGTTATTAAACATGGCTGATGATTGACTATGCATGGATTCATGGTTGGATGAGTGATTGTAATTAATGCATGGGTCATGAGTGACTGAGTGCATGGATGCATGGTTGGATGAGCGATTGTATTTAATGAAAGGGTGATGAATGACTGAGTGCGTGGATATATGGTTGGATGAGTGATTGTCATTAATGCATGGGTGATGAGTGACTAAGTGCATGGATAGATGGTTGGATTAATGATTATATTTGATGCGTTGGTGATGAGTGACCAAGTCCATGAATATACGGTTGGATGAATTATTGTAATTTGTGCATGGGTTATGAGTGACTAAGGGTATGGATAGTTGGATGAGTGATTATAATTAATGCATTGGTGATGACTGACTACATGCATGGATACACGGTTGGTTGAATGATTGTAATTAATGGATGGGTGATGAGTGACAGAATGCACAGACACATTGGTGGATGAGGGATTGTAATTAAAGCACGAATAATGACAGGCATGGATACACAGTTAGATGAGGGATGTAAATAATGCACGTGATGAGTCTCCATGTGCATGAAGGCATGGTTAAACGAGTGATTGTATTGAATGGATGGGTGATGAGTGACTGAAAGCATGAATACATGGTTGGATAAGGGATTGCAATTAATGCATGGGTGATGAGTGACTGGGTGAGTGGATAAATGGTTGGATGTGTGATTGTAATTAATGCATGTGTGGTGAGTGACTAAGTGCACTGATACATGGTTATATGAGTGTTTTTAATCAATACATGGGTGATGAGTGACTGTATGGATACATGTTTGGATGAGTGACTGTAATTAATGCATGGGTGGTGAATGAATATGTAGATGGATACATGGTCAGATGAAAGTTTGTAATGAATGTATGGGTGATGAGTGACTGAGTGGATAGATACATGGTTGGAAGAGTGATTCTATTTATTGAACGGGTGATGTGTAAATGGATGGATACATGGTTGGATGAGTGATTGTAATTCATACATGGGTGATGAGTGAATGAGTGCATGGATACATATTTGGATGAGTGATTGTAATTAGTACACAAGTGATGAGTGACTAAGTGCATGGATACATAGTTGGATGAGGTGATGAGTGAATGAGTGCATGGATACATATTTGAATGAGTGATTGTAATTAATACATGGGTGATGAGGGAGTAAATGCAGGGATACATGGTTGGATGACTGCAAATAATGCATGGGTGATGGGTGAATGAACACACAGATACATTGTTGGATGAGTGCTTGTAATTAATGCACAAGTGACGAAGTGCATGGATACATGGTTGGAGGAGGGATTCTAATTATTGCACATATGATGAGTCACTAAGTGAGTGGATGCATGGTTGGACCAGTGATTTCAAATAAAGAATGGGTGATGAGTGACTAGGTGTATGAATACATGGTTGGATGAGTGACTGTAATTAATGCATGGGTGATGAGTGACTAAGGGCCAGATGTACCAAAGGGTTTTATCCATTCTGTGTCTATGGGAAAATGTGTTCGTACATATGGGCCTAAGTGTATGAATACATGGTTGGATGAATGACTGTAATTAATGCATGGGTGATGAGTGACTTATTAAATGGATACATGGTCGGATGAGTGATTGTAATTAATGTATGGGTGATGAATGACTAAAGGAAAGGATAAAAGGCTGGATGAGTGATTATAATTAATGCATGGATAATGAGTGGCTAAGTGCATGGATACATAGTTCGATGAGTGATTGTAATTAATGCATGGACGATGAGTGACTTACTGAATGGATACATGGCTGGATAAGTGACTGCAATTGATTAATGGTTGATAAGTGACTGTGCATGGATACATGGTTAGATGAGTGTGTGTAATTCATGCATAGGTGATAAGGGACTGAGTGCATGGATGCATGGTTGGATGAGAGATTGTAATTAATACAAGGGTGATGAGTTACTAAGTGCCTGGATAATAGGTTGGATGAGTGATTGTTATTAAAGCATGGGTGATGATTGACTATGCATGGATACATGGTTGGATGAGTGATTGCAATTAATACACGGGTGATGAGTGACTGAGTGCATGCATACATGGTTGGATGAGTGATTGTAATTAATACATTGGTGATGAGTGACTAAGTGCATTGATTTACAGTTGAATGAATGATTGTAATTCATGCAAGGGTGAAGATTGACTAAGTGCATGAATACAAGGCTGGACGGGTGATTGTAATTAATGCATAGGTGATGATTGACTAAGTGAATGGATAAATGGTTGGATGAGTGATTATAATTAATGCATTGGTGATGAGTAAATATAATAGATGGGATCTAAGTGCATGTATACACAATTAAATTATTGATTGTAATTATTGCACGGGTAGTGAGTGACAGAGCTCATGGATACACAGTTAGTTGAGGGATTGTAATTAATGCATGGGTGCATGGATACATGTTTGAACAAGTGATTGTATTTAATGGACAGGTGATGAGTGACTGAGTGCATGGATTTATGGTTGGATGAGTGATTGTAATTAATGCAAGGGTGATGAGTGACTAAGTACACAGATACATGGTTGGATGAGTGACTGTTATTAATTCATGGGTGGTGATTGACTATGCATGGATAAATGGTTGGATCAACGATTGTATTTAATGAATGGGTGATGAGTGACAGTGCATGGCTAAAGGGTTTGATCAGTGATTGTAATTAATGCATGGGGGATGTGTGACTAAGTGCATGGATACACGGTTGGATGAGTGATTGTAATTAATGCACGGGTGATGAGTGACTAAGTGCATGGATACATGGTTGGATGAGTGATTGTAATTAATGCACAGGTGATGAGTGACTGAGTGCGTGCATACATGGTTGGATGGGTGATTGTCATTAATGCACGTGTGATGAGTGAAAAAGTGCACGGATATATTGTTGGATGATGAATTGCAATTAATGCACGGGTGATGAGTGACTATGTGCATGGATACATGGTTGGAGAAGGAGGACCCTGCAGCACTACAACAAAGGGTCCCACGCCGCCGGAGAACGACTCAGGAAGCTGTGCATCGCAGGAAGGAGTGCTGGGGCCCAGGTGCTCCACGGTGCATGAAGAACTTCATGGAAGGATGCCAATAAGCCTTGGCAACTGCAAAACACGCGGTGCTTGGGGGTACTGTCTTGCATGGGGAGGCAAGTTCTTACCTCCACCAAAGTTGGACAGTTGGACGTCAGGACCGTCAAGACCACTTCAGTCTTCCCCCTGTGATGCAGGATCCACGCAGCTCATCAGGAGAGGAATCTCACACAACCGGTCGTAATTGCAGAGGGGTGCCTGCTGAGGCAGGGGAGTGACTCCTTCACTCCAAGGAAGAATCCTTCATTCTTTTGGTGCATGCTAAAGACAGGCTGTCCTCAGAGGATGCATGACTGGGAAACAGTTGCAGTTGCTGGCAGGCGCTGAAGTTAAAATGTTTCAGAAGTCATCTTTGCTTCTTTGTTGCAGTTTGTAGAGTTCCTGGAGGGTCCAGATGCAGTTTCTTCGGTGAGAAGCTGAAGTGAAGGATGCAGAGGATTCTTGCTAGAGTCTTAAAATCCGAATCTGAAGAACCACCCAGAAGAGACCCTCAATAGCCCTGAAAGGGGTATTGGTCAGCTAAACAAGTAAGCACTTATCAGGGGAGGGCTCTGACGTCACCTACTGGCACTGGCCACTCAGATGCTCCTAGAGTGCCCTGCCAACTTGGAATCAAAATGGCAAAACCCAGGGACCCTCTGGAGGAGATCTGAGTACCACCCCTGGGTTGGTGATAGACAAGGGAGTACTCATTCCCCTTTCCTTTGTCCAGTTTCGTGCCACAGCAGGGACTGGGGGTCCCTGAACCAGTGTAGACTGGGTTATGCAAGGAGGGCACCAAATGTGCCCTTGAAAGCATTTCCAGTGCCTTGGGGAGGTTACCCCTCCCTAGCCATGTAACACCTATTTGCAAGGGGAGAGGGTGTAACACCCCTCTCCGAAAGGAAATCCTTTGTTCTGCCTTCCTCGGCTTGAGCAGCTCAAGCAACAGGAGGGCAGAAGCCTGTCTGAGAGGTGGCAGCAGCTGGGGCTGCCTGGAAAACCTCAAAAGGTTGTAATGGCAATACTGGGGGTCCTCTAAGGAGCCCCCAGAGTGCATGGGATCATACAACAAATGCTTGCAAAAGCCTTGGGGTATGATTCCAACATGTTTTATAACAAACATGCCTATGTTCAGAGTTACCATTATGTACCTGTACACGCGTAAAATGGCGCCCCCACACTCACGAAGTCTGGGAAAATGGTCCTGGAGGTCATGGGGGCACCTCTGCTAGTGTAGGGGTGCCCTCACACACAGGTACTCTGCACCTAGCCCTCAGGGCCTGAAGGCCTGACATATAGGTGACTTATTCGTGACCTGGTGCAGTGTAAAGGGCAGTGAAAGGGTGCAGGCACCATGTCACGCAGGCTGCAATGGCAGTCGTGCAGAAGCCTTTGCATGGGCTCCCTATGAGTGGCAAAAGATATGCTGCAGCCCACAGGGATCCCCTGGAACCCCAACCCTGGGTACCTAGGTACCATATACTAGGGAATTATAAGGGGTGACCAATATGCCAATTGTGGGTGAAATACTGGGTTACCAGTATGCAATAACCATAATTTAAGGGAGAGAGCATAACTACTGGGGTTCTGATTAGCAGGATCCCAGTAAAGACAGTCAAAGGCCAAGAGTGGGGGTAACCAAGCTAGAAGGAGGCTACTTTCCTGCAATGAGTGATTGCATTTAATGCACATGTGATGTGTATCTAAGTGCATGGATACATGGCTCGACGAGTGATTGTATATAATGGATGAGTGGTGAGTGACAGTGCCTGGATGCAAAGTTAGATGAGTGATTGTAATTAATGCACAGGTGATGAGTGAATGTTTGGCTACATGATTGAATCAGTGACTGTATAATGGTGAGTGATTTAGTGCATGAATACATGGTTGCATGAGTGACTGTAATTAATGCATGGGTGATGAGTGACTTATGAAATGGATACATGGTCGGATGAGTGATTGTAATTAATGCATGTGTGATGAATGACTAAATAAAAGGATAAAAGGTTGGATGAGTGATTATAATTAATGCATGGATAATGAGTGGCTAAGTGCATGGATACATAGTTGGATGAGTGATTGTGATTAATACATGGGTGATGGGTTACTAAGTTCATGAATACATAGCTGGACAAGTGATTGTAATTATGCATGGACGATGAGTGACTTACTGAACGGATACATGGCTGGATCAGTGAGTGCAATTGATTAATGGGTGATAAGTAATTGTAGTTAATGCATGGGTGATGGGTTACTAATTTCATGAATACATAGTTGGACAAATAAATGTAATAAATGCATGGTGATGAGTGACTAAGTACTTGGATATATGTTTGTATGAGTGATTGCAATTAATACACGAGTGATGTGTGAGTAATTGCATGGATACATTGTTGGATGATTGTAAGTAATGCATGGGTGATCAGCGACTGGATACACAGATACACTGTTGGGTCGGTGAATGCAATTAATGCACGAGTGACAAACCGCATGGATACATATTTGGATGAGAGATTGCAATTAATGAACAGGTGATGAGTATCTGAGTGCATGGATACATGAGTGATTTATTTAATGCATGGGTTTTGAGTTACTGAAAGCATGGGCACATGGTTGGATGAGTTATTGTAATTAATGAATGGTTGATGAGTGGCTAATTGCATGGATGTGTTGTTAGATAAGTGATTGTAATCAATGCATGGGTGATGAATGGCTAAAAGCATGGATGAACAGTTGGATGAGTGATTGCAATTAATACATGAGTGATGAGTGACTAATTGCATGGATATATGGTTGGATGAATGACTAATTAATACATGGGCGATGAGTGACTGAGTGCAGGGATACATTGTTGAATGAGTGATTGTAATTAATGCACGGGTGATGAGTGAGTGCATTGAAACATGGTTGAATGAGTGATTGTAGTTAATGCGCAGGTGATGAGTAAGTGCACGGATACATTTTCGATGAGTTATTGTAACTAATACATGAACGATGAGTGACAGTGTGTGGATTCATGGTTCAATTAGTTATTGCCATTAATGCATGGGTGATGGTTGCCTGACTGCATGGATGCATGGTTGGATGAGTGACTGTAATTAATACATGGGCGATGAATGACTGAGCGAGGGGATACATTGTTGGATGAATGAGTGTAATTAATGCATGATTAATGAGTAAGTTCATAGATACATGATTGGATAAGTGACTGTAATTAATACAGGGGTGATGAGTGACTGAGTGCGTGGATACATTGTTGTATGAGTGATTGCAATTAATGTACGGGTGATGAGTGAGTGCATTGAAACATGGTTGAATGAATGATTGTAGTTAATGCACGGGTGATGATTGCCTGACTGCATGAATGCCTGGTTGGATCATTGATTGTAATGAATTCAAGGGTGATGAGTGACTAAGTGCATGGATACATGGGTGGGTGCGTGATCGTAATTAATGTACGAGTGATGAAGTGCATGGATACATAGTTGGACGAGTGATTGTAATTAATACACGGGTGATGAGTGACTAAGTGCCTGGATACAAGGTTGAATTAGTGATTGTAAATAATACATCAGTGATGAATGACAGAGTGCGTGGATACATTGTTTGATGATTGACTGTAATTAATACACGGGTGATGAATCAGTAAATGCATGGATACATGGTTGAATGAGTGATTGTAGTTAATGCACGGGTAATGAGTGACACTGCATGGATTCATGGTTGAATTAGTGATTGTAATTAATACACGGGTGATGAGTGACTACGTGCCTGGATACATGGTTGGATTAGTGACTGTAATTAATGCATGGGTGATGAGTGAGTAAGTGCACGGATACATGTTTGGATGAGTTACTGTAAATAATACATCAGCGATGAATGACTGAGTGCGTTGATACATTGTTTGATGAGTGACTGTAATTAATACACGGGTGATGAACGAGTAAATGCATGAATACATGGTTCGATGAGTGACTGCACCGCTGCAAACATCCAGCTGTTGACCTTTGAGCCTTCCTTGCATTCACCCACTCCCCCATCCACAGCACCACAGGCACAATCTCACCAGACAATGCGAAGGTATTTCCAGTTATAGCCCACGCCTCTTGGGTTTGCCAATGCTTGGTGATGTTTTCTGCCCGTAATTGGAAAGTTGTTAATCCAGGTGTAAAACACGGATTTGCGAGCAGCGCTCTGTGTTTCCAATCCCTGCGGCGTTGCGGGCCTCTCAGCATCTCAGCCTAGGCGCAGGTCCAGCCAGAAACCTGTTAGAAGAAACTCTCATTAAGGGTTAAGAAACAACCCGGGGGTTGTGGAAAAATAGCCCTGCACCTCCCGCCTGAGCTGTGCGGATGGTTTGCTCAGAAGCTTTTTCTCAGAACAATTTCTTTAGAAGCAAACGGTGTTTGAAGACGTGCAGATGACAGAGCAGGCGCGAACAGAGCATATCAGCAAAAAGCACCTTGAGCGGGCGCGAAGGTGCGAGGCGCTTCAGTGGACACCGCCGGGGCACCTGTGGCAAACCGGAAAGGGCACCTTCAGAGCCTGCTCTGTTCTGACTTCTTCACTCACCCCCGAACCACTGGGGGCGCTCCACGCCAAGGTGCAGAAGATACAGGGCCCAGGTTTAGGAACAAGACACGCAACGCAGCAAAACACCTGCGCTGCCTGAGAGGGAGAGGGCAGGAACGCGTTGTATCTACTGCAATATGTGGCTGCCATTTACCAACTAAGGCGCTCCACGCCAAGGTGCAGAAGATACAGGGCCCAGGTTTAGGAACAAGTCACGCAACGCAGCAAGGCACCTGCGCTGCCCTGAGCTGCCTGACAGGGAGAGGGCAGGAACGCGCTGTATCTACTGCAATATGTGGCTGCCATTTACCAACTAAGGCGCTCCACGCCAAGGTGCAGAAGATACCAGGGCCCAGGTTTAAGAACAAGTCACGCAACGCAACGAGACACCTGCGCTGCATGACAGGGAGAGGGCAGGAACGCGCTGTATCTACTGCAATATGTGGCTTCCATTTACCAACTAAGGCTATCCACGCACAAGGTGCAGAAGATACAGGGCCCAGGTTTAGGAACAAGACACGCAACGCAGCAAAACACCTGCGCTGCCCTGCGCTGCATGAGAGAGAGAGGGCAGGAACGCGCTGTATCTACTACGATCTGTGGCTGCCAAGTGCCAATGGCGGCTACAAGGTGCAGAAGATACCAGGGCCCAGGTTTAGGACCAAGTCACGCAACGCAACAAAACACCTGCGCTGCATGACAGGGAGAGGGCAGGGATGCGCTGTATGTACTACGATATGTGGCTGCCGGGTGCCAATGGAGGCTCTCCATGCTCAGGGTGCAGAAGATACCAGGGCCCAGGTTTAGGAACAAGACACGCAACGCAGCAAGGCACCTGCGCTACGCTGCATGAGAGGGAGAGGGCAGGAACGCGCTGTATCTACTATGATCTGTGGCTGTCGGGTGCCAATGGAGGCTCTCCACGTGCAAGGTGCAGAAGATACCAGGGCCCAGGTTTAGGACCAAGACACGCAACGCAGCAAAACACCTGCGCTGCTCTGCATGAGAGGGAGAGGGCAGGAACGCGCTGTATCTACTGCGATATGTGGCTGCCATTTACCAACTGAGGCTCTCCACGCGCAAGGTGCAGAAGATACCAGGGCCCAGGTTTAGGAACAAGACACGCAACGCAGCAAGACACCTGCGCTGCATGACAGGGAGAGGGCAGGAACGCGCTGTATCTACTACGATCTGTGGCTGCCGGGTGCCAATGGGGCTCTCCATGCACAGGGTGCAGAAGATACAGGGCCCAGGTTTAGGAACAAGACACGCAACGCAGCAAAACACCTGCGCTGCCCTGCGCTGCATGACAGGGAGAGGGCAGGAACGCGCTGTATCTACTACGATCTGTGGCTGCCGGGTGCCAATGGAGGCTCTCCACGCGCAAGGTGCAGAAGATACCAGGGCCCAGGTTTAGGAACAAGACACGCAACGCAACAAGACACCTGCGCTGCGCTGCCTGAGAGGGCAGGAACGCGCCGTATCTACTACGATCTGTGGCTGCCGGGTGCCAATGGAGGCTCTCCATGCACAGGGTGCAGAAGATACCAGGGCCCAGGTTTAGGACCAAGACATGCAACGCAGCAAGGCACCTGCGCTGCGCTGCATGACAGGGAGAGGGCAGTGACGCGCTGTATCTACTACGATCTGTGGCTGCCGGGTACCAATGGAGGCTCTCCACGCGCAAGATGCAGAAGATACCAAGGCCCAGGTTTAGGAACAGGTCACGCAACAAGAAACTGGCACTGCGCTGCCCTGCGCTGCCTGAGAGGGAGAGGGCAGGAACGCACCATATCTACTATGATCTGTGGCTGCCGGGTGCCAATGGAGGCTCTCCATGCCCAAGGTGCAGAAGATACCAGGGCCCAGGTTTAGGAACAAGACACGCAACAAGACACCTGCTCTGCGCTGCATGAGAGGGAGAGGGCAGGAACGCGCTGTATCTACTACGATCTGTGGCTGCCGAGTGGCAATGGAGGCTCTCCACGTGCAAGGTGCAGAAGATACCAGGGCCCAGGTTTAGGACCAAGACACGCAACGCAGCAAAACACCTGCGCTGCCCTGCGCTGCATGACAGGGAGAGGGCGGGAACGAGCTGTATCTACTACGATCTGTGGCTGCCGGGTGCCAATGGAGGCTCTCCACGCGCAAGGTGCAGAAGATACCAGGGCCCAGGTTTAGGACCAAGACACGCAACGCAGCAAAACACCTGCACTATGCTGCATGAGAGAGAGAGGGCAGGAACACGCTGTATCTTCTACGATCTGTGGCTGCCGGGTGCCAATGGAGGCTACAAGGTGCAGACGATACCAGGGCCCAGGTTAAGGAACAAGTCGTACAACGCAACAAGACACCGGCGCTGCGCTGCATGACAGGGAGAGGGCAGGAACGCGTCGTATCCACTACGATCTGTGGCTGCCGGGTGCCAATGGAGGCTCTCCAAGCACAAGGTGCAGAAGATACTAGGGCCCAGGTTTAGGAACAAGTCACGCAACGCAACTAGACACCTGTGCTGCATGAGAGGGAGAGGGCAGGAACGCGCTGTATCTACTACGATCTGTGGCTGCCAAGTGCCAATGGCGGCTACAAGGTGCAGAAGATACTAGGGCCCAGGTTTAGGACCAAGTCACGCAACGCAACAAAACACCTGCGCTGCATGACAGGGAGAGGGCAGGGATGCGCTGTATGTACTACGATATGTGGCTGCCGGGTGCCAATGGAGGCTCTCCATGCACAGGGTGCAGAAGATACCATGGCCCAGGTTTAGGAACAAGACACACAACGCAGCAATACACCTGCGCTGCATGAGAGGGAGAGGGCAGGAACGCGCTGTATCTACTACGATCTGTGGCTGCCGGGTGCCAATGGGGCTCTCCAAGCACAGGGTGCAGAAGATACCAGGGCCTAGGTTTAGGAACAAGTCATGCAACACAAGAAGACACCTGTACTGCATGACAGGGAGAAGGCAGGAACGCGCTGTATCTACTACGATATGTGGCTGCCGGGTGCCAATGGGGCTCTCCATGCACAGGGTGCAGAAGATACCAGGGCCTAGGTTTAGGAACAAGTCATGCAACACAAGAAGACACCTGTACTGCATGACGGGGAGAGGGCAGGAACGCGCTGTATCTACTACGATATGTGGCTGCCGGGTGCCAATGGAGGCTCTCCATGCGCAAGGTGCAGAAGATACCAGGGCCCATGTTTAGGGGCAGGTCACGCAACGCAACAAGACACCGGCGCTGCGCTGCATGACAGGGAGAGGGCAGTAACGCGCTGTATCTACTACGATCTGTGGCTGCCGGGTGCCAATGGAGGCTCTCCACGTGCAAGGTGCAGAAGATACCATGGCCCAGGTTTAGGAACAAGTCACGCAATGCAACAAGACACCTACACTGCATGAGAGGGAGAGGGCAGAGTGCACCATACATACATTGATATAACACATGCCTGCTCTCCCTCAGTGCTGGCGCCCTAATGGCTGCTGTGTGCCAGTGGAGGCTACAAGTGCAGAAGATACCAGGGCCTAGGTTTAGGAACAAGTCATGCAACGCAACAAGACACCTGCGCTGCATGAGAGGGAGAGGGCAGGAACGCGCTGTATCTACTACGATCTGTGGCTGCCGGGTGCCAATGGAGGCTCTCCATGCACAGGGTGCAGAAGATACCAGGGTCCAGGTTTAGGAACAAGTCACGGAACAAGGCAATTGCGCTGCGCTGCATGAGAGGGAGAGGGCAGGAACGCGCTGTATTTACTACAATCTGTGGCTGCCGAGTCCCAATGGAGGCGCTCCACGCACAAGGTGCAGAAGATACCAGGGCCCAGGTTTAGGACCAAGACACGCAACTCAGCAAAACACCTGCGCTGCCCTGCGCTGCATGAGAGGGAGAGGGCAGGAACGCGCTGTATCTACTACGATCTGTGGCTGCCGGGTGCCAATGGAGGCTCTCCATGCACAGGGTGCAGAAGATACCAGGGCCCATGTTTAGGGGCAGGTCACGCAACGCAACAAGACACCGGCGCTGCGCTGCATGACAGGGAGAGGGCAGAGTGCACCATACATACAATGATATAACACATGGCTGCTCTCTCTCTCTGCTGTCGCCCTTGTGGCTGCCTGATGCCAATGAAGGCGCCCTTGCACCTCGGTGCCAGGGCGCCTGCTTTATCGGCAGGATTGTTTTTGTGCATGAAGAGGCACCAGCATGCGCTGCAGAAAGAGAAAAAATGAGGAGCAATAAACATATTTCTCCTCCTTACGCCTCACCTGGGAAGGAGCAGCATTTGGCACATTCCCAGGTTTACTTGTGGAATGAAATCTGGTCATGAACCAAAAACATGAATGGATGTTTGTGGAAAGACCCCTTCACCTCTGGAATACTTCCCCAGCGCAGAGCAGCGAACTGCGCTACCTTGCGTTGCTCTAGATCTGCTCTGCCACACAGAGCCACACAAGGTGCATTGTAAATCTCACTTAAGAACTTGCATCACCTTGCCCCAGTTAGCATGACGCCAAGGGTGAAGCAAGCCCTTTGGAAATCTGGGCCCAGGTCAGCAGCTCTTTGTCAAATGTTTGAGGCTTTGAATGCACAATGGTCACCTGGGCCCAGACTTATCAAGGCTTGTGTTGCCCTTGTGTCACTTAGATGTACTGATATCTATGTCAGGCAGAGCCACCTTGCATGGGTTGAGCATGGATGTTCCTATTCATCCACCGATGGTTTTGTTGCAGTACCAGATTTATTCAGACTAGTAAACCCAGGAATGCATAAAAATGTTGCGTCTTCTCATGGAAGAAATAACGAGGAGAAATATTTGTATTTCTCTGCATTTTTCATCCTTCTATGTACGGTGCATTCTGCAGCACATGTAGAAAGAGGAGAAAACATCTAGGGATTGTTTTTGTGCAGGTTTCCCTTCCTGCTCAAAAACAATCTTGGCTGTAATGTAGGTCCCCTTGAACTATGGCACAAGGGTGCCTCCATTGGTGCTTGGCAGCCAAAAAAGAGAAAGCATGAGAGCACCATGGTCCACATTTAGCAGTGCCTAGCACCTCCTTGTTCCACATTAGTGCACTTTTTGTTTATTCTAATTTGGCCCAAAAAGGCCAAAATCGTTGTGCCAGATTTACAAAGTAGCGCAATACATGCATTGCACCACTTTGTAACCTCTTGCGCCACATTATGCCAGCACCAGGCATAATGTATGCAAGTGGGCCCCTATGCACTGTTCAGGTTTAGCAATCAACATTTTGGTGTTAACACTGAATAGTATATCAGTAGCGTCAACATTTTTGATGCTATTGTCCCCTACCATGGTCCATTGTGCACCATATTATAAATACGACGCACACATGGTGGTGTTAGCGGGGAGCGAAGGGGTGCAAGAAAAGTGGCACTGCACCCAGTGCCGAGACACTTTTCTAAAATCTGCCCCTATATGTTAGTAAATATTGT
The DNA here is from genome assembly GCF_031143425.1 of Pleurodeles waltl. Lineage (NCBI taxonomy): Eukaryota > Metazoa > Chordata > Amphibia > Caudata > Salamandridae > Pleurodeles > Pleurodeles waltl. The sequence goes on along the minus strand of NC_090450.1, from coordinate 1,021,533,205 downwards.
GCAGTCCAGCTCTCTCTACTTGACGCAGCACAGCAAGTTGAATTGCTGCATTGCGTTGCACTTAAGATTGATAAACATGGCCTCATATGCATCTCCAGTCCTTGAAGCTCTCTATGCACATTGCACTTGATGACACCAAGTCAATCTAATCTTGGTCACTCGAGGATGTGCACATACACCTTGTCTAAGATACCATGTACCAAATCTTTAGGTAATTCTCAAATACTCAAGGTTGTGGTTGCACGCTGTTACAAAGGTACCGGATCTTTGGCTGGTTCTCAAATATTTGTGCATGCAGATTGTGACAATGGGACTAGTTATTGAGTTGTTCTGAAATATTCCAGGTTGTGCATGCACACTGTGACAGAGGTTGACAAGGCCCTTGTGACTCCTGCGCCACATTAGTGTCATTTCTTTTTACGCTAATGTGGCGTTAGGTAGGCATTTCTGACATGCCATATTTACAAAGTGGAGCAATGCTAGCATTGCACCACTTTGCAACGTCTTGCGCCACATTATGCCTGCGCCAGGTATAATGTATGCAAGGGGGGCATTCCCCCGCAGGGAGGCCACAAAAAATGGGGCAGTGAAATCTACAAGATTTCACAATGTCATTTTTTTCCATCATTTTTAACACCTGCACATTGCAGGTGTTAAAGTGACAGCCTCATAATAACCTATGGGCCTCCCTAGCGCTAAACTGGACTAGCGCCATAATTAATGGTGCTAATCTAGCAAAGCACCACTATAGTGTCATAAATTATGACGATATTGTGCTAACGTGCGTTATGGTGCGCTGTATTGTAAATACAGCGCTACCATGGTGACGTTAGGGGGACAAAGGGAGGTGCAAGAAAAGTGGTGCATCAAGACTGATGTCCCACTTTCTTGTAGATCTGGCCCCAGGTCTCGTTAGTTGGTTCTCCAATATTGAAGGGTAAGCATGGAACGCTGTGGCAAAGGTGGCACACTTTTGGTTGGTTAGCAAGTATTCACTGTCATGCATGTAAACCAAGGCGAAAACATCAGGGTTCTGATTATGAGTTTGGCAGTCAGAGGACCGCCATGTTGGTGTTGGTGGTCTGACTGCCAATAGGATGGAGGAGAAGACCACCAAATTATGAGTTTGGCGGTGGTGCACAAAGAAGACCTCCAAAGCTCTGTCGGCACCGCCAGCAGAACAGACTACTGTGGTCGAATAGAGGCACCAACGTTCTGGCAGTGGCCATGTTTCCGCCAGAACTATTAGAAGGTTGCACAATGACAATGTGACCGTCACAGTCTAACCACCACAGAGCACCAGGTGGAAACGGATAGTATGAAAGGAGACACTCACCTGCAGGAAGCCATACACGTCAGGAGCCACCATGGAACCACAACTAGACATCATCCTGCTGTCCTGCTCTCAGAAAGACAACTAAATCACCCTAACGAGCACAACAACAACCATTAGTACACACACTCACCTTTTAAATATGTGAAATGTTCAGATTTGTAGAGTTACAAAACATAGCATAGGGAGGGGTGTGCAAAGGGCTGCACTCACATGTGACAGCACAGTGACACACGCACTTACATACAGCATCAAGGACACTCACACATACACATCACACACACTTCAGCCAGCACGCACACACACACCACATGTCAATACCACACATTTACGCATGGCAACACAGCACAGGCCCATAGATTCCCATACAACATACAAACTTGTAACAACAACACAACATCTGCACAAATACAAATACATGTCACTCACTCACTCCCAACACTGGCCAGGGACTGGACACACATACAACACAATGTACAACCATGTGTGATGGAACACACACAACAACACCTTTATACAACCTAGCAATAATCACACACATCCCACACACACACACACAAAGTACACAGAACCTATTATTTTATGCACAATACACACAGACTCAAACAGTCAAAACACACAAAGCGACACATCACAAGACCAGCACAGAAGCAATGGGAGCAGCCAAACCGTACATGGAAGGAAGCCGTACTGGAACACACCTCATTTTGAGCAAGGCCCACAAAAACATGCCCAAACAAACAGGCCCCATTCAGATCTCATGGACAACTAATACAAACAACAAATATAATAATCAGTCACCCATCTGGGTGAAGTGCAAGGATACCAAGCATACACCCCTCCAAATACCACAGAAGGCCCCAGCCAGCTCTGAGGGACACACACCTAAAAAGTCAAAAGCACACAAAAGCAAAGCACACTTGCAAAACTCTAAACCCTCATTATGACATTGGCAGTAAATCCCGCTTACCGCCGCAGTGACGGGTGCCAACATACTACCACAGTGGCGAACATCTGTTCCCCATATTATGACACACACACACCAATCCGACAGAATAGATCCACATACACAAATCCGCCAGCCCAAAGGTCAGTGCTAGAATGGCGGTACCAACACCCATACCGTTACGCCAACAGAACAATGCCAACCACATTATGATCCATGAATCACCACGGTGGACATTCAACGGCGATAAATCATTGGCGGTACATACCGCCGCACTCAGAATGGACACCGAAATTCAAAACATCACTACATTGGGCAATACTAAAAACACACAACTGACACTCATACACACACTACACCCACCCACCCACAGCACCATAAAACACACACCCACATCACCCACAATCCTTAACGAACAACAATTACTGCCAAGTGATTGACACGAACAGCACAGAGACAACTAGACACACACGCCACATACACCCACACATCCCTCATGCACCCTACATCACACACCCCACCACATTACTCACCACACTCTCACCAACACACACCACATAGCACCCATGTCCCCACAAAGGCACCTCCGTTTCACTGATGAAGAGTTAAGGGTCATTGTGGAGGAAATTGTCAGGGTGGAGCCACCGCTGTTTGGAGCACAGGTACAGCAAATATCCATTGCCAGGAAGATGGAGCTATGGAGGAGAATCGTGGACAGGGTGAACGCCGTGGGACAACATCCACATAGAAGGGACGACATCAGGAAGACATGGAACGACATATGGGGGAAGGTGCGTTCCCTGGCAGCAAGGCACCAGCTCGCCATACAAAGGACTGGCGGTGGACCCCCACCTCCTCCCCCACAGCTCACAGCATGGGAGGAGCAAGTCTTGGCCTTACTGCATCCTGAGGGACTCGCTAGAGTAGCCGGAGGACTGGACACTGGTGAGTCAACATTTACTACTTATCAGCCCTATTTTTGCATGCCATCACACCCCCTCACCCTCACTCCCATCACTCCACTACATCCCGCACACACTGCACCTACACATATGACTAACCCCAATGCCAAATCCTGCATGCCATACCAGTGCATGTCCAGCCCTCCCAGCCCTGTATGGACACCAATCACTAAAGCATGGAGAGCATAGGGAAACTAACAATCTCACAATACATCACGATACACAAACAAATGGTGACAGGGCAACAGCAACGATAGAGGATGTACAATATGTCACAGATATGAAGCATAATGCATCACTTATATCCCCACATGTACCCCAGCCAATTTCAGCGGAGAGGAGGTGCCACGACTATCCAGTCCCCCAACAGAAGATGCACCCAGTGATGACAGCAACTCTGGACTTCAGGATCTGGACCAACAACCTGGCCCATCAGGGACCACTGGTCAGTGGGACACCCCAGCCCACTCATAGTCCACCACAGAGCCTCCCCCATCAGTATCCAACACCACAGCACCCACCCAGCCTATCCACACTTCTTTCCCCAGGACACGTCAATCAGCAGTGTGCCCACCTGTACAGGGACCCCAGTCCACACCTCGCCCCCCAAGACAATCAGGGACTTGGGGTCAGTGGCAGTGTGAACACTGGTCAGGGGACAGAGGCACAGGCCAACAGGGACACTGGGAGGACCGCTGTGCGCCAGGGGAAGGCCAGGCCCAGGGAACCGACTCTCCAGGAGGCACTCACTCAGATCCTGGGAGCTTATCAGCCTTCCCAGGACACGATGGGCCAGATCCTTGACAACGTGCAGGAGAACAGGCGGCTGCAGGAGGAACAGTATCAGGGGATCAGAGAGGACTTGCAGGCCATCAGCAACACCCTGATCTCCATAGCAGGGGTGCTGGCAGACATGGCCAACATCATGAGGGAAGCAACAGCACAGCAGTGGGCCCCTGCCACTAGCCAGTCCATTGACCAGCCCTCCACTTCCGCAGCAGCCAGGGGCAGAAGGCCCCACCACAGGACCCACAGGCCACAAGCACCCCTCTCCCTGCAGAAGGTGAACTACCTGGCAAATGTTCCCTGTGACTCAGACAGAAGGCAGAAACACTTCCCAAGACCACCACCAGGAAATGAGACTCACCTGATTGTCTCTCCTGTGTCCCACACTGTCACCTTGTCTACCTTGAACTGCCATTGCTCCCCTTCCTATGTCCTCATGGACACTGCACCTGTGCTACAAACAGACTGGAACAATACCCCGGACTTTCCTCCATCATCACCCCATTCCGTTGCACTTTTCCCTCAATTTCTTAGCACTACAATAAACACCCTTGAACACAACTTGACTACTAGTATTTAATGTGTTGAAAATGTGCATTTATGGAAACAGTCACATCTAGTGCAAATGATCTGGACACTGTGAGAGCATAGAAATAATGACCTGTAGCTGTCTATACTCATCACATCAGTACACAGTTGTTATCTCACCAACATACAAGCCATAGGTGACAGTAAGTTGAGATGCAATGGAAGTTAATGCCATCATGCTACAGCCACACAGAAAACATCAATAGCCAGAGGAATGGTCAGTTGCACTGTCTCACCTGTGTGTCATTGGAAGTATTGACGTATAACTGATGTTCGGTTGTCCACATCCTCACCCTCTGCCTCCTCATCCTCACTGTCTTCAGGGTCCATAGGGGCATCTCAAGTCTCTTCCTCCTGCAGAAAAGTTACATGCTGTCTGAGGGCCAGGTTGTGCAATATGCAAATTTGCAGCATGCCACTACTATCTGGCAGACCTTCCCGGGTGAGTAGCACAAGGATCCACCTGCCAGATGGAGGCACCTGAACCTGGCCTTCAGGACCCCGAAGGTCCTCTCGATGATCCTTCTGGTTCGCCCATGTGCCTCATTATAATGTTCCTCAGCCCCTGTCCTGGCATTCCTCACAGGGGTCAGCAGCCACGATAGGTTTGGGTAGCCAGAGTCACCTGCAGGTATTGAGGGTCAACATTTAGCCTCACACAATGATATGGGGATGACACCTGAAGGCATACACTAACATACAGTGGGTGGGGACCCTGGCTCACCTATTAGCCACACACTGTGCCTCTGTAGTTGGGCCATCAAATTTGGGATGCTGCTATTCCTCAGAACAAAGGCGTCATGCACCGACCCAGGATACTTAGTATTGACGTGGGAGATGTACTGGTCTGCCAGGAACACCATTTGCACAATCCGTGAGTGGAAACTCTTTCGAGGCGGGATCCCAGTCGGATGACGGACAGCAGATGTCAGGTCAGGCTCCAATTGGGCACACAGCTCTGTGATTGTGGCCCTGTCCAATCTACAGGTGAGTATAATGGGCCTGTCCTCCAGTGTAGTCAAGTCCACAAGGGCTTCGTACCCCGGGTTTGTCTAATCCTCCTATTCATTCTCAGTGGTGGTATCTAAGGGACACAAGAGTGAGTAGGCTGTCACATTTTGAACAATGGAACCCCAACCTCAGTGTACATAGTGCATTTATGTGATGGGACAGTGGGAATGGTGAAGTAAGTTCTAATCTAGGCTGTGACGCAGTTAAGGTTGATATGACCATTGTCCGCCACCATGAAATGGTGACTGCCTGTCCTGTATAAAGGGGCAGGTGGAAGTGAGGTAACTCCGCCGACGCTGGGTGTCGTGACAGAAGGTGGTCTTGTACAGCCGTGCAATTCCTCATTGGATAACATGGGGCTCTATGGAGTACAGTGGCCAATGGGGATCAGCGCCGGTGATGATGGTGTACACCGCTGTGCACATGACCGCCATTTTCTATCTGATTCCTCACTTATTTCCTGACCTGCTACAGGAGAACACTTACACTGTGTTTGCTGTTGTGACCCGTGTCTGTAACCTACCATGGCCCATGTGACCGGGGAAAGGGCCCCTGCCTTCACTTTGGAGGAGTTGGACCGTTTGGTGGGTGGGGTCCTACCCCAGTACAACTGCTGTATGGGCCTTCACACCAACAGTGAGTACACCTTGGGCACAATGCATGTGGGAAGGATGCATGGAGATATGTGTCCAAGCATCATGTCATCAGGGGTAATGTCTTGTGGTGGTGTACATTCTGTGCGCCAGACTATGTGTGTGCCAATGGTGACGGAAAAAGGATTGGTGGGCCATATCTGTGACAGGCTGGATTGTATGTGTAATGGTGTCTTCCTGTCAGTATTACTTCTGCAGGTCAGCGTGCATCAAAAGAAGGGATTATGGCCTGTCATCGCCAAGGACGTGCGGACCCTGGGGGTCTATGGCAGGCTGAGAACCCACTGTCGGAAACAGTGGTAGGACTTGAGACGCTGGAAGACCGCAGAGGCCCAGCTGGGGATGGCCTCCCAATGAAAAAGGGGTGCCTGTCGGAACCTGACCCCCCTGATGGCCCGCATACTGGCCGTGGCCTACCCAGAGCTGGATGGGCGCTTGAGTGCATCACAGCAGCCGCAAGAGGGTGAGTACAGTGGGTATTACTACAATAATTGGCAGGTGGCATGGGATCCGGGTGGTGGGTGTGAGTTAGTGGGTGCCCCTTAATGCTAGGCCAGACATTGCAGCATTATCCAGATCAAGGTTAATGGGTGTATGGCAAATGCAGGTAACCTAGCTTGTTAGCATTCCATGTCAGTCAGGGGTTTGTGGGTCCCAGGAGGGGTGCAGTTGGTGGTGTGTGGCCCTCATCTTTCCGAGGCATCTAGCCAAATCCCTGGCAGTGCAATGCATAGTGCTGAAGCCTGATCCCTATGTGTGACGGTGCTGTGTATGCCAACTATGGTGTTGGTGTAGTAATTGACCCAGTGTTTCATTTCTCTCTCTCCCCCTTTTTTCTGTTGTCCTGTCCATGTGTGCATTAGCATCATCTGGTGGAGGAGCAGGGGCACTGGCGAAAGAGGGAGCTGCATCCCTGAGGACCCTGGAGGCAGAGTCCACCGATGCAGAGGGAATCAGTGGGACGGAGCGCAAAGTGAGCACCATGGCGGAGACAGATGGCGACAACACAGACTCAGAAACCTCCTCTGAAGGAAGCTCCCTGGTGGTGGCGGACACCTCTGTGACTACCCCAGCTGCAAGTACATCCGCCACCCTAATACCAGCACTGCCCTCCCAGTAGCCCCTAAGCAAGTTGCACGTGCCCGCTCACCTGGGAGGGTGGTCATCTCCTTCGCCCAGGCACTTCAGGCCCTGCCCCAGTGAGCCCTGCTACCCTGAGTGAGGAGGCTATTGACCTCCTGAGATCCATTTCTGTAGGGCAGTCAACCATTGTGAATGCCATCCAGAGGCTGGCAACCCAGATGCAGCAATGCAATGCATTCCAAGGGCATCCATGGTGGATTGGTGGCCCAACAGGGATCGATTCAGGCTCTGGCCTCCTCTCTGATGGAAGCCATTGTCCCTGTTCCTACCGTCCCCCCTCTAACTACCACCTCCTCAAACCCAACCCATCCCATGCACAAATACAGATGAGCATGCACACAAGACAACACACAAGAGTGGCACAGTAAAACACAGGCACCACACTTCATCCCACAAGCACTCACGCAAACACCAGACAGTTGCAGACACAATCACATCCACTGCCTCCACTGTCTTCCCCTCCTCCACCTCCCTCACAGTCAAGTCCACACTCACACCTGCATGCACTGCATCAACATCCACCACTAGCATCACCACACCAAGCAGCACACACACCTCACTAGCAGACACCTCACAACATCCATGCACGCATCCCCTGTGTCCTCTCCCACCCTGTCCTTCCCCCCCTCCTAAAGGACACAAATGCAAGCACTCACACACCCAACAGCCATCCACCTCACATCAGCACACTGCCCATGCACCTGCACCCATAACCAGCAGACATACACCACCAATAACCACTCCCTCAACCTCCACTCCCATCCCTCCTCCCTCATCCCACCCCACCGTCCCTAAGAAGCTTTTCCTCGCCCAACTTGACTTCTTCCCTCCCCCTCCCCCAGTCCTGCCCGTAAAAGCAGGGTCCCAACGACCCAGCCCAGCACCTCAGCCAAACTGTCCACGCCAAGTCAGTAAGGGATCCCACTCCACCAGCCAGGAAGGTTAAGGATCCCACACTTCCTGCCATGAAGGGGAAGTAGCCTGCACCTTCTGCCACGAAGGGGAAGAAGCCCTTGACTCCTGCCGGGAAGGCTAAGGAGCCCCCACATCCTGCCGTGAAGGGGAAGAAGCAGTCAACCTCTGCCAGGAAGGGTAAGGATCCAACGCCTCCTGCCATGAAGGGGAAGAAGGCCTCCACTCCAGCAGAGGCTGTTTGGGTTACACCACCACCAGTGGTCACCGGGCCCTCACTGCCAGCTGAAGAAGTGCAGCCTACTCCTCCTACAGAGGCTGCTCAGAAGGCACCTTCACCTGTTGAGACAGTGCAGCCCTCACCTCCAGCAGAGACTGCCCAGGAGGCACCTTCACCTGCCAACACAGTGCAGTCCTCACCTCCAGCAGGGGCTGTCAGAGTGACACCACCACTGCCACCACCAGGGGTCACGGGCCCTCACCGCCAGCTGAGGAAGTGCATCCATCTCCTCCAGCAGAGGCTGCCCAGGAGGCACCTTAACCTGCTGACACAGTGCAGCCATCACCACCAGCGGAAGCCATGTAGGCCACCCTCCAGGGACTGCTGTACAAGGAGCCCCCTCCATAACCAGTGGGCATGTTCCCCACTTGAGAGACTGTGACCTTGCACTCCCTAGCACAGAGAAATGGGCATGGAGCACCCTCCAGAACCAGTGGGCAAGTCACCCACCTGAGAGAATGTGGCCTTGCACTCCCCAGAACAGAGAAATGGGCATGGAGTCCCCTCCAGAACCAGTAGGAAAGTCACCCACTCCAGAGACTGTGGCCTTGCACTCCCCAGAAGAGAGAAAGGGGCATGGAGCCCCCTCCAGAACCAGTGGGAAAGTCAACCACGCCAGAGGCTGTGGCCTTGCACTCCCCAGCAGAGAGAAATGGGCATGGAGCCCCCTTCAGAACCAGTGGGAAAGTCAACCACGCCAGAGGCTGTGGCCTTGCACTCCCCAGCAGAGAGAAATGGGCATGGAGCCCCCTCCAGAACCAGTGGGAAAGTCAACCACGCCAGAGGCTGTGGCCTTGCACTCCCCAGCAGAGAGAAATGGGCATGGAACCCCCTCCAGGACCAGTGGGACAGTCACCCACCTGAGAGACTGTGGCCTTGCACTCCCCAGCACAGAGAAATGGGCATGGAGCCCCCTCCAGAATCAGTGGGATTATTCCCGTATTTGGCTGAGGTGCCCCTCATCCCCGTGAGGGTCGTGCCTGCCTGCAAACTGATGCCCCTGCAGAGTTCCATTCGTATGAAGTCAGGATTCGAGCTGGGCCTTGGTCTGTTTCCTGTGGCCATGTGGGCCCTTAGTACTTTGTTGTGGGCATTGGCCCTTTGTGTACATTTGTACATATCTGTTTTTCGTACAATTGGTTCTTTTGGCAGCTGTTTACAATCAATACATTCTCATTACTGCATTTGTGTTGTCCTTTCATTATTCTGCTGTGTATCGTCTGCCATTGTTTTTCATCTGCAGGTGGTTGTGTGCATGGTGTGTGTGTGTTGGGTGTGTGTTGTGCATGTGTGTGTCACTCTCCTTTTCCTCCCTCCCTTGTGTGCTAGGTGGCTGTACTCACCATCGTTCTCTTCGCCAGTGTTGGTGTTCCAGGTGGAGCATGACATAGATGAGCATCGGGAAGACTTGCAGTTCCGGTTCCATGGTGGCGTTGTTCTTCCCTGTGTCTCCAATGGTGAGTCTTTGCTCTTCTATGTTCTGTTTCCGCCAGGATTTTGATGGTGTTGGTACCGCCCCGGAAATCCTGGCAAACTGCAAGGTCAAAATATGGTGAGCAGTACTTTGTCTTCCGCCTGGCTGTTTTTGGCTGCCGCCATGGTCAGTGGTGTTAACGCTCTGGCGGTTGGTGTGGTACATTGGCTGTCTATGGGAGTTATCTCCGCCATGGTCATAATTTGACGATAATTACCACCAGCCTGTTGGCGGTATTACTGCCACTTTATCACTCATCGCTAGAGTCATAATAAGGGCCTCTATGTCTTCACTGAAAAAACTCCAAAACACACAGCACAAGTACAGAAGAGCCACATCACTGGACAAGGTATTAGAAGTATGGTCCCTGGTTGGCAGTCTGTTTGCACCCTGTCCAAGTAGGGACCCTCACTCTACTCGTGGTAAGGGAGATACACAGCTCAGATACCCCTGCCCACCCCCTTGGTAGCTTGGCACAAGCAGTCAGGCTTATCTCTGAGGCAATGTGTAAATCATTTGTACAAACACACACAGTAACACAGTGAAAACATGACAAAATCACTCAACATCAGTTTAGAAAAATAGTCAATATTCATCTGAGTAAAACAAGACCAAAATGACAAAACTTCAAGATACACAAGCCAAGTTATGAATTTTCAAATATTAAACTTTAATATAGGCCCGTATTTATACTCCGTTTGCGCCGAATTAGCGTCGTTTTTTTCGACGCAAATTCGGCGCAAAACTAACGCCATATTTATACTTTGGCGTTAGACGCGTCTAGCGCCAAAGTATGGGCAAATAGCGTCATTTTTTTGCGTGAACGCCTTCCTTGCGTTAATGAGATGCAAGGAAGGCGTTCCCGTCTAAAAAAATTACGGCGACGCAAATGCGTCGTATTTATACTCCCGGGCAAAAATCATGCCCGGGAGTTGGCGGGTCAAAAAACCCCGCATTTGCGCCACTATTTAACGCCTGGGACAGGGTAGGCGTTAAGGGGCCTGTGGGCTCAAAATGAGCCCACAGGTGCCCTCTCCTGCCCCCAGGGACACCCCTGCCACCCCTGCCCACCCCAGGAGGACACCCAAGGATGGAGGGACCCACCCCAGGGACATTCAGGTAAGTTCAGGTAAGTATAATTTTTTATATTTTTTTATTTTTTTTGGTGGCATAGGGGGGCCTTATTTGTGCCCCCCTACATGCCACTATGCCCAATGACCATGCCCAGGGGACATAAGTCCCCTGGGCATGGCCATTGGGCAAGGGGGCATGACTCCTGTCTTTACTAAGACAGGAGTCATTTAAATGGCGTCTGGGCGTCGAAAAAAATGGCGCAAATCGGGTTGAGGCGATTTTTTTGCCTCAACCTGACTTGCCCCATTTTAAGACGCCCTAACGCCATTTTCCCCCTACGCCGGCGCTGCCTGGTCTACGTGGTTTTTTTCCACGCACACCAGGCAGCGCCGGTCTGCTAGCGCCGGCTAACGCCATTCCATAAATACGGCGCCCGCATGGCGCTTCAGAATGGCGTTAGACAGCGCTAAATTTTTTGACGCTAAACTGCGTTAGCGCAGTTTAGCGTCAAAAAGTATAAATATGGGCCATAATGTTTAGAAACACAAAAGCTTCAATTTGGTGTTATCAGGGCATTGTGACGGAGTCTTTCCTATCAATCCGATGCCCATTACACCAGTTACGGATTTGCACAGACCCCCAGGTAGAGTACCTTTAGTAATGAAGAAACAAGCCTGTGCACATAGTCGGGAAGGTGAGGCATCACTGGATCCGATACAGCGTTGATTCCTTACTGCAGGACTCTGGCAGAGTCGATGAATCAGGCAGGTCGAGATGCGGTGGGTGACCAAGGGCCGTTAGGATCCACAGCAAGTAAAGCCAGAGGCTAGTAGGTAAAGTCTTTGCTGCCCATGAGACTTCTTAACAGGAGGTAAGCTCAGTCCAAGCCCTTGGAGAAACGTAAGAAGCACAATTTCAGAAAGCAAAGTACAGTCCTTTTTTTCTTAGGCAGAAGCAGCAGCAGGCCAGCACAGCAAAGCAAGAGGCAGAGCGGCAGGTCCTCCTCAAGTATCAAGCTCTTCTCCTTGGCAGAGATTCTTCTTCATCCAGAAGTCATCTAAAAGTCTGGGTGTTGGACCTGGCCCTTTTGGCAGGTTCATTCCTTGACTTTGTGCCTCCTTCCTCCTATTTTTCCTGACCTCTTGTTGTTGGCTCTAGGACTCTGAGCACTTTATCACTGCTGATCAGTGCTAAAGTGCAGGCGCTCTCCCTTCTAAAGTTGGCATGATTGGCTTACACTTGTTTGGCATATTTGATTTACCTGTAAGTCCCTTGTACGGCGGTATCTCTATACCCAGGACCTGTAAATTAAATGCTACTAGTGGGCCTGCAGCGCAGCTTGTGCCACCCACTGAAGTATCCTTTCAAACCTGTCTCAGGCTGGCTAGTGCAGGGTCTGCGTGCTCAGTTCTCTTCTACAGGGACCTGGCATCTAAATTTAATTGCCAGGCCCAGAACTCCCTTTTTACTACATGTAAGTCACCCCTAAGGTAGGCCCTAGCTACCCCTATGAGTAGGGTGCTATGTATGTAGAAGGCAGGACATGTGCCAGGTTGCGTGGCCTGTCCTGATACTGACAAACAGCCTATTTGGTTTCTCACTGCTGTGAGTGCTGCCTTCTCATAGGATTGCATTGGAAATGCCCTACCTTATGTCTATGGGGGTATTGTCTGATTTATGAGGGGTAGCGTAGGCATGTTTGGTATGGTTGTAATGGTAGTGAGAAATGCTGCTTACTGGTGTAAGTGGAATTTTTATTACTAACACAGAAATGCCACTTCTAGAAAGTGAGCATTTCTCTATGCTTATGACTCTGGTGTTTTGCAGCTTGACTCCAATCCACATCTGGGCATAGTGACAGTTGTGGCTTTGTGCATACTTTTCAGACAGCCTGTACACAGGGAGGGTGGAGGTGTCACAGAGGTGCATCTGCATTTTGAATAGTCTTCCTGGGCTGAGAGAAGGGAGAGGCGGGGCACACCTGCATTTGTAAAGGCTGTGTTTATCCCCAACTGATGTTTGGAGCCTGTGCTGGAGAAGAGAGGGGGAACTCCCAGAACCAGTTGTAACTGGTTGAAACCTCCTTTCCCCTTATTTGTTAACTCACTGCAAAAACAGAGGATAAGCATAGGGAATTTTTCCCCACAATTTGGAGACTTCGCAGCACTAGGCACATAGCCCCTAACTACAACCCTGGCAGTTGGAGTGAAAGTGGCAGTAATACCGCCAACAGGCTCGTGGTAAGCACTGCCAAATTATGATCATGGCGATGAGAACTCAGATAGCCACTTTACCACACCGATCGCCAGGGCGGAAGCAACAGCCAGCACTGCAGTAGCCGCCTACAGCCAGGCAGAAGTCAATGTTCCACCCACCATATTAAGACCCAGGAAACCACCACCTTTTCCGGGGCGGTACCAACGACATCAAAAGCCTGGTGGAAACAGACCTCAGAAGAGAAAGGACTCACCTTGGGAGACACAGGGAACAACCACGCCGCCATGGAGCCCAAGCCTCAAATATTTCCAATTATCTTCTACGTCCTGCTCCACCACGAACAGCAATGACGGTAAAGACGACCACGGTGAGTACAGCTGCCTAGCACACAGGGGAGGGGGTGGAAGAGAGTGACACACATGCAACACACACACCCCACCCCTAACACCATACACACAATCAAATGCAGTAATAAAACTGATTTACCCTGTACTCCTGAGGAATAATGGAAGAACAACATGAATTGATGAAAGTGAGTGTAATATGAACAATACGGTAGAAATACGAAAATGCAATGTAACTGTGTGAGAAAGTAGCCTCTTTCTAGCCTTGTTACCCCCACTTTTGGCCTGTTTGTGAGTATATGTCAGGGTGTTTTCACTGTCTCACTGGGATCCTGCTAGCCAGGGTCCAGTGCTCATAGTGAAAACCCTATGTTGTCAGTATGTTTGTTATGTGTCACTGGGACCCTGCTAGCCAGGACCCCAGCGTTCATAAGTTGTGGCCTATATGTATGTGTTCCCTGCGTGATGCCTAACTGTCTCACTGAGGCTCTGCTAACCAGAACCTCAGTGGTTATGCTCTCTCTGCTTTCCAAATTTGTCACTAACAGGCTAGTAACTACATTTACCAATTCAAATTGGCATACTGGTACACCCATATAATTCCCTAGTATATAGAACTGAGGTACCCATGGTATTGGGGTTCCAGGAGATCCCTATGGGCTGCAGCATTTCTTTTGCCACCCATAGGGAGCTCTGACAGTTCTTACACAGGCCTGCCACTGCAGCCTGCGTGAAATAACATCCACGTTATTTCACAGCCATTTACCACTGCACTTAAGTAACTTATAAGTCACCTATATGTCTAACCTTCACCTAGTGAAGGTTGGGTTCAAAGTTAGTTAGTGTGTGGGCACCCTGGCACTAGCCAAGGTGCCCCCACATCGTTCAGGGAAAATTCCCCGGACTTTGTGGGTGCGGGGACACCATTAAACGTGTGCACTGTACATAGGTCACTACCTATGTACAGCGTCACAATGGTAACTCCGAACATGGCCATGTAACATGTCTAAGATCATGGACAATTCCATGATCCCCCGGTTCTCTAGCACAGAACCCGGGTACTGCCAAACTGCCTTTCCGGGGTCTCCACTGCAGCTGCTGCCAACCCCTCAGACAGGTTTCTGCCCTCCTGGGGTCCAGGCAGCCCTGGCCCAGGAAGGCAGAACAAAGGACTTCCTCTGAGAGAGGGTGTAACACCCTCTCCCTTTGGAAATAGGTGTGAAGGCTGGGGAGGAGTAGCCTCCCCCAGCCTCTGGAAATGCTTTGATGGGCACAGATGGTGCCCATCTCTGCATAAGCCAGTCTACACCGGTTCAGGGATCCCCCAGCCCTGCTCTGGCGCGAAACTGGACAAAGGAAAGGGGAGTGACCACTCCCCTGACCTGCACCTCCCAGGGGAGGTGCCCAGAGCTCCTTCAGGGTGTCCCAGACCTCTGCCATCTTGGAAACAGAGGTGTTTGTGGCACACTGGACTGCTCTGAGTGGCCAGTACCAGCAGGTGATGTCAGAGGCTCCTTCTGATAGGCTCTTACCTCTCTTGGTAGCCAATCCTCCTTCTTAGGTAGCCAAACCTCCTTTTCTGGCTATTTAGGGTCTCTGCTTTGGGGATCTCACCAGATAACGAATGCAAGAGCTCACCAGAGTTCCTCTGCATCTCCCTCTTCACCTTCTGCCAAAGGATCGACCGCTGACTGCTCAGGACGCCTGCAAAACTGCAACAAAGTAGCAAGACGACTACTAGCAACCTTGTATCGTTTCATCCTGCCGGCTTTCTCAACTGTTTCCAGGTGGTGCATGCTCTGGGGGTAGCCTGCCTCCTCTCTGCACCAGGAGCGCTGAAGAAATCTCCCGTGGGTCGATGGAATCTTCCCCCTGCAACCGCAGGCAACAAAAGACTGCATCACCGGTCCTCTGGGTCCCCTCTCAGCACAATGAGCTTGGTCCCTGGAACTCAGCAACTCTGTCCAAGTGACTCCCAGAGTCCAGTGACTCTTCAGTCCAAGTTTGGTGGACGTAAGTCCTTGCCTCCCCACGCTAGACTGCATTGCTGGGTACTGTGTAATTTGCAGCTGCTCCGGCTTCTGTGCACTCTTCCAGGATTTCCTTTGTGCACAGCCAAGCTTGGGTCCCCGACACTCTAACCTGCAGTGCACAACCTTCTGAGTTGCCTCCGGCGTCGTGGGACTCCCTTTTGTGACTTCGGTGGACTTCATTTCACTTTTCTTCCAAGTGCCTGTTCAGGTACTTCTGCGGGTGCTGCCTGCTTCTATGAGGGTCCCTGACTTGCTAGGCACCCCCTCTGTCTCCTTACCCAAGTGGCGATATCCTGGTCCCTCCTGGGCCACAGCAGCATCCAAAAACCCTAACCGTGACCCTTACAGCTAGCAAGGCTTGTTTGCGGTCTTTCTGCGTGGTAATACCGCTTCAAGCTTCTTCCCAACGTGGGACATCCATCCTCCAAAGGGGAAGTTCCTAGTCCTCTTCTTTCTTGCAGAACTCCAAGCTTCTTCCAACCAGTGGCAGCTTCCTTGCACCCTCTGCTGGCATTTCCTGGGCTCCTGCCCACATTCAACACTGTCACGACTATTGGACTTGGTCTCCTTGTCTTACAGGTACTCAGGTCTGGAAATCCACTGTTGTTGCATTGCTGGTGTTTGTTCTTCCTGCAGAATCCCCCTATCACAACTTCTGTGCTCTCTGGGGGTAGTAGGTGCACTTTACACCTACCTTTCAGGGTCTTGGGTTGGGCTATTTTTCTAACCCTCACTGTTTTCTTACAGTCCCAGCGACCCTCTACAAGCTCACATAGGTTTGGGGTACATTTGTGGTTCGCATTCCACTTTTGGAGTATATGGTTTGTGTTGCCCCTATACCTATGTGCTCCTATTGCAATCTAGTGTAATTTTACACTGCTTGCATTACTTTTCTTGCTATTATCTGCATCATTTTGGTTTGTGTACATATATCTTGTGTATATAACTTATCCTCATACTGAGGGTACTCACTGAGATACTTTTGGCATATTGTCATAAAAATAAAGTACCTTTATTTTTAGTACTTCTGTGTATTGTGTTTTCTTATGATATTGTGCGTATAACACCAGTGGTATAGTAGGAGCTTTACATGTCTCCTAGTTCAGCCTCAGCTGCTTTGCAATAGCTACCTTCTATCAGCCTAAGCTGCTAGAAAGACCTCTTCTACACGAATAAGGGATAACTGGACCTGGCACAAGGTGAAAGTACCTCTGGTACCCACTACAAGCCAGGCCAGCCTCCTACATTAAGGCCCATATTTATACTTTTTGACGCTAAACTGCGCTAACGCAGTTTAGCGTCAAAAAGTTTTGCGCCGTCTAACGCCATTCTGAAGCGCCATGCGGGCGCCGTATTTATGGAATGGCGTTAGACGGCGCAATCAGACCGGCGCTGCCTGGTTTGCGTGGGAAAAAACCACGTAGACCAGACAGCGCCGGCGTAGGGGGAAAATGGCGCATGGGCGTCTTAAAATGGGGCAAGTCAGGTTACGTCGAAAAAATCGTCTTAACCCGACTTGCGCCATTTATTTTCGACGCCCATCCCCCATCAACATGACTCCTATCATTGTAAAGATAGGAGTCATGCCCCCTTGCCCAATGGCCATGCCCAGGGGACTTCTGTCCCCTGGGCATGGTCATTGGGCATAGTGGCATGTAGGGGGGCACAAATCAGGCCCCCCTATGCCACCAAAAAAATATATAAAAAAAAAAAAATTATACTTACCTGAACTTACCTGAATGTCCCTGGGGTGGGTCCCTCCATCCTTGGGGGTCCTCCTGGGGTGGGCAAGGGTGGCAGGGGGGGTCCCTGGGGGCATGGGAGGGCACCTGTGGGCTCATTTTGAGCCCACAGGCCCCTTAACGCCTGCCCTGAGCAGGCGTTAAAAAGTGGCGCAAATGCGCCGTTTTTAGCCACGCCAACTCCCGGGCGTCTCTTTTGCCCGGGAGTATAAATACCACGTAAAGGCCTGGGAGTCATTTTTTAGACGGGAACGCCTCCCTTGCATATCATTAACGCAAGGAAGGGGTTCACGCTAAAAAATGACGCACATTCCGGGAACTTTGGCGCTATTCGCCTCTAACGCCATAGTATAAATATGGCGTTAGTTGGCGTTAGTTTTGCGTCGAAATTGCGTCAAAAAAAACGACGCAATTTCGGCGCAAACTGAGTATAAATATGGCCCTAACTGTTATATACATATGCACATTTAAAGGGACACTGCCTAGTCCTCATTGTGCGTGGGCCACAGGCCAAAGTCCAAGGCCCCACCTGTCACCTGCAGCAACACGGAGAGAACACTGCATGGCCATCGGTTGGAAAATAGGCAGGCACCTCAGGGGGACGGGGAACGTGGGTCACCTCAGCCAGAAGATGACAGAAGACAATTGGTTCTGGAGGGGGCAACATGCCCTGTGCTTGATCCTGGGGAGTACAAGGCCACAGTCGCTCAAGTGGGTGACTTGCCCACATGCTCTGGAGGGGGCAACATGCCCTGTGCTTGATACTGGGGAGTGCAAGACCACAGTCTCTCAAGTGGGTAACTTGCCCACATGCTCTGGAGGGGGAAACATGCCCCATGCTTGATCCTGGGGAGGCTGGGTTTGGTGGATGTCTTACCCACTGGTTCTGGAGGGGGCATCGTGCCCTGTGCTCTTCATCCTGGGGAGGCTGGTGTTGGTGCATGTCTTACCCATTGGTTCTGGAGGGGGCATCGTGCCCTGTGCTCTTCATCCTGGGGAGTGCAAGGTCACAGTCTGTCAAGTGGGTGTCATACCCACTGGATTTCCAGGGGGCAGGCCGCACAGCAGCCCATGGACGCATGACTACATACCATCCGCCAGCGGTGACGGCTGCTTAGTGGTGGTAGTGGTGCTGCTGCTGGTGGTGGTAGGGGGAGGCTTCAGCCCGTCCCCTGCAGCCTTGGAAGGCTGCACAACCATGGTTGGTGGTGTGGGCTCCATCCGAGTACCTGCACCAGGCCCCTTACCCTTCCTGCCTGCTGGGGCTGGCTCCTTACCCTTCCTGGCAGCAGCTGGGGCTGGCTCCTTGCCCTTCCTGGCAGCAGCTGGGGCTGGCTCCTTGCCTTTCCTGGCAGAGACTGGAGCTGGCTCCTTGGTCCTCAGGCCCGCGGCTGGGGCAGGCACCCTTTCCTTACGGCTGCCTGGTGCAGGCTCCTTCAACCCTTTAGCCATGTGCCCTGGATTCTTTCCCACCACAAGTGGGTGTGGAGACTAATGGCCCTGTGAACTGGGTAGCTGAGGTGCTTGCCTGGGTTTTTTCCACCCTGGCCAGGCATGAGGGACGGGGGAGAGGTAGCGAAGAGGTCAATGGTTGAGAGGAAAAGCTTCTTAGGGACATTAGGGCGGGAAGAGGGAGATCGTTTGGGAGTGGGGGAAGAGGAAGTGGTTGTAGGAGGTGTCTGTCTGCTGTGTTTGGGTGCAGGTGCATGGGCTGGATGCTGTTAGGTGTCTGAGTGCTTGCGTTTGTGTACCTTGGGGGGGCAGACACAGTGGGAGAGGACACAGGGGACGTGTGCATGGCTGTTGTGGAGGTGTCTGCCAGTGAGGTGTGTGTTCTTCAAGGTGTGGTGGTGATGCTGGTAGTCGATGAGGATGTAGTATGGTACTGGGAGGAAGGTGAAGGAGGAGGAGGAGGGAGACACAGTGAAAATAGTGGATGTTGGTATGTCTGTATCTGAGTGGTGTTTGTGTGAGTTTGACTGTGACACTCGTGTGTTGTCCTGTGTGCATGCTTGTCTGCCTGTGTGCTTGGGATAGAATAGGGTTGAGGGGAATGGGATTGGGTAGAGGATGTTGGAGGGGAAGGGTGGAAACAGGGACAATGGCTGCCATCAGAGAGGAGGCCAGAGCCTGGATTGATCTCTGTTGGGCCGCCAAGCCAATGTGAATGCCCTACAGGAATGCATTAGTCTGTTGCATCTGGTCTGCCTGCCCCTGGGTGGCGTTCACAATGGTTGACTGCCCTAAGGAGATGGATCTCAGGAGGTCTATAGCTTCCTCACTCAGGGCAGCAGGGCTCACTGGGGAAGGACCTGAGGTGCCTGGGGCGAAGGAGATGCCCACCCTCCTGGGTGAGTGGGCATGGGAAACTTGCTGAGGGGCTGCTGGGAGGGTGGTGCTGTTACAGGGGGTGGCAGCTGTACCTGTAGCTGGGGTGGTCACAGAGGTGTCTGCCACAACCAGGGAGCTTCCATCGGAGGAGGTATCTGTGACCGAACCTTCCCCTCCTGTCCACGCCATGGTGCTCCCCTTGCCCTCAGTCCCACTGGTACCCTTACCGTCGGTGGACTCTGACTCCTGGGTCCTGTGGGATGCAGCTCCCTCTGTCGCAGGTGCTTCTGCTCCTCTGCCAGATATTGGTAATGCACATAAGGACAGGGTGACAAAAAAAAAGTGGGGGGGGGGGGACAAAGGATACACTGGGTCAATGGCTGCACCAACACCACCGTTGGCGTACACAGCACACTCACACACAGGGAACAGCCCTACACACTATGCATTGCACCACCAGTGATATTGCTAGCCACCAAGGAATGGGGCGGGGTACACACAGCCAAATGCAGCACACCTGGGACCCACGCAGCCCTGACCAGTGTTGGATGCCTACGAGCTAGGTAGCAGGACTATCTCTTCAGGACCCTTGCCACCAATGGGACCTACTCTGCAATGTCAGGCCTGGCCTAGGGGCACCCACTGGCCCACATCCCCCACCCAGATACTACCCTAGCATGCATAAGTTGTAATGATGGGCACAGTACTCACCCCCTTGTGGCTGCTGTGATGCCCTCAAGCGCCCATCCAGCTCCAGATAAGCCACCACCAGTATGCGGGCCATCAGGGGGATCAGGGCTCTACGGGCAGCCCTTCCTCATTGGGAGGCCATCCCCAGCTGGGCCTCCGACGTCTTCCATGCCCAGTGTCTCAGGTCCTCCCCCGCTTCTGACAGTGGGTGCTCCACCTGCCGTAGACCCCCAGGATCTGCAAGTCCTTGGTGATGGCACACCGTATACCCTTCTTTTGATGGGCGCTGACCTGCAGAGGCAATACACACAGGAAATAGTATCATTCGGATCGTCCTGCCTGTTACTCATATGGCCCACTATACCCCTTTACATCACCATTCACACACATATGGCCCAGCACACAAGCTGTATGCCACCCAGGGGACATCCATCCACCGCCTACACGAGGACTTCACACACACCAACACATGCATTCATGCCACATGCACCGTGCCCACAGTGTACTCACCTGTTGGTCTGGAGACCCACACAGCAGTCCGTACTGGGGTAGGACACCATCCACCAGTCGCTCCACCTCCGCCGAGGTGAAGGCAGGGGCCCTTTCCCCAGTCACACAGGCCATGGTAGGTTCCAGACACAGGTCACAGCAGCACATGCAGTGTAGGTCCTCTCCTGTTGAAGGTCAGGTAGCAAGTGAGTGATCACTTAGAAAATGGCGGTCATGTCCGCGGCGGTGCATACTGTCACCGCCGGCGTACATCACCATTGGCCACTGTACCCCATAGGCCCAATGTTAACCAATGAGGAGTTGCACGGTGGTTCCCGACCCCCTCCCGCAACGTTGCACAACGTCAGTGGAGTTACCTCACTTCCACCTGTCCCTCCACACAGGACAGGCAAACGCCATTTCAGGGGGAGGGGGACAGGCCCTGGATAATAACTGCGTCACAGTTAAAACTGGACTTACAGGACAATCCCACTTCACCATTACAATTTAACTTCATGCATTGTACTGTTGTGGCTTTAATGTTCAGTTTGTGACCAGATCCTCACTCTTTTGTCCCTTAGACTGCAACTGCTGTGGATGAATAGGAGATAGCGACATACCCCTGTGTACAGACCCCTGGTGGACTTGGCAACAATGGAGGACAGGCACATTATCCTCACCTATAGACGACAGGGCCACGATCATAGAGCTGTGTGGCCAACTGGAGTCTGACCTAATATCTGCTATCTGTCACCCACTGGGATCCCCCCACTTGTGCAAGTCCTATCTGTACTCCATTTCTTGCAACTGGTTCTTTCCAAGTGACAGTGGGCTTGGCAGCAGGAATGTCACAGCCAATGTTCTCAGTAGTGCTGACCAGAGTGTTGTCTGCCCTGATTAAACACATGTGCAGCTACATTGTTTTCCTCCAAGTGGAGGACTTACCCACACTGAAGGCTGACTTCTATGCAATGGGACATATCACCAACATCATTGGTGCGATTGATGGGACTCATATTGCATTGGTCCCTCCCTGTCGAAATGAACAGGTGTTCAGAAATCGTAAGAGTTTCCACTCCATGAATGTCCAGATGGTGTGCTTGGCGGACAAGTACATCTCCCATGTCAATGCAAAGTATCCTGGGTCTGTACATGATGCCTTTATCCTGAGGAATAGCAGCATCCAAAATGTGATGGCCCAACCACAGAGGCTCTGGGTGTGGCTAATAGGTGAGGCTTGGTTCCCAGCCAGTATGGGTATGGTGTGGGCCATATAGGATAGTATGTGGCTAAATGTTGTCCCTCGATATTTGCAGGTGACTCTAGTTACCCCAACCTATCATGGCCACTGACCCCTGTGAGGAATGCCAGGACAAGGGCAGAAGAACGTTACAATTAGGCACATGGGTGAACAAGAAGGATAATTGAACGTACCTTTGGCCTCCTGAAGGCCAGGTTCAGGTGCCTCCATCTAACAGGTGGATCCCTGTGTTATTCACCCAAGAAGGTCTGCCAGATAATCATGGCATGCTGCATGTTGCACATCCTTGCCTTGAGATGCCATGTGCCTTTTCTGCAGGAGGAGGGGGCTGGAGATGGCCATGTGGCAGCAGTGGACCCTGTGGACAATGAGGATGAGGATGAGGACAACAGAACAACAGTGATACGACAATACTTCCAATGACACACAGGTAAGACAGTGTAACTTCACATTTCATTGTTATTATTTGGATTACATTTGGCACTGGCATGCTGTTATTTCTCACTTCTATGCCCACTCACTGTACCCTTTGGGACATCATTTTGCAGATGTTGATGTCCCCCTATCGCTCCTGGTGTGATCGGCAGGAAACTACAGGTCTTTCCTATGTGAACATTACTGTACAGTTAAATTGCATTGTTTGTACCTGGTTATACAGATACATACATAAATAATTTTACATACTCCATATTTGTATTTTTTCATAGGGTGTTTATTGAAGTGCTAAGAAGAAGAGGGGCAAGTGCATTGGGATTGGGTGGTGATGGAGGAAAGTCCAGGGTATTGTTCCAGTCTGTTTGTAGCACAGGTGCATTGTGCATGGGGATATAGGAAGGGGAGCAATGGCAGTTCAAGGTTGACAGGGTGGGACACAAGGGTAACAATCAGGAGAGTCTCATTTCCTGGTGGGGGTCTTAGCAATAGTCTCTGGCTTCTGCCTGTATCGCAGGGAACGTTTGCAGGGTGGTTCACCTTCTGCAGAGGGAGGGGTGCTGGTGGCCTGTTGGTCCTGTGGCGGGGCCTCCTGTCCACTAGTGGCATCGGAGGTGGTAGGCAGTTCAGATGTCTGGCTAGTGGGAGGGGCCCGCTGGTGTGAGACTGCCTCCCTCATAATGTTTGCCATGTCTGCCAGCACCCCTGCAATGGAGACCAGGGTGGTGTTGATGGCCTGCAAGTCCTCCCTGATCCCCTGGTACTGTCCCTCCTGCAGCCACCTGTTCTCATGCACGTTGTGGAGGATTTGGCCCATCGTGTCCTGGGAATGTTGATTGGCTCCCAGGAACTCGGAGAGAGCCTCCTGGAGAGTCTGTTCCCTGTGCCTGTCCTCCGCCTGGCGCACAGCAGTCCTCCCAGTGTCCCTGTTGCCCTGTGCCTCTGTCCCCCGAACCGTGTGTCCCCTGCCACTGACCCCAGGTCCCTGATTGTCATGGGTTTGAGGTGTGCCCTGGGGTCCCTGTAGAGGTGGACACACTGCTGATTGACGTGTCCTGGGACAAGAGGTATGGGTTCGTTGGGTGGGTACTGTGGGTACTATGGGCCTCCTCAGTTGGAGGACTGGATAGTGCTGGCACCTCTTCTCCGCTGACATTGGCTGGGATACCTGTGGGGATGTAAATGCTGTTTTATTGTTTCTGTGTGTGACATATTGTGCGTCGGTGGGTGCCCTCTTTGGTTGTATTTGCCCTGGCAGCTTTAATTTGTGTAAGTTGGTATGTGGTGGCTAGCTGATTCTTTCTAGTGTGCATGCTTTGGTGATAGGTGTCCATGCAGGGCTGTGAGTGATGTGCATTCATTGGTAGTGCATGCAGGGCATGCCATTGGGATGGGTGGGATGTGATGGTGGGGTGTGTGGAAGGTGGTGGAGTGATGGGAGTGAGGGTATGTGATGGCATGCAGGTGGGGGGGGTGATAGCAGTCTAGAGTTGACTTATTGGTAGCGCATGCTGGGCATGCCATTAGGATGGGTGGGATGTGATGGTGGGGTGTGTGCGAGGTGGTGGAGTGATGGGAGTGAGGGTATGTGATGGCATGCAGGTGAGGGGGTGATAGTAGTATAGAGTTGACTTACCAGAGTCCAGTCCTCCTCCTACTCCAGGCAGGCCCTCAGGGTGCATGATTGCCAAGACATGCTCCTCCCATATTGTCAGTTGAGTGGGAGGAGGTGGGGGTCCACCGCCAGTCCTCTGTATAGCGAGCTGGTTTCTTGCTGGCATGGAACGTACCTACCCCGTAGGTTTTTCCACCTCTTCCTGATGTCGTCCCTTGTTCTGGGGTGCTGTCCTACACGTTCACCCTGTCCACGATCCTCCGCCGTAGCTCCATCTTCCTAGCAATGGATATTTGCTGCACCTGTGCTCCAAATAGCTGTGGCTCTCCCCTGATGATCTCCTCCACCATGACCCTTAGCTCCTCCTCTGAGAATCTGGGGTGTCTTAGTGGTGCCATGGGTTTTGTGTGAGTTGTGTAGGTGAGGGTGTGTAGGGTGATGTGTTGGGGTGTGTGATGTGGTGTGCGTGGGTGGGTGTTGTATTGTTGGAGGTGGTGTGTGGCTCTGGTTTTGTCTGTAGTCATGATGTCTGTCTCATGCCAATGGTTTTTAATGGTAAAGGGTTTCTCAGTAATGTGGGTGTGTGTTTTATAGTGGTGTGGGTGTGTGGGTGTGGTGTGTGTATGGTTGTCAGGTGTGTGTAGTTTGAATTGTCCAATGTGGTGTTTTTTTGTATTTGTGTGTGTATTCTGAGTGCGAAGGTATGTACCACCAATGGTTTACCACCATTGAATTTCCGCCATGGTGATTCGAGGGTCATATTGTGATGGGCGTTGTTCTGTTGGCATAACGGTGTAGGTTTGGATACTGCCAGTTTATCACTGACCTTTGGTGTGGTGGAAATATGTCAGTGGCTGAAT
Organism: Pleurodeles waltl; assembly: GCF_031143425.1. Classification (NCBI taxonomy): domain Eukaryota; kingdom Metazoa; phylum Chordata; class Amphibia; order Caudata; family Salamandridae; genus Pleurodeles; species Pleurodeles waltl. Next base: position 1,021,508,029 of record NC_090450.1, on the reverse strand, counting down.
AGTTACGGATTGGTGTGTGTGTGTCATAATATGGTGAACAGATATTAGTCGCGGTGGCGGTATGTTGGCGGCAGTCAGCGTGGCGGTAAGTGGGATTTACCACCAATGTCATAATGAGGGCCAGAATGCTTCTGGAGGGACTTACCAGGATTCAGTGCTGGAATCTTGGTATGCTGCTGCTGTGCTGACCTGTGACCTGCCTGGTCACTTTGGAGGAACTACCACTTGCCTGCATCCACCTTGCGCTGGCCTGCTGCTGGGCTCTGCTTCCAACTGCTCCATTGTACTTGGTCCCCTAGGGGCAGGGCGATGTGCCCCCTGACTCCTGCAACTGCCTAAAGCATTAGAAGTGCTTCATTTCATCACACAGCGCCTGGAGTGCACTTTATTCTCTGGTCCTGTGGCACCCTGAAAGCTCCTTGTTGTTTAAATGAATAGCACCTCGAAGAGAGCATCGATTTGTGCCCCCAGTGCTCGTGGGTGCGTTGCTGTGCTTGAAAGCACCGCCGCAGCCCGGGTGGGCTGTTTGTGTAAAGCACAAAGGTAGCATGCTGCCTGGTGCCCCCACGGCACGAAGAAAAGAGCAGTCGGAGCAAGCATGCTCCAAACGTGCCCCAGAGGCAAGGCACGCTCCAAGAAGCGCCCCCGGGGCACAAGTGTAGGAAAGTACCATCTTGCCTGGCATGATACCCCCATTTTTACTTCTGTGTCACTTTGATTATGCCTGTCTCACTGGGATCCGGCTAGACAGAACCCCAGTGCTCATAGTTTGTGGCCTGAATGTGTTCCCTGTGAGGTGCCTAACTGTGTCACTGAGGCTCTGCTAATCAGAACCTCAGTGCCTATGTTCTCTCTGTCTTTAAAATTGTCACTGCAGGCTAGTGACCATTTTTACCAATTCGGATTGGCACACTGGAACACCCATATAATTCCCTAGTATATGGTACTGAGGTACCAAGGGTATTGGGGTTCCAGGAGATCCCTATGGGCTGCAGAGTTTCTTTTGCCACCCAAAGGGAGCTCAGACAATTCTTACACAGGACTGCCACTGCAGCCTCAGTGAAATAACGTTAACGTTATTTCACAGCCATTTTACACTGCACTTAAGTAACTTATAAGTCACCTATATGTCTAACCCTCACTTAGTGAAGGTTAGGTGCAACGTTAGTAAGTGTGAGGGCACCCTGGCACTAGCCAAGGTGCCTCCACATAGTTCAGGGCAATTTCCCCGGACTTTGTGAGTGCGCGCACACCATTACAAGCGTGCACTACATATAGGTCAATACCTTTATGTAGCTTCACAATGGTAACTCCGAATATGGCCATGTAACATGTCTAAGATCATGGAATTGTCACCCCATGCCAAATGCGGTATTGGGGTGCCTATCCCATGCATCCCCGAGGCTCCAGCATGGACCCCGGGTACTGCCAAACTAGCTCTCTGGGGTTTTCACTGCAGCTACCGCTGCTGCCAACCCACAGACAGGCTTCTGCCCTCCTGGGGTCTGGGCAGCCCAGTCCCAGGAAGGCAGGACAAAGGATTTCCTCTGAGAGAGGGTGTTACACCCTCTCCCTTGGGAAATAGGTGTTAAGGGTTGGGGAGGAGTAGCCTCCCCCAGCCTCTGGAAATGCTTTGAAGGGCACAGATAGTGCCCTCTTTGCATAAGCCAGTCTACACCGGTTCAGGGATCCCCCTGCCCCTGCTCTGGCGCGAAACTAAACAAAGGAAAGGGGAGTGACCACTCCCCTGTCCATCACCACCCCAGGGGTGGTGCCCAGAGCTCCTCCAGTGTGTCCCAGCCCTCTGCCATCTTGAATGCAGAGGTGGGGTGGCACAATGGAAGCCTCTGAGTGGCCAGTGCCAGCAGGTGACATCAGAGACCCCTCCTAATAGATGCTTACCTGACTAGGTGGCCAATCCTCCTCTGAGGGTTATTTAGGGTCTCTCCTGTGGGCTTCTCTTCAGATAACGAATGCAAGAGCTCACCAGAGTTCCTCTGCATCTCCCTCTTCGACTTCTGCCAAGGATCGACCGCTGACTGCTCCAAGACACCTGCAAAACTGCAACAAAGTAGCAAGAAGACTACCAGTGACATTGTAGCGCCTAATCCTGCCGCCTTTCTCGACTGTTTCCTGGTGGTGCATGATCTGGGGGCTGTCTGCCTTCACCCTGCACTGGAAGCCAAGAAGAAATCTCCTGTGTGTTGATGGAATCTTCCCCCTGCTAATGCAGGCATCAAACTTCTGCTTCACCGGTCCTCTGAGTCCCCTCTCATCGTGAAGAGCGTGGTCCCTGGAACACAGGAGCTGGATCTAAGGGACCCCAACAGTCCAGTGGTCCATCAGTCCAAATTTGGTGGAGGTAAGTCCTTGCCTCCCCACGCCAGAATCCTGTGTACTGCGTGAACTGCAGCTGCTATGGCTTCTGTGCACTTTTGCAAGGAATCCTTCGAGCACAGCACAGCCCAGGTCCCCAGCACTTTATCCTGCATTGCTCAACTTGCTGAGTTGACCACCAGCTTCGTGTGACCCTCCTTTGTAATGTTGAGATGACCACCGTTCTCAGTTTTCTTGAACCCGTGTTCAAGTACTTCTGCGGGTGCTGCCTGCTTTGGCGTGGACTCTCTGTATTGCTGAGCACCGCCTCTGTCTCCACCTCAAAGGGGCTACGTCCTGGTTCTTCCTGGGCCAGGGCAGCAGCCATTGTCTTTAACCTCGACCTTTGCAGCTAGCAAGGCATGTTTGTGGTCTTTCTGCGTGAAAACAATTCTGCATCCTCCAGCACGTCATGGGACATCTTCTGTGCAAAGGAGAAGTTCCTGGCATCTTCCGTTGTTGCAGAATCTTCATCTCCTTCCACCCGGAGGCAGCCATTTTGCACCTTCATCCGGGGTTTAGTGGGCTCCTGCCCCCCCTGGACACTTTCGTGACTCTTGGACTTGGTCCCCTTCCTTTACTGGTCCTCAGGTCCAGGAATCCGTCTTCAGTGCTTTGCAGTCAGTTGTGGTCTTTGCAGAATCTCCTATCATGACTTTAGTGTGTTTCTGGGGAATTAGGGTCACTTTACTCCTACTTTTCAGGGTCTTGGGGTGGGGTATCTTGGACACCCTTAGTGTTTTCTTACACTCCCAGCGACCCTCTACACACTACACTAAGCCTGGGGTCCCTAAGTGGTTTGTATTCCACTTTCTTATTATATGGTTTGTGTTGCCCCTAGGCCTATTGCATCCTATTGTATTGTACAGTGTTTGACCTACCTTTCTAAGTGTTTACTTACTTGATTTTGGTTTGTGTGTATATTTTGTGTATTTAGCTTATCTCCTAAGGGAGTATATCCTCTGAGATATTTTTGGCACATTGTCACTAAAATAAAGTACCTTTATTTTTGGTAACTCTGAGTATTGTGATTCTTATGATATAGTGCTATTTGATATAAGTGGTATAGTAGGAGCTTTGCTTGTCTCCTAGTTCAGCCTAAGCTGCTCTGCTATAGCTACCTCTATCAGCCTAAGCTGCTAGAACACTACTAATCTACTAATAAGGGATAACTGGACCTGGCACAAGGTATAAGTACCAGCAGGTACCCACTATGACCCAGGCCAGCCTCCTACAACAAGTAGGCACCCACTTTGGTGCCTGCTCACTGCTGCGGCCCGGGCGGGCTCCTCTGTTGTCTGGACATGTCAGGCAGGGAAGGAAGCCTCATCGGTGGTTCCCCCTGCCCCACCGGGGCCCTTTGTTGTGTGTTGCGAGACGGGTGGGGACAGAAGCCTCATCGGAGGCTCCCCACCCCACTGGCGCCCTCATTGTATTTTTGGAGACCGTGGGCGGGGCAGAAGCCTCACTGGAGGCCCCTGCACCACAAGGTCACCCGTTATGGCCCCAATTGTTGTTCTGGCTTTGCCTCCCCTTCTGGAGTGCAGGCTCCAGGAGGGGCCCAATATAAAACCCAGAGGAAAACAGCTGAGACCACAGCACTCACAGCACAAATATTTACACACACGAATACGAAGTCTGATGTAAGAAGTCCATTAGTCAATCAATCAAACATTTGTAAAGCGCGCTACTCACTCACTAGGGTCTCAAGGCGCTGAGAGGGTGGGGGAGAACTGCTACTTCATGAATAACGAGGTCTTGAGGCATTTCCTGAAGGTCAGGAGGTCCTGGGTCTGTCGTAGGTGGGCTGGGAGGGTGTTCCAGGTCTTGGCGGCGAAGTGGGAGAAGGATCTGCCGCCCGCTGTAGTTTGATGGATGCGAGGGACGGCGGTAAGGGCAAAGTTGGCGGAGCGGAGTTGGCAGGTGGGAGTGTGGAAGGTGAGTCGCTCTTTGAGGTAGGCCGGGCCTGTGTTGTAAAGAGCTTTGTGAGCATGGATGAGGAGTTTGAAGGTGATCCTCTTGGTGACACGAAGCCAGTGAAGGTCTCTGAGGTGGGCTGAGATGTGGTCGCGGTGAGGGATGTTAAGAATGAGGCGTGCAGAGGCATTCTGTATATGTTGTAGTTTCTTCTGGAGCATGGCTGTGGTTCCTGCATAGAGTGCATTGCCGTAGTCTAGTCTGCTGCTGACAAGGGCGTGGATGACCTTTCTTCTTGTTTCGGTGGGTATCCATCTGAAGATCTTGCAGAGCATGCGGAGGGTGTTGAAGAAGGAAGATGAGACGGCGTTGACTTGCTGGGTCATGGTGACTGATGAGTCTAGGATGAATCCTAGGTTGCGTGCGTGGGTGGCGGGTGTAGGTGCGGTTCCTATGGTGGCTGGCCACCAGGAGTCGCCCCATGCGGAGCGGTTGGAGCCGAGGATGAGGATCTCTGTCTTGTCTGAGTTAAGTTTGAGGCAGCTCTTCTCCATCCAGTTGGCGATGGCAAGCAGTCCATCGTGGAGGTTGGTTTTGGCGGTGGCGGGGTCCTTGGTGAGTGAGAGGATCAGCTGGGTATCGTCGGCGTAGGAGACAATGTTGAGGTTGTGGGATCAGACGATGTTGGTGAGCACTGCCATGTAGATGTTAAAAAGAGTTGGGCTGAGAGAAGATCCTTGGGGAACGCCGCAGATGGTTTTGGTGGCCCCGGACAGGAAGGGAGGGAGGCGGACTCTCTGAGTTCTGCCGGAGGGGAAGGAAGTGATCCAGTCCAGAGCTTTGTGGCAGATCCTGGCATCATAGAGGCAAGTGCAGAGGGTGTGGTGGCAGACGGTGTCAAAAGCAGCCGAGAGGTCCAGGAAGATGACGGCCGCTGTTTCGCCTTTGTCGAGCATGGTCCTGATGTCGTCGGTTGCGGCGATGAGGGCGGTCTCGGTGCTAATACTGCTTTTGACATTTCATATACTGATGTATTCGTGTGTGCAAATATTTCTGCTTTGAGTGCTGTGGTCTCAGCTGTTTTTCTGTACATTGTGTGTATTTCTTATACATAAGTTTCTTATCTTTGGGTAGTAGGGCAATTGACCATTGAGCACCACTCTGAGTTTACTTACTCACATACCAGTTTGGACACAACAAGGAGGTGCAGTTTTTTGCCATTGCTACCTTCCACACAGTTGTATACCTAAAGCCCAGAGTGGGTGCGTGCCGGCCCCCTCCCCCTAATATCAGCCCAAGGCCCCTGTTTTGCACAGAGGAGCACCAGGGCCCCCCTTGTGTTTCTCTGTGGCACTAGAGGTTCTGTGCCATCATACAAACAGGTAGTCTTAATAAACATATGATTTCAAATGTTCCCAGTATGGACATTGTGGATTATCATGCTAACCTGGTTTTCCTTTTGATGATGTGCCATATATGTGCTGATGTTCCTTTTATGGGAATGACATGCTGAAATGTTTTTACTACTTGTCATATGTTTTACAATGTTCCTGGTATGGGCATTTATGATATTTCAATGACAAGTGCATTTCCCTAGTAATGTGACTACTGACTACTGTTTATGTTGCAGAATAATAAGTAACCTGTGTATTAGGTGTGACTACTGCTGGTTTCTGCAGAGTAATTATTGTGTAACGTTCTGACAACTGCTTGGGTAGCAGGGTATTACTGACATATTGTGTTTGGTCTAATTATGTTGTGTATAATACAGTTTATTTTTATATAACTTGGTGTTGTTTTTCCTTTGTGGTGGGGATAGTGCCTCACGTCTGTTGTGTGTGTTGTGCAAATGCTTTACACATTGCCTCTGGGATAGGCCTGACTGATCGTGCCAAGCTACCAAGGGGGTGAGCAGGGGATATCTTGGATGTGTAATTCCCTTGCCTTGACTTGAGTGGGTGGATTCTGCTTGGTTAGGTGCATACCCTAGCCAACCAAAAACCCAATTTCTAACAATGGGGTTTTTGGTCCACTACTTATACTCATTTCTGCCTTTGAAGTAGGTAAACTTCTAAGGAAAGTCTCTGTTATTTACAAGTTCCTGCCTTGCCCAGTTCAGGTACAGACGCACATTCGGGGGTTGGAGACTGCATTGCATGAGGGCAGGTACAGCCCTTTCAGGTGCAGTTGTCAGCTCCTCCCTCTCCACTCTAGCCCAGGAGACTCATCAGGGTATGCAGGACAGAGTCCAACTTTCAAGCTGACCCAGACATGGATTCCAAAAACAGTCAGAGGCACAGAATGGGTAAGCAAGAAAATAACCACTTTCTAAAAGTGTCATTTTCAAACTGACAATCTAAAAACTAACTTTACCAAAAGATGTATTTTTAAATTGTGAGTTCATAGAGCCCAAACTCCACATCTCTGTCTGCTCCCAATAGGAAACTGCACTTAAAATATATTTAGAGGCAGTCCCCATGTTAAGGGGTCAAAATAGCAGTGCATGATTGCACACACAGACACTGCAGTGGCAGGTCTGAGCCATGTTTACGGGGATACTTATATGGGTGGCACAATCAGTGTTGCAGGCCCACTAGTAACATTTGATTTACAGATCATGGGCACCTCTAGTGCACTTTACTGGGGACTTACTAGTAAATCAAATATGCCAATCAGGGATAACTAACCACCAAAACATTTTAGACAGAGAGCATAGACAATTTAGCACTGGTTAGCAATGGTAAAGTGCCCAGAGTCCTAAAGTCAACAGAAACTGGTCTGAGAAAATAGGAGGAAGGAAGCAAAAAAGTTTGGGGATGACCCTGCAAAAAGTGCCGGGTCCAACACAAGGCATGTGCCATACAGGACCATATTGCACATCACTACAATAAACATATATCACTACGAACACAACAAAATACCATGCAACCAACTTTTCAGCTACATACACAAACCTATCACACAATACACTTTAATGTAGCGAGTGGCCATTGGTGGAGGACTCTGATGAAGATGTTGCAGATCCGGTCTCCCCCTTGGCACTTCCCTCGCCCTCCGGGCCATTTGGTGTCCCTCGGTGTCTGTGGTGTCGTGACTAGAGATCCCATGGCCTAAAGCTTCTCCACTTAACTGTGTCCTGTCTCCGTTGCCTGGTAGTGCTGATGCTGCAATTAGATAGTGAAGAAGGGTCATCTCATTCACAAGATAACACTTCCATCACAAACAGACAGGTTTCACATACCATCCTGTCTACTGACCCCCTCAGTTAGTACCAGTAAAGTGCCAACATCATGTAGCACACAATACAATGCATGCCCCTCAATGTCGCAACTGTAAAACACCAGCCAAACTAGCTAACGGAAACCTACAGTACCATGAATGAAGTAGATGAATCACACTGACCATACCATGACTAGGTGGCTATTCCACTTTACACAGGTGCCTTATTAAGAACAACAAAGGCAAGCAATATATTCCCATTGTAAGACAGCTTAACAATTACACAGACCCAATCCTTACCACACAAATACATTGCCCTGATATTATGTACCAGGCAATAACTTGTGTTGCCAAGTAAAGTCAGTCAAACCAGGCAAAAACAAGTCATACCTTCACCAAGTGACATAGATACAACCATATCACTATGGACACATACCGATATACGACACATCAACATGTCACATCTGCCAACTGTTAGTCAAGGACTTTGAACACGTCACACACACACATGCACCAATTGTGATGTAGCAAGAAGTGAGAAGAGACTCAGGTCTAATCTATCTATGATAAATATCTCCAGAAGACAAACAGTATAAGTCATGTAAATACCAAGTAAGCTCACACCAATGTCCCACACACAATAAGAAGATTACTATATTGTGTATGTATAAAATATACTCCTGTGCTGTGCCGGAAGGAGGGAAACAGACTGTGCAAACTTTAACATGAGTAAACCAATGTGCAACTGAATGACAAGCACCATCACTACCCACACATCAGACATGGCAAGCCTGTCATCTGTCTGTGGAACATTCCTAGAGGCAAAGCATAAGTGATGCTAAAATAACTGGTACACCAACCATGATGCAAGCCAACAATCAGGTCACACTTTTTTGCCTACAAACAGGTGTATATGAACTACCTCAACTGCACCAAATAAGTGTATTGTCAAACATGAGGTTCCCAAACAACCAGGCCTCGTTTGACATATCCTTCATACCTACAGCAGGTACAGCAGATACATTCCAATGGTGAGGTATGAATTTCCAATCAGTATACACATGATGTTGACACAATACTGTCTGGGCCATAGCTGTGAGTGTACCACCATTGTCTATCTATCATACCTACAAAGGTATGCCATGGAAAAGAAATGTGGCTAGGTTTGAGCATGGTAGTCACATTCTTACATCTGGTGCCAACATGTGTGTCCCTGAATGAATGTAGCATATGCACACTGGTATCCACCATGCATATTGTCAACTATGATGGGACATCACACTTGTCAATGTACATTCCCCACTTACCAAGGGCGATTACCTGGCAACAGATGTGAAGATGTTAACTATGTATGTCAAGTGACATGTCTGATGGACACCACTGCATCACAAAATGTTGTTATTAGTCAGAAACCAACAAATACTGGAGCTGACTTGCCTCTGCTTGACTTAAAATCACAGATAGACATACCCCCTGATACATAGCACAGGGCAGAGAGCAAGAACCTACCCACCTTTCTACTTTGACATTAGGGAGGATTGAACTGTTGTGGGAACTAACATCCACCAAGGTAGTAAAAGCAGATTACTGGAGTATAAAACACAGTCAAATGTGCTCCGTTCTGTGCCATAGGACTGAGGGGCCCCCATAGTTGAGTACCATGTCTAAAAACAAAATTGAATGTGCACACCTGGTGCCAATACATGACTTGTGTACATCAACGTGATAACAGGAGATCTGTGACACATTACACTAACCACATTGTCAGAGCTAACATTCTGTCCCTCACTCAATCACCTGGTAAAGGAGCAAACATGAGTTACGTCTGTACTTATCCACTTGTGGCTGCTGTGCTGCCCTCAAATGCCCCTCTAACTCAGGGTAGGCCACAGCCAGAATGCGGGCCATTAGGGGGGTCATGGTCCGATGGGAACCCCGTCTTTGTTGGGAGGACAGCCCCAGCTGGGCCTCTGCAATCTTCTGGGCTGTCTCAGGTCCTCCCACCTCTTCCGACAGTGGAAGCTCTGCCGGCTGTGGACCCCCAGGGTCCACACCCTCTTGCCGATGGCACGCCAAATCCCCTTCTTCTGATGGGTGTTGACCTGCATGGATGCCAAAGGCAAGAAAGAAAATCATGTCCACAAGTCCCACATAAGAACAGGAGGCGTTAACTACAAGTCAGTCCAACAAGCCACTGACAAACAGTCTTGACCACCCTGTCCCCCAAGGCACATAGCAGACATTGGATTGGAGGGCATTACTGCTAACACTCCCCACAACGCTACCCATCACAACCACCTGCTCAGCCCCTGCGCTGAACAGTTAGTAGCACAGTGTGCTTTGTGTGCCATGAGCAATCTACATGACACTGACCAGCAATACAATATGATATATCACACAAAATGGCAAATGACAACTACATCAAATAGCAGACATTGCAAACAGACATCCATAGTCCTGGATGATCACAAGCTGCACATGGTCCACACAAGACACAGCCAGGGTGCAGAAAGGCCCGTGTTGCCAGTACAACATACAAGGGAGTAACATGTTATGCAAATTAACATGCAAGCCTCTCCATGTGTGCACCTATGCACATACACTTGGAGGCACATGCTACTTTGCAAAGAATTTGAACTGTACTTCCAAAACATGTGTGCGCACAAAAGCTATGTCCAGGAAAGATAAACATAGCCTTGCAGTTGACAAGTCCAACATCATGTCAAATACACAAGGTCAAGTATCATGGAACATCAGTTCACAACACACTGTTTGCAAGAGTTCAATGCCCAGTAAACTAGGCATCATTACAACATTACAGAAAGCCCAGATGTGGCCACTGATGTGTGTGCAGATACAGTGAGGGCATACATAAGGTGAGAAACCAGCAGACAACATGCTGCACCAGCGCCAGCGGTCAGGTTAGCACATATGACCACACATCAAGCACATATGATGATGGGATTCACAAGGTTATGGCTGGCATTACACCTCTGCTAACCATATGCTACAGTCACAAGGTGGGTCAGGGACCATTCATTGCACACTCTCCACAATGTCTCAGGTCCCTAAACCTGTCACTTCACAGAGGTACATGCCCAGGAACTCAACCATTTTAGCACATTGATAGCACCTACAGGGCTTTAAGGACACATTCTGAAATATTACCCATAGGCCTTTGCTTACTAAATCAAAGCTTAGTCGACATACAGATACATATGTGCCCATGGCGCTCTTACCTGCACCTCTGGTGCTCCATAAAAAGGTCCTCATCCACCTGCTTCTCCAGCTCTTCTGGTGAGAAGGCAGCAGCCCTATCACCTGTAGGATGTGCCATGATTGCTCCCAGTGGCAGTACACAGCTGCTCAGGTTGTGGAGTTATTGCTGGCAGCCGTGTCAGGAGTCAAGTGAGAGACTGATCAGGAGATGGTGGTCACGTCCGCCACGTACATGACCGTCACCACTGGCATATATGCTATTGGCCCTAGAGCACCACATGCAGCAATGTGTTCCAATGGCAATGCCCACTGCGGTAGTATCTGCCTACCACTATGATGACTTCCACCGGCGGTCACGGTCATTTCCTATTGTCCTGTGGAGAAAGTCAGGCAGTAGCCATTTTAAAGCCTTTAGATTGCCGGAAAAGTTCATTTTATGATGCGTCACAAGGTGGGAAACATATCTACGACATAATATTCAGTGCTGGCATTGTCCAAACATGTATGATTGTCCAGATTGAGGAGACATGTTGCTGTATAAAATTAAGGAATCTTTGGTGGCACAGTCAGCACCCTCTTGGCAATGGCCAAAATAGATTTTTTGGCTTTTAATTTCATTCGTAGTTTGATGTCAGTATCACATAGTCTCGCTGAGGCACCCGTTTACATTTACCTGTCATAATTGAGGCAAAGGGATGGCATGTAACTAATTTGCAATTTTTACCATTGGTATGTGTTATGTATCATGTTTTAACTGTATTAAATGGAATGTCACATTGTTTTATGAGACATATGTATTGACACTTACAAGAGACAGAATAAGCGATAGACGTACCTTCTTATTTTCACTCACATAGTTACCCTGAAATAAGAAGGGTCAGACAACCTCCAGGGCACCTTCCACTAGCAGACCTGCTGACCATGGAGGAAAGATGCGATTAGGTAGACAATCAAAGATCTCTGTCATCAGTTGGAGCCAGATCTGATGCCCTTCATCATCCAAACAGCATACAAGTAATGTATGTACAAGTCATGTCAGTGCTGCACTTCCTGGCCACAGTCTCCTTCCAAAATCCAGTGGCCAAACTGCAGGGATGTCCCAGTCTATGTTCAGTCTGGTCTTGGAGGCTGTTCCGTGTGCATTGTTAAAACACCTGGACAGCTACATCTGATTTCCACAACGTGAGGAACGTGCCCATGTGAAGGCTGAGTATCGTGGTTTGGCAGACATCCTACATGTAGTGGGAGCCATTGATAGAACCCATTTAGACTTGGTTCCCCCACATGGCAAGAAACAGGTTTATTAGAACAGGAAGAACTTCCACTCCATAAATGTCCAAGTAGTCTGTTTGGCGGACCTCTACATTTCCCAAGTATGTACACGGTACCCAGGTTCAGTCCATGATGCCTTCATCATGCAAAACTGCGCTATCCCACAACTGATGACATGGCAGTAGCCAGAGAAGGCCTTGCTGGTTGGTACGTCACATATGTAATGTGAGTTAGTATGCTATGTTTGTTGCCAATTGTAATGATGCCCTGGACTAATGTTTGCACATGTGTCCCGATTCCTTACAACGGACTCTGGCTGCCATGGTTGTTGACGCTAGTGAGAAATCCAACCACGCCAGGGGAAGTCTGCTTCAACGCGGCCCATGGTAGGACACGGCATGCCGAGGAGCAGGCTTTTGGGCTCCTGAAGGCAAGATTCAGCAGAATCGATACGTCTGGTGGAGCCCTCCTCTACACATCCACCAAAGTGTGTCAAATCATTGTGGCCTGCTGCAAGCTCCACAACCTCGCCCTGATAAGCCGGGACCCATACATCCCAGATGGGGGGGGGGGAGGGGCAGCAGGTCCACCAGGTGGGAATGCAGAAATGTCAAGTGAGGATGACAATGATGAGGATGAAGGTAGAGACATGCGGGCAGATCTCATCAATCAGTACTTCACCTGATTGTAAGTATGTGATGGTCTGTAATGTGACTGACTCAGTGGGGCAGTGTGGGGGCCACGAATGTTTGAAAAAGGTCTTTGTGTGACCATCAGACAGGTTATTTCTTACTTAGCAGTATAAAGCTCAGGCTTTCAGGCAAATTTAGACTTGGAGTTGTGACTCTCGTGAGAATCTACTTTGTTTGGGGCAGTCAAAATACAGAAACTGAGAAACAATAATATTTGGAACAGATATTTCTAGGTCATGTAAGCCTTTACCTGCCTAATCTCCTTGTTCATCACTATTTCCTTCCAGATCTCTTCACAATGGCGTCCTCATGAGCACATTTCCAAGTTGTGTCAATGGTAGGTGGGTTAAGATGGTCTGCCCTGTGAACAGGACATGGATTGATCCAGGTACTGTGTTACTTATGTTTCGGAGTGTATGAGTCCCATTCCCAGACTGTGAGGACCGTGGGATGGCAGTGATCTCTTCTGCACTTTAGACCTATTTGCCATGCTATGTGGGTCAAATGGTGTCATGTGTGATCATGTGTCTTTGAAACATTTCTTCCTGTGCAATCCGTTCACTCAGCCTTCACATTGTATTGATAATGATCATGTTTGACTGGTATGTAGTTGCTACTGGGTTTCCTCAGTGCAGGCCACTGTGCATGTGTGCCAACACTGACATAGGCGAGCAGCATGCCTACAGATACCTGACCATTGTAAGTGGAAGGTTCCCGGACTAGGGACAGTTGTACTTACCTCTGTCTGTATTATGGGGTATGTTCATTTGGTAGGTATGGTGTGGGTATGTGATAAGGGTCTAGCTGATGACAATTTCCACCAATCTGATTGCCTATTCGGATGGACTCAGTCTGACATGTTCCCTTACTTCAGTGGTTTTTGGAATGTTAGTTACTGAGACCTAAGCAGAAGCAAAAGGGTGTCAAGACTTACTTAACTATGAAATTCCTGACATTTGGTCAGCCTATGTGCTGCACAGTGTAATAAATAGAGATTAATGCTAGTCCACTTATGTTATAGTGTTGGTATTGCGCCCCAACATGACAGTACCTGGGGCATGTCCCTCCTCACATCCCCTTCATATGAGTCAATCATGAGCATGCAAGATGTTTGAGAGTAAACTTCTCACATAGATGAAAAATGACTCTCATACATAGATTGTGTTTTAGTTGTGTTTATTTACACGTGCACTGGGGATTAGGATGAATGTGGGCAAGTAAAAAATGGTCAGACAGTGAAGAGATCAGTCATGGTGGATGTTATCTTTTGAGTAGCTGCAACAACATTTTAAGTCCCAAGTCGGTGTCCTACTATCTTGGTAAATTGAAAAGTGGTTGTAGAAAAGTCAACAGGGTGCATCTGAGGCAAAAAATGGGAACCAATCAGTTGGGGAGTTACTTCCTGTCAGTGGTTGTAGTCTTGGCATGTTCACCTTCTGGTTGTTTGTGTGGAAATCCACGCTTGTGGGGAGTTCTTCAGCTGCAAAGGCAGGGGTGTCTGAGGCAGATCCTTCCCCTGGCAGAGCCTTCATTCCACTGACTGCCACAGATGTAGAAGGGGCTGGTGTAACTTGGCCCATGGAAGGGTCTGGTGTTGTAGACGTTCCCTGCTCAGGGTGGTGTTATGTCTCTCAGCACCCCTGTTAGGGAGACCATGTGGGCATTGAGGGCCTCCCACTGTTGCATGCCTTCCTTGTGGTTGTCCCTCTGAAGCTGCTTGATCTCCCCCACCATGACCAGTACCTGGTTCATCATGCCTTGGGATTGTTGGTAGGCTCCCAAGACTTGGGAGATGGTGTCCTGGCCAGAAGTATCCCTAGCAGCCTCATGCTTCTGGCCCACACCAACCCTCCCACACACCCTACCCCCACTTGCCTGCACCTGTAGCACAGTTTCACCATTGCCACTGGTGCTGGGTCCATCATTGTCAGGGATTTTGAATTGTGTCTCCGGTACCTGTACTGGGGGGCACATGATGGTTGTTACTGTCAGAGGGACACAGGTTTGGGGTGGCTGGTTGCCTGGGATGTAGATGCATCAGGGCTGAGAGGAGTTGATGTGGACAGGGTGAGGCTGACAGTTATAATTTGACCAGGTTGCCCAGATACATCCTCATTGTCCACACATCCAGGTGTGCTCTCCTCACTGAGGGTTTCATCCCGGGGGGAAGTGGCTGTCTCAGGGGTGCTTTCCATTGTCTCAGTGGCAAGAAGACCTGTTGAAGAACAGACGGACGCAGATTGTCATGTAACATGTGGTACCAGATTGGACAGGTAGATATGTTTTGGGCCATGTACAGATTGGCTTTGCTTGATCTCCTCATATTACAGTAACACCTACTTTCAATGATGGAGACCTGTAATTTGGGGTACAGATAATTCCTATTTAAGTCACCTTGCTACAGGACATCTGAGTACCTTGGCCCTTGGATGTCTGTTTATTGACTCATATATTGGCAGCAGTGTAACTTTATTTGTTCTATGGTACCTCCCAGTTAGCACTGCCTCATTATTGAGTCAACAGTCAGCTGCACAATGTCATGTGGACACTGACCTGGCCTGATATTTGGAATAACCATTCTACCTGGCCATATGTGTCATGTTACACCAAGTACAGCACACTGCGTGAGATCCCCCCAGGTGAGTGTAGTCCAATAGGTGAAGGGAGGTAGAAGGGACAGAGTAGCAGAGGATACAGTTGTAGATGTGTGTGGGGTATGCTGTGGCCCCTGTCTTTAGCATTCCTGTCAGTAGCTTTCCTATGCCTACAGACTATACAATAGTTACCCCCTAGGTGAGTACAGTTCTATAGGTGATGTGAGGTAGATTTGACAGTTTGGCAGAGGACACAGTGGTACCTTTGTGTTAGTGGTATTGGGCATTGCTGTCATTCCCACAGACTATACAATTGTGGAGCATTCAGGTGGGTTTACTCCATTGGTTAATTGACATGCAAGGCAATTGTCATTGTGGTACACTGTTCTGGTTTTCTTAATAGTGGAACAGTGCCTGATGGGAGTTGTAATGCTTTGAGTCCCTGTACTACCCAATCCATACAAAGATGTTGTGCCCCCAGGTGAGTTAACTTCGCATGTGATGCCAGACAGGGATATTTGGACAGTTGAACACAGGAGTGGTGAGCGGAGTAACAATGAAGGTAGCAAAAGGTGATCAGTGAGCGTGCATGTCAAAACATTTTGGTGACATTATTGGTGCAGTGACTTACCTGACTCAACTCTCCCAGGTGTTCCTGTCAAGCCCTCAAGATGTAGAATGGCCAAAACCTTCTCATCCCATGATGTGGGGAAGGAGGTGGGGGTCCACCTCCAGTCTTGAGGACCACCAGCTGGTGCCTGGTGGACATTAAACGCACCGTCTTCCTGGGATCATTCCACCTCTTCCTGATATCCTCCTTATTTGTGTCTGGGTAGCTGCCTACAGAATTAACCCTGTTGACTATTCTTTGCCCCATTTCCATTTTCCTCGCAATTGTAGCCTGCTGGATTTGGGCTCCAAATAAGTGTGGCTCTACTCTGATAATTTCATCCACCATGACTCTTAACTCATTGTCTAGGAAACGGGGATGTTTTGTGGTGACATGGTGGGGGTAGACAACACAAAAAAAAAAGAAACAGATGTTGGGGTGTAAGTGTTGTGTGGTGAGGAGGTGAAGGTGAGTAAATGATGTGCAGAGGTGCTATTATGTGTGGTGGGTGTGTTGTGCGGATGTTGGATAAGTGCTATGTCAAGTTTGGAGGGGTTCCTATTCCACAGTACTGTGTCTCTGCTTCTGGCCTTTGGCCTATATGTGTGTCATTGTAGATGCAAAGGATTGTGGTCTGTGAAGGGTTGTGTTTTATAGTGCAGTTTGTAGGTGTGTTGGGTGTGTAGATGTGTGTCAGCTATGTGGATTTTAAACTATTCAATGTGGTGTTGTGTATTACTGTGGTGACCGCTGACAGCTGTGGTTCGCACTGGCATTAGTTGTCCGCCATGGATGTACCGCCATTGTAAATTGTGACTCATAATAGGTTTGGTGATTGGTTGATGGGTTGACTATGTTGGTAGTTGGGCCGCCTATTTTCTGCCCTCCAGAGTCCTGACGGTGTTGTTTTTTTGGCAGGGTTTTGGCGGTCCTGCCTGTGTAACTCGTAATACGATGGTCTGTGTGACCGCCAATATGGTGGTCTATTGGCGGCCATTGCCATGGCGGTCTGGCTGTCAGACCATCAAATTCATAATGAGGCCTCAGGTCTTTATCTCCTTGAAAATTGAGGTTATGCATGTACACTGTGACAGTAGTACCACATTTGCAATTGATTCTTAAAAATTCAAGGTTGAACATGAGCACTGTGACAAAGGTCATTGGTTGTTCCCTAACTGTTTAAAGGTCTGCATGCACATTGTGACCGTGTCTCTGATTGGTTCTGAAATATTTGAGGTTGTGCATGCACACCGTGACAAAGGTACCAGGTCTTTGATTGGTTCATAAATATTCAAGGTTATGTATGCACATCGAGATAAAGGTACCAGGTGTTTGATTGGTTCTTAAGTATTCAAGGTCATGTATGCACACCAGGACAAAGGTACCAGGTTTTTGATTGGTCCTTAAATATTCCAAATCAGGCATGCAAACCGTAACAAAGGTACCAGGGCTTTGAATGGTTCCTAAATGTTCAAGGTTGTGCATCAACATCGTTAAAAAGGTACCAGGTTCTTTGATTGGTTCCTAAATGCTCAAGGCCATGCATGCACACCGTGACAAAGGTACCAGGTCTTTGTTTGATTCTTAAATATTCAAGATTTTGCATGCACAATGTCACAAATGTATCAGGTTTTTGATTGGTTCTTAAATATTCATCATTCATGCACAATGCGACACAAGTAGCAGGCCTTTGATTGGTTCTTAAATATTAAAAATCGGGCAAGCACACTGTAACAAAGGTACCAGGTCTTTGATTGGTTCTTAAATATTCAACGTTGTGCATGCACACCGTAACAAATATACCAGGTCTTTGATTGCTCCTTAAACATTCAAGGTTTTGCATGCACACCGTAACAAAGGCACCAGTCTGTGACTGGTGCTTGAATATTCAAGGTTGTGCATGCACACCGTAACATAGGTATCAGGTCTTTGATTGGTTCTTAAATATTCAAAGTCGTGCATGCACACCGTGACAAAGGTATCAGGTCTTTGATTGGTTCATATATATTCAAGGTTATGTATGCACATCGAGATAAAGGTACCAGGTGTTTGATTGGTTCTTAAGTATTCAAGGTCATGTATGCACACCAGGACAAAGGTACCAGGTTTTTGATAGGTTCTTATATATTCAATATCAGGCATGCAAACTGTAACAAAGGTACCAGGGATTTGAATGGTTCTTAAATGTTCAAGGTTGTGCATCAACATCGTTAAAAAGGTACCAGGTTCTTTGATTGGCTCCTAAATGCTCAAGGCCATGCATGCACACCGTGACAAAGGTACCAGGTCTTTGATTGATTCTTAAATATTCAAGATTTTGCATGCACAATGTCACAAATGTATCAGGTCTTTGATTGGTTCTTAAATATACAAGATTGTTCATGCACACTGCAACAAAGGTACCAGTTATTTGATTGGTTCTTAAATATTCAACGTCGTGCATGCACACCGTAACAAATATACCAGGTTTTTGATTGCTCCTTAAATATTCAAGGTCTTGCATGCACACCGCGGCAAAGGAACCAGGTCTTTAATTGGTTCTTAAATATTCAAGATCATGCATGCACACCAGGACAAAGGTACAAGTCTTTGATTGGTTCTTAAATATTCAAGGTCGTGCATGCACATCAGGACAAAAGTACCACTTTTTGATTGGTTCTTAAATATTCAAGGTTGTGCATGCACACATTGACCAAAGTACAAGGTCTTTGATTGATTCTTAAACATTCAAGGTTTTGCATGCACACCGTAACAAAGGCACCAGTCTGTGACTGGTGCTTGAATATTCAAGGTTGTGCATGCACACCGTAACAAAGGTATCAGGTCTTTTTATTGGTTCTTAAATATTCAAAGTCGTGCATGCACACCGTGACAAAGGTATCAGGTCTTTGATTGGTTTTTAAATGTTCATGGTTGTGCATGCACACCAGGAAAAAGGTACCAGGTCTTTAATTGGTTCTTGAATATTCAAGGTCGTGCATGCACACCGTAAGAAAGGTACCAGGTCTTTGATTGGTTCTGAAATATTCAAGGTTGTGCATGCACACCAGGACAAAGGTACCAGGCCTTTAATTGGTTCTTGAATATTCAAGGTCGTGCATGCACACCGCAACAAGGGTACCAGGTCTTTGTTTGGTTCTTAAATATTCAAGCATGCACACCACAACAAAGGTACCAGGTCTTTGTTTGGTTCTAAAATATTCAAGCATGCACACCTTAAGAAAGTTACCAGGTCTTTGATTGGTTCTTAAGTATTCAAGGCTGCGCATGCACACTGCGACAAAGGTACCAGGTCTTTGATTGGTTCTTAAATATTCAAGCATGCACACCGTAAGAAAGGTACCAGGTCTTTAATTGGATCTTAAATATTCAACATCGTGCATATGCACCAGGACAAAGGTACCAAGGGGGTTATTCTAACTTTGGAGGAGGTGTTAATCCGTCCCAAAAGTGACGGAAAAGTGACGGATTTACCACCAGCCGTATTACGAGTCCATTATATCCTATGGAACTTGTAATACGGCTGGTGGTATATCCGTCACTTTACCGTCACTTTCGGGACGGATTAACACTCCTCCAAAGTTAGAATAACCCCCCAAGTCTTTGAAGGGTTCTTAAATATTCAAGGTTGTGCATGCACATGGTAACAAAGGTACCAGGTCTTTCACAGGCTCCTAAATATTCAAGGCCGTGCGTGCACACCGTGACAAAGGTACCAGGTCTTTAATTGGTTCTTATCTATTCAAGTTTGTGCATGCAAACCAGGGCAAAGGTACCAGGTCTTTACTTGGTTATTAAATATTCAAGGTTGTGCATGCACACCGCAACAAAGGTACCAAGTCTTTGATTGGTTCTTAAATATTCAAGCATGCACACCGCTACACAGGTACCAGGTCTTTGATTGGTTCTTAAATATTCAAGCATGCACTCCGTAAGAAAGGTACCAGGTCTTTAATTGGTTCTTAAATATTCAAGATTGTGCATGTGCACCAGGACAAAGGTACCAAGTCTTTGTAGGGTTCTTAATTATTCAAGGTTGTGCATGCACATGGTAACAAAGGTATCAGGTCTTTCACAGGCTCTTAAATATTCAAGGCCATGCGTGCACACCGCGACAAAGGTACCAGGTCTTTAATTGGTTCTTATCTATTCAAGGTTGTGCATGCAAACCAGGGCAAAGGTACCAGGTCTTTGCTCGGTTATTAAATATTCAAGGTCATGTGTGCCCCCGTAACAAAGGTATCAGGTCTTTGATTGGTTCTTAAATATTCATGGTTGTGCATGCTTACACCAGGTCAAAGGTACCAGTTTGTTGACTGGTTCTTGAATATTCAAGGTTGTGCATACACACCAGGACACAGGTACCAGGTCTTTGCTTGGTTATTAAATAAGGTAATGGGTGCCCCCGATAACAAAGGTATCAGATCTTTGATCGGTTCTTAAATGTTCATGGATGTGTATGCACACCAGGACAAAGGTACCAGGTCGTTGATTGGTTCTTGAATATTCAAGGTTGTGCATGCACACCGTAACAAAAGTACCAGGTCTTTTTTTCATTCTTAAAAATTCAAGGTCGTGCATGCACACCGTAACAAAGGTATCAGGTCTTTGATTGGTTCTTAAATGTTCATGGTTGTGCATGCACACCAGGACAAAGGTACCAGGTTTTTGATTGGTTCTTAAATAGTCAAGGTCGTGCATCCACACCGCCGTGACAAAGGCACCAGGTCTTTAATTAGTTATTAAATATTCAAGGTTGTGCATGCACACCATAACAAAGGTACCAGGACTTTAATCAATTCTTAAATATTCAAGGTTGTGCATGCACACAAGGACAAAGGTATCAAGTGTTTGATTGGCTCTTAAATATTCAAGGTTGTACATACACTCCGTAACAAGGGTACCAGGTCTTTCATTGGTTCTTAAATAATTGAGGTTGTGTCTGCACACCCTAACAAAGGTACAAGGTCTTTGATTGGTTTTTAAATAACCAAGGTTGTATATGCACACCATGTTAAAGGTACCAAGTCTTTGACTGGTTCTTAAATATTCGAGATTATGCATGCACACTTCGACAAGTGTGCCAGGTCTTTGGTTGGTTCTTAAATTTTGAAGGTAGTGCATGCAAACCAGGACCAAGGTACAAGGTCTTTGATTGGTTCTTTAATATTCAAGGTTGTGCGTGCACAGCAGGAAAAAGGTACCAGGCCTTTGATTAGCTCTTAAATATTCAAGGTCTTGCATGCACACAAGGACAAAGGTACCAGGTGTTAGAATGGTTCTTAAATATTCAAGACCATTCATGCACACCATAACAAAGATACCAGGTCTTTGATTGGTTCCTAAATATCCAAAGCTGCATATGCGCACGAGGACAAAGGTACCAGGTCTTTGATTGGTTCTAAAATATTCAAGTTGTGCATGCACACCATAACAAAGGTATTAGGTCTTTGACTGGTTCTTAAAAATTCAAGGTCATGTGTGGCCCCCGTAACAAATGTATCAGGTCTTTGATTGGTTCTTAAATGTTCATGGTTTTGCATGCACACCATGACAAAGGTACCAAGTATTTGATTGGTTTTTAAATATTTAAGGTCATGCATGCACATGATAACAAAGGTACCAGGTCTTTCACTGGCTCTTAAATATTCAAGGCAGTGCATCCACACTGCGACAAAGGTACCAAGTATTTAATTGGTTATGAAATATTCAAGGTTGTGCATGCACACCATAACAAAGATACCAGGACTTTGATTGGTTCTTAAATATTCAAGTCTGTGCATGCACACTGCAACAATGGTGCCAGGTCTTTGACTGGTTCTTAAATATTGAATTTGTGAATGCACTTCGTAACAGAGGTACCAGGTCTTTAATTGGTTCTTAAATACTCAAGGTCATGTATGCATACATTAACAAAGGTACCAGGTCTTTGATTGGCTCTTAATTATTGAAGGTTGTGCATGCACACTGTAACAAAGGTACCAGGTCTTTGATTGGTTCTTAAATATTCAAAGATGTGCATGTACACCGTGACAAAGGTTCCAGGTCTTTGATTGATTCATAAATATTCAAGTTGTGCATGCACCTCATAACAAAGGAACAAGGTCTTTGATTGGTTCTTAAATATTCAAGGTCATGTATGGACATAGTAACAAAGGTACCAGCTCTTTGATTGATTCTTAAATGTTCAAGGTTGTGTATGCACACCGTAACAAAGGTACTAGGTCTTTGATTGGTTATTAAAGAGTCAAGGTCTTGCATCCACACCGTAACAAAATACCAGGTCTTTGATCGGTTCTTAAATATTCAAGGTTGTGCATGCACACCTTAACAAAGGTAGCAGGTGTCTGATTGGTTCTTAAATTTTCATGGTCGTGTATGCACACCGTAATAAAGGTACCAGGTCTTTGCTTGGTTATTAAATATTCAAGGTTGTGCATGCACACCATAAAAAAGCTATCAGGTCTTTGATTGTTTTTTTAATATTCAAGGATGTGCATGCACACCAGGACAAAGGTACCAAGTTTTGATTGGTTCTTAAATATTCAAGGTCATGCATGCACATGATAACAAAGGTACCAGGTCTTTCACTGGCTCTTAAATATTCAAGGCCGTGCATCCACACCGCAACAAAGGTACCAAGTATTTAAGTGGTTATGAAATATTCAAGGTTGTGCATGCACACCATAACGAAGGTATCAGGTCTTTGATTTGTTCCTAAATATTCAAGTTTGTTCATGCACACCTTAGCAAAAGTACCAGGTCCTTGATTGGCTCTTAAATATTCAAGTTTGTGCATGCACACTGCTACAAAAGTACCAGATCTATGACTGGTTCTTACATTTTCAAGGTCGTGCATGCACACCGTAACAAAGGTACCAGGCCTTTGCTTGGTTATTAAATATTCAAGATTGTGCATGCACACCAGGACAAAGGTACCAGGTTTTGGATTGGCTTTTAAATATTCAAGGTCTTGCATTCACACCAGGACAAATGTACCAGGTCCTTGATTGGTTCTAAAATATTCAAGTTGTGCATGTACATCACTACAAAAGTACCAGGTTTTTGTCTGGTTCTCAAATATTCAAGGTCCTGTATGCACACCGTAACAGGTCTTTCATTTGTTCTTAAATATTGAATTTGTGCATGCACAAAATAACAAAGGTAGCAGGTCTTTAATTGGTTCTTAAATACTCAAGGTTGTGTATGCACACCGTAACAAAGGTACCAGGTCTTTGATTGGTTCTTAAATACTCAGGGTTGTGTGTTTATACCTTAAAAAAGGTACCAGGTCTTAGATTGGCTCTTAAATATTAAAGGTTGTGCATGCACACCGTAACAAAGCTACCAGGTCTTTGATTGGTTCTTAAATATTCAAGGTCGTGCATGCAAATCAGGGCAAAGGTACCAGGTCTTTGATTGGCTCTTAAATATTCAAGTTGTGCATGCACACCGTAACAAAGGTAACAGGTCTTTGATTGGTTCTTAAATATTCAAGTTGTGCATACACAGCGTAACAACAGTACCAGGTCTTTGATTGATTCATAAATATTCAAGTTGTGCAGGCACACTGTAACAAAGGTACTAGGTGTCTGATTGGTTCTTAAATATTCAAGGTCATGTATGCACACGGTAATAAAGGTACCAGGTCTTTGATTGATTCATAAATATTCAAGTTATGCACGCACATCGTGACAAAGGAACCATGTCTTTGATTGGTCCTTAAATATTCAAAGTCCTGGATGGACACCGTAACAAAGGTATCAGGTTTTTGATTGGTTCTTAAATGTTTATGGTTGTGCACGCACACCAAGACAAAGGTAGCAGGTCTTTGATTGGTTCTTAAATATTCAAGGTCGTGTATGCACACCATGACAAAGGAACCATGTCTTTGATTGGTTCTTAAATATTCAAGTTGTGCATGCGCACCACAACAAAGGTACCATGTCTTTGATTGGTTCTTAAATATTTAAGGTCCTGCATGCACACCGTGACAAAGGTACCAGGTCTTTGATTCGTTCTAAAAATATCCAAGTTGTGCATGAATACCACAGCAGAGGTACCAGGTCTTTGATTGCTTATTAAATATTCAAGTTGTGCTTGCAGACCATAACAAAGGTATTACGCCTTTGATTGGTTCTTAAATATTCAAGTTGTGCATGCAGACCACAACAAAGGTACCGGGTCTTTGATTAGTTCTTAAATATTTAAGGTCGTGTATGCACACTGTAACAAGGGTACCAGGTCTTTGATTGGTTCTTAGATATTCAAGGTCATGTATATACACTTAACTCAGGTACCAGGTCTTTGATTGGTTCTTAAATATTGAATTTGTGCATGGACATCGTAACAAAGGTACCAGGTTTTTAATTGGTTCTGAAATACTCAAGGTCATGTATGCATACCTTAACAAAGGTACCAGGTCTTTGATTGGCTCTTAAATATTAAAAGTTGTGCATGCAAACCGTAACAAAGGTAGCAGGTCTTTGACTTGTTCTAAAATATTCAAGGTCATGTATGGACACCTTAACAAAGGTACCAGCTCTTTGATTGGTTCTTAAATATTCAAGTTGTGCATGCACACCACAACAAAGGTACCAGGTCTTTTGTTGGTTCTTGGATATTTAAGGTTGTGCATGCAAACCAGGGAAAAGGTATCAGGTATTTGACAGGTTCTTAAATATTCAAGGTCATGTATGCACAGGAGCTTCCATGCTCCTGGGCCATAGAGAGCCCCTCTGCCTGGCTGCACTCTTTCCCACCAGCAGCAGCCCCTGTCTATTGATGTAGGATCCAGAAAGTTTTTGGCCACCACAGAGTGTCCTGCAGTGAGGCATGATGTTAGACTAGCTGCAGTTGTAGGTTTATTTGATGCAGTCTCACGTGGGAAATGTAGTTTTGATGCTGAACTGTTTTCATTGGCTGCTGTAGTTTTGCAGTGAACGTGGAGAAGCACAATACTCACCTGTATGTCTTTAAAAGAACTGAAAAGTATTGCTGCGATAGCTAGAAAGTGTTATAACCCAAGTGGTCTACTGCAGCTTCCCACAGAGGTCAAATGGACAACTAGAGCGCTAACCTTCCATATCCCGGCAAATATGTGGGAAACCTGAAACCATCTTTATGGAGTTAAAACTACAAAGCCTAGAACAGTCCCTTTAGAAATAAACAAAGTCCAACACATCTCACCCACCACCCACAGCAACACATACACTCCCCAGCAATCACTCCTGCAAGGAACAGCCAGCCCAACAACACAGCGGGAAGTTGTCCATCATTAAAGTGCATGTTGTCCACATAGTGGTTGCAGTACTTTAATCAATCAATCAATCAATCAATCATTAGATTTATAGAGCGCGCTATGTACCCGTTAGGGTTTCGAGGCGCTAGGGGGAGGGGGAGGGGGTAGCTGCTATCGTTCGAAGAGCCATGTCTTGAGGAGTCTCCTGAAGGTGAGGAGGTCCTGGGTCTGGCATAGTGAGGTCGGGAGTGAGTTCCAGGTCTTGGTGGCGAGGTAGGAGAAGGATCTGCTGCCAGAGGTCTTGCGCTGGATTCGGGGGACGATGGCGAGGGCAAGGTTGGCAGAGCGTAGTTGGCGTGAGGGAACGTAGAAGTTGAGTCTGGTGTTCAGGTAGGTGGGTCCGGTGTCGTGCCTTGTGTGCGTGGGTGAGGAGGTTAAAGGTGATCCTCTTGTCCACAGGGAGCCAGTGGAGGTCCTTAAGGTGGTGGGAGATGTGACATCGGCGGGGTATGTCGAGGATCAGGCGGCGGATGCGTTCTGGATGCGTTGGAGTCGTTGGATGTCTTTAGTTGGGATGCCTGTGTAGAGTGCGTTGCCGTAGTCGAGTCTGCTACTGACGAGGGTTTGGGTCACCGTCTTTCTGGTTCCTGTTGGAATCCACTTGAAGATTCTGCGGAGCATGCGGAGGGTGTTGAAACAGGAGGAGGAGACTGCGTTGACCTGTTTGGACATGGTGAGAGCGGAGTCGAGGATGAAGCCGAGGTTTCGTGCGTGGCTGGCTGGGGTGGGTGGGGGGCACAGGGCGGTGGGCCACCAAGAGTCGTTCCAGGTCGAGGGGGAGCGGCCGAGGATGAGGACTTCCATCTTGTCGGAGTTTAGTTTCAGGCGGCTGCTGCTCATCCACTCGGCGATGGATTTCAGTCCCTCGTGGAGGTTGGCTTTGGCGGTGTGAGGATCTTTGGTCAGGGAGAGGACGAGCTGGGTGTCGTCGGCGTAGGAGAGGATGCTGAGGTCGTGCTGACGGGCCAGATGTGCGAGGGGGGCCATGTAGACGTTGAACAGCGTTGGGCTTAGCGAGGAGCCTTGGGGGACGCCGCAGATGAGGTTGGTGGCTTCAGAGCGGAAGGGTGAGAGTCGGACTCTCTGGGTTCTGCCGGAGAGAAAAGAGGAGATCCAGTTGAGGGCTTTGTCTTGGATACCGGCTTCGTGGAGGCGATTTAGTAGGGTGCGGTGGCAGACCGTGTCGAAGGCAGCGGAGAGGTCTAGGAGGATGAGGGCTGAAGTTTTGCCGTTGTCCATTTGTTGTCTGATGTCATCTGTGGCGGCGAGGAGTGCAGTCTCTGTGCTGTGGTTGCGTCTGAAACCGGATTGGGAGGGGTCTAGGATGGAGTTGTCTTCGAGGTAGTGGGAGAGCTGTGCGTTGACGATCTTCTCGATGACTTTCGCTGGGAAAGGGAGGAGGGAGATTGGTCGGAAGTTTTTGAGATCGTTGAGGTCAGCCTTAGGTTTCTTGAGGAGTGGTTGGATTTCTGCATGCTTCCAGCTGTCCGGGAAGGAGGCGGTGTTGAAGGAAAGGTTGATGATCTTGCGGAGTTTGGGGGCGATGGTGACGTCGGCTTTGTTGAAGACGTGATGTGGACAGGGGTCAGAGGGAGATCCTGAGTGGATGGAGTTCATGGTCTTTAGTGTTTCGGCGTCATCTACGTGGGTCCAGGTGGTGAGGCGGTCGGCGTGGGAGGAGTTGTTGGGGGTGGGGTCAGGCGGAGGTGCGGTGTTGAAGCTGTTGTGGATGGCTGCGATTTTCTGGTAGAAGAAGGTGGAGAGATTGTTGCAGAGTTTCTGGGATGGTGGGACGTCGTTGACGTTGGCGTTGGGGTTGGAGAGCTCCTTCACGATGCAGAAGAGTTCCTTGCAGTCGTGTGTGTTGTTGTTAAGGCGTTCTGTGAAGTGGGAGCGTTTGGCGAGTCGGATCAGTTGGTGGTGTTCGCGGTTGGCTTCCTTGAGGGTAGCAAGGTTGTCGGGTGTGCGCTCGAGTATCCATTTTTTCTTGAGTTTCTGGCAGGTGCGTTTGGAGGTGGTCAGTTCGACAGTGAACCAGGCTGGTTTTTTCTTTTCTTGGTTGACGGTGGGTCAGTTGAGTGGTGCTAGGATGTTGGCGCAGTTGAGTATCCATTGTTGGAGGTTGATGGCGGCGAAGTCCGGGTCGGTGGGGTCGGGTGGTGGGTTTTTGTCGAGAGTGCTGGTTAGTTGGTCTTCGGTGACTTTTCCCCAGCGGCAGTGAGGCGGTACTGGGGTGCGGTGGTGTTCGGTGTTTTTCTTGAAGGTGAAATGGACGCAGTGGTGGTCGGTCCAGTGGAGTTCGGAGGTGTGGCTGAATGAGATGTGGTTGCTTGCAGTGAAGAGTGGGTAAAGGGTGTGGCCGGCGATGTGGGTGGGTGTGTTGACCAGTTGACGGAGTCCGAGGTTGGAGAGGTTGGTGGTCAGTGATGCGGTGTTGGCGTCATTGTTGTTCTCCAGGTGGAAGTTGAGGTCTCCCAGGAGGATGTAGTCTGAAGAGGCGAGGGCGTGGGTGCTTGCGAGGTCGGAGATGGTGTCGCTGAAGGGGGCTCTTGGTCCTGGGTCCGTGTGGATCTGGAAGTGGAGGTGTTCGGCTGTCTTGAGGGTGTTGTCCGTGTGGGTGTGGATCTTGAGGGTGGATTTGTGGGCGATGGCTATAGCTCCGCCGATTCCGTTGGTGCGATCTCTTCTGGTGATCTTGTAGCCGTCAGGGACGGCGATGGCGATGTCTGGGGCCGAGGAGTCGTTCCACCAGGTTTCGGTTAGGAAGGCTACATCTGGGGCGGTGGTGTCGAGCAGGTCCCAGAGCTCGATGGCGTGCTTTCGTGCGGAGCGTGTGTTGAGGAGGATGCAGTGCAGGTGGTTTGTGTTGGTTGTTGCTGACTTCGTTGTTCTGTTGCAGGTGAAGTTGCAGGTGCGGCAGGAAAAATGTCCTTTGGTGTGCTTCGGGGTGGCCTGGAAGCATTCTGTGGAGGGGCCAGGGTTGAGGGCGAGGAGTTCGCTGGCCGAGTAGCGAAAGGTGGGGATGCGGGGGGCGTGAGGACCAGGGGGGGTGGCGCTGGGTGCGGTCCAGGCGCGGACGGGCGCAGACAGGCTTGCCTCTGGCAATTCTGGTACTTTAGAGAGTCATTGGGGACTGCAGCAGCCTGGAGTTGCAGTTGTGGTAACTCTCTGGTTCAAGTAAGTGCCTACTCTCCTGGGGAAGGTGTTCTATCGGTGGAGGGTATTCCAATCCAACTCTCATGGTTTTTAATACATTCCTAGGTTTACCAGTTTGGTAAACCTGGGAATGTGCCAAAAAGTTACTGCTCCCCAGGTGAGGCTTAATGAGAAGAAATAGTTGTATTTTTGTCCTCTTTGTGTGTTGAATTCTGCAGCAGACATAGAAGGAGGAAAAAGACTTATGGGTTTGTTTTTGTGCAGGAAGGGACCCCTTCTTGTTCAAAACAATTCTCCTTATAATGCAGGCATTGTTGCACCATGGTGCAAGGGTGCCTGCGTTGGTGGTAGCTGCCAAAACGATGCCACAGCAGAGGGAAAAGGCAGGAATTTGCCATATTCTTTTACGTACGGCTCACATCTGCCCTTTCCCTGCCACACAGTGCAGCAAATCTCCATAAATATGCCCCTCGGTGTCCTATGGGGCAGATTTGGTGAATATTCTATCTCTAAGATCTGCGGCATCCCCTCAGTATCTAACTCCTGCTTGTACCTCGTCCAGCAGCTCTTTAAACTGAATCAAATATTGAAGTGACTCATGTAAAGCTGTGTCTGCTAACTTAGCTACACAAGGGAGTCCGAATATTGAGCTAAAATCGGTTGGTTTAAAGATGGTTTCTGGAGTGAGTGATGAACTATTGCCTTTCTAGGAGTTTATTTACAAGCCCCATGTGCCGCTGGTGCAGCACTTTTTCCCCATATTAAAAGTGATGCACCAGGGGTGCAACAGGCCTGTAAATAACCCCCCTTAGTTCTTTACGTACTTCACCTACAGTCAGGGACTGACTAGTGGACTCAACCATCAGTAAGGCCACCTCTTTGTCTAAAATATTTCTATAACTGGGGACCCCTTCTCAGTGTGGGCAGCGAGAATCTTTACTAGCTCCTGTGAAGTCCTTGAGTGCTTAGAAGACAAAAGTTTGAATTAACAAAAGCTGGTTCCTTCATCTGATAATGGCACTTACACTTCTGTGTAGCTTAGATTTGTTGGTCTGAGCGACCACCTCCAGGTGAGGATGTTGGGTTGATAATGTTCCCGCCACACTGCTGCTGCCCTCTGCCCTCTGCTAGAAGAGAGTGGAGTGCACATGCAGGCAGGTGTATTGTCATGTGAAGAGCTGTCACCTTGAGAGAACAGGGAAAGAGTGTTCCATTTAGTGACGTCCTTGACATGACCTTCAAAGCTTTGTTCCCACTCCCTAGTTACTGCCAGCACCGTTTACAGCTCTCTCATGTAACAATCATTGCTTCTCACCCCCTTTCAGGAACCTTTGTCAGCACTGGGGGTTCTTGTGCAACTAAAGCCGCAGAGCGGGAGGGACCAAGGCTGTCAGTGGCTTCCTGCATGGCTGAAAGCTCTCTTTGGAGGACAACAAGAACAACATGTTGAGAAGTCAACCAATCAAGCAGTCGATTAGTGGAGTGCTTCCTCTTGGCATTTGGACAAAATATTGGATTGCAGCTATCAAGCTACATACGTATCAACTTTCTGATAATTTGACACAGAAGTATTCTGATGCAAAAATATTGTTGACAAAAATATAGATTTGTTTTAGATAAGTAATATTGTTTTCAATAATATCTGTGTCGTTAATATTATTTTCAATAATATAGTTGTCAATAATATCATTTTTAATCATTTTTATGTGTTCTAGTTCATATTTTAATTGTATATGTTATATACTGTTTGCATAATTGTTGCTAACATATTTAAATATAGTTTGTAATTTTAAGTCATTTATGATTCTTAAATGAATTGCTAATAGTAACTTATAGCGCTGTAGCGGGTTGTGAGGTTTGCAGGAGTACAGGGGTGGAAGATAATTAACTATAAATAATAATAATTATATTTGTAAACAATAATAATTATTTAATTAATAATTCATTATGTACAGTGTGTTATTATTATATTTTTAAGTTACATTTTAGGTGAGGTGTGTTGAGTTTCTATGGGTGTAAATTGGTGAAGTTAAGTAATAATTGATTAATAATCTATTAATATGTCATAAATTACTTCATTTATAGTTCATTATGTAAATTGTGTAATTAGTATATTTTTATTATATTTTAGGTGTGGGTTGTTGGATTTCAAGGAGTATAGGGTGGGAAGTTAATTATGTAAAAACACATTACCAAATAATTTGAATTAAAATAAATAATTGATTTATAATTATGTAAATTGTTTAATAATGATATTTGTTATGTTGTATATTAATTGTGGGTTGTTTTGTTTATGAGGGAATAGGGTGAGATGTTATTTAATTAATAATTAATTTACAATTAATTTTTCACCTTTTAATAATTATTTTATTGATTACTTACTATGGTAAATGTTATACTTTTTTTTAAATTATTTAAATTTTCGGCTGATATGTTTGTTGGGATATAGTATGGGACTTTAATTCAATAATCAGTTAATAACAATTTTATTGATATTAATTTTTTCCAATTTTATTAATTGTGTACATTGTTTAATTGTTTGGAAATATATATGATTTTTATATTAACAGTGTTATATTTTTGGTGAAATAATAGAGTCATTAGAATATGTTATATGTCTGCAGTGAACTACTTTCCCTATTGTTGCACAGACTGGAGTGGGAATAGTGCATTTTAACCCTCCCGGTTCCAGTGCTTTCCCTACCGTTGCAGAGACCGGATTGGGAATAGTGTATTTTAAACCTCTCGACTCCAGCGCTTTCCCTACTGTTGCACCGACTGGAGTGAGAATAGTGCATTTTAACCCTCCCGAGTCCAGCGCTTACCCTACCGTTGCATAGACCGGAATGGGAATAGTGCATTTTAACCCTCCTGAGTCCAGTGCTTTCCCTACCGTTGCAGAGACCGGATTGGGAATAGTGGATTTTAAACCTCTCGACTCCAGCGCTTTCCCTACTGTTGCACAGACCGGAGTGGGAATAGTGCATTTTATCCCTCCCGACTCCAGCGCTTTCCCTACCTTAGCACAGACTGGAGTGGGAATACTGCATTTTAACCCTCCCGAATTCAGCATTTTCCCTACCATTGCACAGACCGGACTGGGAATAGTGCATTTTAACCCTTCCGATTCCACGCTTTCCCCACCGTTGCACAGACCGGAGTGCAAATAGTGCATTTTAACCCTCCTGAGTCCAGCGCTTTCCCTACCGTTCCACAGACCGGAGTGGGAATATTGCATTTTAACCATCCGAGTCCAGCAATTTCCCTATTGTTGCACAGACCGGAGTGGGAATAGTGCATTTTAACCCTTCTGAGTCCAGCACTTTCCCTACTGTTGCACAGACCGGAGAGGGAATTGCGCATTTTAACCCTCCCGAGTCCAGCGATTTCCCTTCCGTTGTACAGACCGGAGTGGGAAGAGTGCATTTTAATCCTTCTAAGTCCACGCTTTCCCTACCGTTGCACAGACCGGAGTGGGAATATTGCATTTTAACCGTCCAAGTCCAGCGATTTCCCTATTGTTGCACAGACCGGAGTGGGAATAGTGCATTTTAACCCTTCTGAGTCCAGCAGTTTCCCTACTGTTGCACAGACCGGAGTGGGAATCGCGCATTTTAACCCTCCCGAGTACAGCGCTTTCCCTACCGTTGCACAGACCGGAGTAGGAATAGAGCATTTTAATCCTCCTGAGTATACGCTTTCCCTACCATTGCACAGACCGTAGTAGGAATAGTGCATTTTAACCCTCCTGAGTCCACCCTTCCCCTACTGTTGCACAGACTGGAGTGGGAATAGTGCACTTTAACCCTCCTGAGTCCAGCGCTTTCTCTACCGTTACGCAGACCGGAGTGGGAATATTGCATTTTAACCATCAGAGTCCAGCCATTTCCCTAATGTTGCACAGACCAGAGTGGGAATAGTGCATTTTAAGCCTTCTGAGTCCAGCACTTTCCCTACTGCTGCACAGACGGAGTGGGAATCGCGCATTTTAACCCTCCCGAGTCCATCGCTTTCCCTGCCGTTGCAGAGACCGTAGTGGGAATAGAGCATTTTAACCCTCCCGAGTCCAGAACTTTCCCTACCGTTGCAGAGACCGGATTGGGAATAGTGTATTTTAAACCTCTCGGCTCCAGCGCTTTCCCTACCGTTGCACAGACCGGAGTGGGAATAGTGCATTTTAACCCACCCGACTCCAGTGCTTTCCCTATTGTTGCTCAGACTGGAGTGGGAATAGTCCATTTTAACCCTCCCGAATCAGGCATTTTCCCTACCATTGCACAGACTGGAGTGAAAATAGTGCATTTTAACCCTCCTGAGTCCAGCGCTTTCCCTACCATTACACAGACCGGAGTGGGAATATTGCATTTTAACCCTCAGAGTCCAGCCATTTCCCTATTGTTGCACAGACCAGAGTGGGAATAGTGCATTTGAACCCTTCTGAGTCCAGCACTTTCCCTACTGCTGCACAGACGGAGTGGGAATCGCGCATTTTAACCCTCCCGAGTCCATCGCTTTCCCTACCGTTGCAGAGACCGTAGTGGGAATAGAGCATTTTAACCCTCCTGAGTCCACCCTTTCCCTACCGTTGCACAGACTGGAGTGGGAATATTGCACTTTAACCCTCCCGAGTTCGGCACTTTCCCTACCGTTGAACAGACTGGAGTGGGAATAGTGCATTAACCCCCTGACTCCAGCGCTTTCCCTACCATTGCACAGACCGGAGTGGGAATAGTGCTTTCTAACTCTCACGACTCCAGCGCTTTCCCTACCGTTCCACAGACTGGAGTGGGAATAGTGTATTTTAATTCTCCCGAGTCCACCCTTTCCCTACCGTTGCACAGACCGGAGTGAGAATAGTGCATTTTAACCCTCCCGAGTCCAGCGCTTTCCCGACCGTTGCACAGACCGGAGTGGGAATAATGCATTTTAACCCTCTGAGTCCAGCGATTTCCCTATCGTTGTACAGACTGGAGTGGGAGTAGTGCATTTTAACCCTCCTGAGTCCAGTGCTTTTCCTATAGTTGAACAGACAAGCGTGGGAATAGTGCATTTTAACCCTCCTGAGTCCAGCGCTTTCCCTACCGTTGCGCAGACTGGAGTGGGAATAG
The DNA here is from genome assembly GCF_031143425.1 of Pleurodeles waltl. Classification (NCBI taxonomy): domain Eukaryota; kingdom Metazoa; phylum Chordata; class Amphibia; order Caudata; family Salamandridae; genus Pleurodeles; species Pleurodeles waltl. The sequence continues at coordinate 1,021,474,565 of NC_090450.1, read as the reverse complement.
TGCATTGTAATCCTCCCGAGTCCACGCTTTCCCTACTGTTGCCCAGACAGGAGTGGGAATAATGCATTTTAACCCTTCTGAGACCAGTGCTTTCCCTACAGTTGCACAGACCTGATTGGGAATAGTGCATTTTAACCCTCCTGACTCCAGCGCTTTATCTTCTGTTGCACAGACCGGAGTGGGAATAGTGCATTTTTACCCTCCCAAGTCCAGTGCTTTCCCTACCATTGCACAGACTGGAGTGGGAATAGTTCATTTGGACTCTCCCGACTCCAGCACTTTCCCTACCGTTGCACAGACCGGAGTGGGAATAGTGCATTTTAATCCTCCTGAGTCCACTCTTTCTCTACAGTTGCACAGACTGGAGTGGGAATAGTGCATTTTAACCATCCTGACTGCAGCGCTTTCCCTACCGTTACACAGACCGTACTGGGAATAGTGCATTTTAACCCTCCAAGTCCAGCGCTTTCCCTATTGTTGCACAGACCGGAGTGGGAATAGTGCATTTTAGCCCTCCTGAGTCCAGTGCTTTCCCTACTATTGCATAGACCGGAGTGGGACGAGTGCATTTTAACCTTCCTGACTCCAGCACATTCACTACCATTGCACAGACCGGAGTGTGAATAGTGCATTTGTACTCTCCCAACTCCAGCGCATTCCCTACTGTTGCACAGACTGGAGTGGGAATAGTGCATTTTAACCCTCCAGAGTCCAGCGCTTTCCCTACCGTTGCACAGACCGGAGTGGAAATAGTGCATTTTAACCCTCCTGAGTCCACGCTTTCCCGACCATTGCACAGACCGGAGTGGGAATAGTGCATTTTAACCCTCCAGAGTCCAGCGATTTCCCTACCATTGCACAGAACGGAATCAGAATAGCGGGTTTTAACCCTTCGAGACCATGCTTTCCCTACCGTTGCACAGACCGGAGTGAGAATAGTGCATTTTCACCCTCCTGAGTCCAGCGCGTTCCCTACCATTGCACAGACCGTACTGGGAATAGTGCATTTTAACCCTCCAAGTCCAGCGCTTTCCCTATTCTTGCACAGACCGGAGTGGGAATAGTGCATTTTAGCCCTCCTGAGTCCAGCGTTTTCCCTACCGTTGCACAGACCGGAGAGGGAATAGTGCATTTTAACCCTCCCGAGTCCATGCTTTCCCTACCGTTGCACAGACTGGAGTGGGAATAGTGCATTTTAACCCTCCCGAGTTCAGTGCTTTCCCTACCATTGCATAGACCGGAGTGGGAATAGTGCATTTTAACCCTCCTGACTCCAGCGCTTTCCCTACCGTTGCACAGACCGGAGTGGGAATAGAGCTTTTTAACTCTCCCAACTCCAGCGCTTTCCCTACCGTTGCACAGACCGGATTGGGAATAGTGTATTTTAACCCTCCCGAGTCCAGCGCTTTCCCTACCGTTGCACAGACCGGAGTGGGAATGATGCATTTTAACCCACCGAGTCTAGCAATTTCCCTATCGTTGCACAGACCGGAGTGGGAATAGTGCATTTTAACCGTCCCGAGTCCAGCACTTTCCCTACTGTTGCACAGACCGGAGTGGGAATAGTGCATTTTAATCCTTCTGAGTCCAGGTTTTCCCTACCGTTGGACAGACCGGAGTGGTAATAATGCATTTTAACCCTCTGAGTCCAGCGATTTCCCTATCGTTGCACAGACCGGAGTGGGAATACTGCTGTTTAACCCTCCTGAGACCAGCTCTTTCCCTACCGTTGCACAGACCGGAGTGGGAATAATGCTTTTTAACCCTCCGAGTCCAGCGATTTTCCTATCGGTGCACAGACCGGAGTGGGAATAGAGCATTTTAGCCCTCCTGAGTCCAGTGCTTTCCCTACTGTTGCACAGACCAACGTGGGAATAGTGCATTTTAACCCTCCTGAGTCCATTGGTTTTCCTACCGTTGCACAGACTGAAGTGGGAATAGTGCATTGTAATCCTCCCGAGTCCACGCTTTCCCTACCGTTGCACAGACTGGAGTGGGAGTAGTGCATTTGTACTCTCCCGTCTCCAGAGCTTTCCCTACTGTTGCAAAGACTGGAGTGGGAATAGTGCATTTTTACCCTCCCAAGTCCAGCGCTTTCCCTACCATTGCACAGACCAGAGTGGGAATAGTGCATTTTAACCCTTCAGAGTCCAGCACTTTCCCTACCGATGCACAGACCGGAGTGGAAATAGTGCATTTTAACCCTCCTGAGTCCACTCTTTCACTACCATTGCACAGACCGGAGTGGGAATAGTGCATTTTAACCCTCCCGAGTCCAGCGCTTTTCCTACCGTTGCACAGACCGGAGTGGGAATACTGCATTTTAATCCTCCCGAGTCCATGCTTTTCTTACCGTTGCACAGACCAGAGTGAGAATAGTGCATTTTAACCCTCCCGAATCCAGCGCTTTCCCTACCATTGCACAGACTGTATTGGGAATAGTGCATATTAACCCTCCAAGTCCAGCGCTTTCCCTACTGTTGCACAGACCGGAGTGGGAATAGTGCATTTTAACCCTCCCGAGTCCAGCGCTTTCCCTACCGTTGCACAGAACGGAGTGGGAATAGTGCATTTTAATCCTCCCGAGTCCATGCTTTTCTTACCGTTGCACAGACCGGAGTGAGAATAGTGCATTTTAACCCTCCCGAGTCCAGCGCTTTCCCTACCATTGAACAGACCGTATTGGGAATAGTGCATTTTAACACTCCGAGTCCAGCGCTTTCCCCACCGTTGCACAGACCGGAGTGGGAATGATGCATTTTAACCCTCCGAGTCCAGCGATTTCCCTATCGTTGCACAGACCGGAGTGGGAATAGTGCATTTTAACCCTCCTGAGTCCAGCGCTTTCCCTACAGTTGCACAGACCGGAGTGGGAATAGTGCATTTTAATCCTGCTGAGTCCAGGTTTTCCCTACCGTTGCACAGACCAGAGTGGGAATAGAGCTTTTTAACTATCCCAACTCCAGCGCTTTCCCTACCGTTGCACAGACCGGAGTGGGAATAGTGTAGTTTAACCCTCCCGAGTCCAGCGCTTTCCCTACCGTTGCACAGACCGAAGTGGGAAAGTGCATTTTAACCCTCCCGAGTCCACACTTTCCCTACCGTTGCACAGACTAGAGTGGGAATAGTGCATTTTAACCCTCCAGAGTGCAGCACTTTCCCTACCGTTGCACAGACCAGAGTGGAAATAGTGCATGTTAACCCTCCTGAGTCCACGCTTTCCTTACCGTTGCACAGACCAGAGTGGGAATAGTGCATTTTAACCCTCCCGAGTCCAGCGCTTTCCCTACCATTGCACAGACCGGAATCGGAATAGTGAATTTTAACCCTCCGAGTCCAGCGCTTTCCCTACCGTTGCACAGTCCGGAGTGAGAATAGTGCATTTTTACCCTCCAGAGTCCAGCGCTTTTCCTACCATTGCACAGACCCTAGTGGGAATAGTGCATTTTAACCATCCTAGTCCAGCACTTTCCCTATTGTTGCACCAACCGGAGTGACAATAGTGTATTTTAACCCTCCCGAGTCCAGCGTTTTCCCTACCGTTGCAAACACCGGAGTGGGAATAGTGCATTTTAACCCTCCCGAGTCCAGCGATTTCCCTATCGTTGCACAGACCGGAGTGGGAATAGTGCATTTTAATCCTCCCGAGTCCACGCTTTCCTTACTGTTGCACAGACCGGAGTGAGAATAGTGCATTTTAACCCTCCCGAGTCCAGCGCTTTCCCTATTGTTGCACAGACCGGAGTGGGAATAGTGCATTTTAGCCCTCCCTACCCGTACTGGGAATAGTGCATTTTAACCCTCTAAGTCCAGAGCTTTCCCTATTGTTGCACAGACCGGAGTGGGAATAGTGCATTTTAGCCCTCCTGAGTCCAGCGTTTTCCCTACCGTTGCACAGACCGGAGTGGGAATAGTGCATTTTAACCCTCCCGAGTCCAGCGCTTTCCCTACCGTTGCACAGACTGGAGTGGGAATAGTGCATTTTAACCCTCCAGAGTGCAGCGCTTTCCCTACCGTTGCACAGACCAGAGTGGAAATAGTGCATGTTAACCCTCCTGAGTCCACGCTTTCCCTACCGTTGCACAGACCAGAGTGGGAATAGTGCATGTTAACCCTCCTGACTCCACACTTTCCCTACCGTTGCACAGACCAGAGTGGGAATAGTGCATTTTAACCCTCTCGAGTCCAGCGCTTTCCCTACCTTTGCAGAGACCGGAGTGGGAATAGTGTATTTTAACCCTCCTGAGTCCAGCCCTTTCCCTCCCATTGCACAGACCGGAGTAGGAATAGTGCATTTTAGTCCTCCTGAGTCCAGCGCTTTTCCTACCGTTGCACAGACTGGAGTCGAAATAGTGCATTTTAACTCTCCCGAGTCCAGTGCTTTCCCTACCTTTGCATAGACCGGAGTGGGAATAGTGCAATTTAACCCTCCTGAGTACAGCGCTTTCCCTACCGTTGCAAAGACCAGAGTGGGAATAGTGCATTTTAACCCTCCCGAGTCCAGCGCTTTCCCTAGTGTTGCACAGACCGGAGTGGGAATAGTGCATTTTAGCCCTCCCTACCCGTACTGGGAATAGTGCATTTTAACCCTCCTGAGTCCAGCGTTTTCCCTACCGTTGCACAGACCGGAGTGGGAATAGTGCATTTTAACCCTCCCGAGTCCAGCGCTTTACCTACCGTTGCACAGACTGGAGTGGGAATAATGCATTTTAACCTTCCGAGTCCAGCGATTTCCCTATCGTTGCACAGACCGGAGTGGGAATAGTGCATTTTAACCCTCCTGAGTCCAGCGCTTTCCCTACCGTTGCAAAGACCGGAGTGGGAATAGTGCATTTTAACCCTCCCGAGTCCAGCGCTTTCCCTATCGTTGCACAGACCGGAGTGGGAATAGTGCATTTTAATCCTCCCGAGTCCACGCTTTCCTTACTGTTGCACAGACCGGAGTGAGAATAGTGCATTTTAACCCTCCCGAGTCCAGCGCTTTCCCTATTGTTGCACAGACCGGAGTGGGAATAGTGCATTTTAGCCCTCCCTACCCGTACTGGGAATAGTGCATTTTAACCCTCTAAGTCCAGCGCTTTCCCTATTGTTGCACAGACCGGAGTGGGAATAGTGCATTTTAGCCCTCCTGAGTCCAGCGTTTTCTCTACCGTTGCACAGACCGGAGTGGGAATAGTGCATTTTAACCCTCCCGAGTCCAGCGCTTTCCCTACCGTTGCACAGACTGGAGTGGGAATAGTGCATTTTAACCCTCCAGAGTGCAGCGCTTTCCCTACCGTTGCACAGACCAGAGTGGAAATAGTGCATGTTAACCCTCCTGAGTCCACGCTTTCCCTACCGTTGCACAGACCAGAGTGGGAATAGTGCATGTTAACCCTCCTGAGTCCACGCTTTCCCTACCGTTGCACAGACCAGAGTGGGAATAGTGCATTTTAACCCTCTCGAGTCCAGCGCTTTCCCTACCTTTGCACAGACCGGAGTGGGAATAGTGTATTTTAACCCTCCTGAGTCCAGCCCTTTCCCTCCCATTGCACAGACCGGAGTAGGAATAGTGCATTTTAGTCCTCCTGAGTCCAGCGCTTTTCCTACCGTTGCACAGACTGGAGTCGAAATAGTGCATTTTAACTCTCCCGAGTCCAGTGCTTTCCCTACCTTTGCATAGACCGAAGTGGGAATAGTGCAATTTAACCCTCCTGAGTACAGCGCTTTCCCTACCGTTGCAAAGACCAGAGCGGGAATAGGGCATTTTAACCCTCCCGAGTCCAGCGCTTTTCCAAGTGTTGCACAGACCGGAGTGGGAATAGTGCATTTTAGCCCTCCCTACCCGTACTAGGAATAGTGCATTTTAACCCTCTAAGTCCAGCGCTTTCCATATTGTTGCACAGACCGGAGTGGGAATAGTGCATTTTAGCCCTCCTGAGTCCAGCGTTTTCCCTACCGTTGCACAGACCGGAGTGGGAATAGTGCATTTTAACCCTCCCGAGTCCAGCGCTTTACCTACCGTTGCACAGACCGGAGTGGGAATAATGCATTTTAACCCTCGAGTCCAGCGATTTCCCTATCGTTGCACAGACCGGAGTGGGAATAGTGCATTTTAACCCTCCTGAGTCCAGCGCTTTCCCTACCGTTGCAAAGACCGGAGTGGGAATAGTGCATTTTAACCCTCCCGAGTCCAGCGCTTTCCCTACTGTTGCACAGACCGGAGTGGGAATAGTGCATTTTAGTCCTCCTGAATCCACGCTTTCCCTACCGTTGCACAGAAGGGAATGGGAATAATGCATTTTAACCCTCCGAGTCTAGCGATTTCCCTATCGTTGCACAGACCGGAGTGGGAATAGTGAATTTTAACCCTCCTGAGTCCAGCGCTTTACCTACCGTTGCACAGACCGGAGTGGGAATAATGCATTTTAACACTCCGAGTCCAGTGCTTTCCCTAACTTTGCATAGACCGGAGTGCGAATAGTGCAATTTAACCCTCCTGACTCCAGCACTTTCCCTAACGTTGAACAGACTGGAGTGGGAATAGTGCATTTTAACCCGCCCGAGTCCAGCGCTTTCCCTAACGTTGCACAGACCGGAGTGAGAATAGTGCATTTTTACCCTCCCGAGTCCAGCGCTTTTCCTACCATTGCACAGACTCTAGTGGGAATAGTGCATTTTAACCATCCTAGTCCATCACTTTCCCTATTGTTGCACCGACCGGAGTGAGAATAGTGTATTTTAACCCTCCCGAGTCCAGTGCTTTCCCTACCTTTGCATAGACCGGAGTGGGAATAGTGCAATTTAACCCTCCTGAGTACAGCGCTTTCCCTACCGTTGCAAAGACCAGAGTGGGAATAGTGCATTTTAACCCTCCCGAGTCCAGCGCTTTCCCTAGTGTTGCACAGACCGGAGTGGGAATAGTGCATTTTAGCCCTCCCTACCCGTACTGGGAATAGTGCATTTTAACCCTCCTGAGTCCAGCGTTTTCCCTACCGTTGCACAGACCGGAGTGGGAATAGTGCATTTTAACCCTCCCGAGTCCAGCGCTTTACCTACCGTTGCACAGACCGGAGTGGGAATAATGCATTTTAACCTTCCGAGTCCAGCGATTTCCCTATCGTTGCACAGACCGGAGTGGGAATAGTGCATTTTAACCCTCCTGAGTCCAGCGCTTTCCCTACCGTTGCAAAGACCGGAGTGGGAATAGTGCATTTTAACCCTCCCGAGTCCAGCTCTTTCCCTATCGTTGCACAGACCGGAGTGGGAATAGTGCATTTTAATCCTCCCGAGTCCACGCTTTCCTTACTGTTGCACAGACCGGAGTGAGAATAGTGCATTTTAACCCTCCCGAGTCCAGCGCTTTCCCTATTGTTGCACAGACCGGAGTGGGAATAGTGCATTTTAGCCCTCCCTACCCGTACTGGGAATAGTGCATTTTAACCCTCTAAGTCCAGCGCTTTCCCTATTGTTGCACAGACCGGAGTGGGAATAGTGCATTTTAGCCCTCCTGAGTCCAGCGTTTTCCCTACCGTTGCACAGACCGGAGTGGGAATAGTGCATTTTAACCCTCCCGAGTCCAGCGCTTTCCCTACCGTTGCACAGACTGGAGTGGGAATAGTGCATTTTAACCCTCCAGAGTGCAGCGCTTTCCCTACCGTTGCACAGACCAGAGTGGGAATAGTGCATGTTAACCCTCCTGAGTCCACGCTTTCCCTACCGTTGCACAGACCAGAGTGGGAATAGTGCATTTTAACCCTCTCGAGTCCAGCGCTTTCCCTACCTTTGCACAGACCGGAGTGGGAATAGTGTATTTTAACCCTCCTGAGTCCAGCCCTTTCCCTCCCATTGCACAGACCGGAGTAGGAATAGTGCATTTTAGTCCTCCTGAGTCCAGCGCTTTTCCTACCGTTGCACAGACTGGAGTCGAAATAGTGCATTTTAACTCTCCCGAGTCCAGTGCTTTCCCTACCTTTGCATAGACCGAAGTGGGAATAGTGCAATTTAACCCTCCTGAGCACAGCGCTTTCCCTACCGTTGCAAAGACCAGAGCGGGAATAGGGCATTTTAACCCTCCCGAGTCCAGCGCTTTTCCAAGTGTTGCACAGACCGGAGTGGGAATAGTGCATTTTAGCCCTCCCTACCCGTACTGGGAATAGTGCATTTTAACCCTCTAAGTCCAGCGCTTTCCATATTGTTGCACAGACCGGAGTGGGAATAGTGCATTTTAGCCCTCCTAAGTCCAGCGTTTTCCCTACCGTTGCACAGACCGGATTGGGAATAGTGCATTTTAACCCTCCCGAGTCCAGCGCTTTACCTACCGTTGCACAGACCGGAGTGGGAATAATGCATTTTAACCCTCCGAGTCCAGCGATTTCCCTATCGTTGCACAGACCGGAGTGGGAATAGTGCATTTTAACCCTCCTGAGTCCAGCGCTTTCCCTACCGTTGCAAAGACCGGAGTGGGAATAGTGCATTTTAACCCTCCCGAGTCCAGCGCTTTCCCTACTGTTGCACAGACCGGAGTGGGAATAGTGCATTTTAGTCCTCCTGAATCCACGCTTTCCCTACCGTTGCACAGAAGGGAATGGGAATAATGCATTTTAACCCTCCGAGTCTAGCGATTTCCCTATCGTTGCACAGACCGGAGTGGGAATAGTGAATTTTAACCCTCCTGAGTCCAGCGCTTTACCTACCGTTGCACAGACCGGAGTGGGAATAATGCATTTTAACACTCCGAGTCCAGTGCTTTCCCTACCTTTGCATAGACCGGAGTGCGAATAGTGCAATTTAACCCTCCTGACTCCAGCACTTTCCCTAACGTTGAACAGACTGGAGTGGGAATAGTGCATTTTAACCCGCCCGAGTCCAGCGCTTTCCCTAACGTTGCACAGACCGGAGTGAGAATAGTGCATTTTTACCCTCCCGAGTCCAGCGCTTTTCCTACCGTTGCACAGACCCTAGTGGGAATAGTGCATTTTAACCATCCTAGTCCAGCACTTTCCCTATTGTTGCACCGACCGGAGTGAGAATAGTGTATTTTAACCCTCCCGAGTCCCGCGTTTTCCCTACCGTTGCAAAGACCGGAGTGGGAATAGTGCATTTTAACCCTCCCGAGTCCAGCGATTTCCCTATCGTTGCACAGACCGGAGTGGGAATAGTGCATTTTAATCCTCCCGAGTCCATGCTTTCCTTACTGTTGCACAGACCGGAGTGAGAATAGTGCATTTTAACCCTCCCGAGTCCAGCGCTTTCCCTAGTGTTGCACAGTCCGGAGTGGGAATAGTGCATTTTAGCCCTCCCTACCCGTACTGGGAATAGTGCATTTTATCCCTCTAAGTCCAGCGCTTTCCATATTGCTGCACAGACCGGAGTGGGAATAGTGCATTTTAGCCCTCCTGAGTCCAGCGTTTTCCCTACCGTTGCACAGACCGGAGTGGGAATAGTGCATTTTAACCCTCCCGAGTCCAGCGCTTTACCTACCGTTGCACAGACCGGAGTGGGAATAATGCATTTTAACCCTCCGAGTCCAGCGATTTCCCTATCGTTGCACAGACCGGAGTGGGAACAGTGCATTTTAACCCTCCTGAGTCCAGCGCTTTCCCTACCGTTGCAAAGACCGGAGTGGGAATAGTGCATTTTAACCCTCCCGAGTCCAGCGCTTTTCCTACCGTTCCACAGACCGGAGTGGGAATAGTGCATTTTAGTCCTCCTGAATCCACGCTTTCCCTACCGTTGCACAGAAGGGAATGGGAATAATGCATTTTATCCCTCCGAGTCCAGCGATTTCCCTATCGTTGCACAGACCGGAGTGGGAATAGTGAATTGTAACCCTCCTGAGTCCAGCCCTTTCCCTCCCATTGCACAGACCGGAGTAGGAATAGTGCATTTTTACCCTCCTGAGTCCAGCGCTTTTCCTACCGTTGCACAGACTGGAGTCGAAATAGTGCATTTTAACCCTCCCGAGTCCAGTGCTTTCCCTACCTTTGCATAGACCGGAGTGCGAATAGTGCAATTTAACCCTCCTGACTCCAGCACTTTCCCTAACGTTGAACAGACTGGAGTGGGAATAGTGCATTTTAACCCGCCCGAGTCCAGCGCTTTCCCTAACGTTGCAGAGACCGGAGTGGGAATAGTGCATTTTAACCCTCTCGAGTCCAGCGCTTTTCCTACCGTTGCACAGTCCGGAATGAGAATAATCCATTTTAACCCTCCGAGCCAGCGATTTCCCTATCGTTGCACCGACCGGAGTGGGAATAGTGCATTTTAACCCTCCTGAGTCCAGCGCTTTCCCTACCGTTGCACAGACCGGAGTGGGAATAATGTATTTTAACCCTCCGAGTCCAGCGATTTCCCTATCGTTGCACAGACCGGAGTGGGAATAGTGCATTTTAACCGTCCTGAGTCCAGCCCTTTCCCTCCCATTGCACAGACTGGAGTAGGAATAGTGCATTTTTACCCTCCTGAGTCCAGCGCTTTTCCTACCGTTGCACAGACTGGATTCGAAATAGTGCATTTTAACTCTCCCGAGTCCAGTGCTTTCCCTACCTTTGCAAAGACCGGAGTGGGAATAGTGCAATTTAACCCTCCTTACTCCAGCACTTTCCCTAACGTTGAACAGACTGGAGAGGGAATAGTGCATTTTAACCCGCCCGAGTCCAGCGCTTTACCTAACGTTGCAGAGACCGGAGTGGGAATAGTGCATTTTAACCCTCCCGAGTCCCGCGCTTTTCCTACCGTTGAACAGACCGGAGTGAGAATAATCCATTTTAACCCTCCGAGTCCAGCGATTTCCCTATCGTTGCACAAACCGGAGTGGGAATAGTGCATTTTAACCCTCCTGAGTCCAGCGCTTTCCCTACCGTTGCACAGACCAGAGTGGGAATAGTGCATTTTAACCCTCTCGAGTCCAGCGCTTTCCCTACCGTTGCACAGACCGGAGTGGGAATAATGCATTTTAACCCTCCGAGTCCAGCGATTTACCTATCGTTGCACAGACCGGAGTGGAAATAGTGCATTTTAAACTTCGCGAGTCCAGCGCTTTCCCTACCGTTGCACAGACCGGAGTGAGAATAATGCATTTTAACCCTCCGAGTCCAGCGATTTCCCTATCGTTGCACAGACCGGGGTGGAAATAGTGCATTTTAACCCTCCGGAGTCCAGCGCTTTCCTGACCATTGCACAGACCGGAGTGGGAATAGTGCATTTTTACCCTTCCGAGTCCAGCGCTTTCCCTACCGTTGCACAGACCGGAGTGGGAATAGTGCATTTTAATCCTCCCAAGTCCACGTTTTCCTTACCGTTGCACAGACCAGAGTGGGATTAGTGCACTTTAACCCCCCGAGTCCAGTGCTTTCCATACCGCTGCACAGACCGTAGTGTGAATAGTGCATTTTAACCTTCCTGAATCCAGCGCTTTCCCTACCGTTGCACAGACTGAAGTGGGAAAGTGCATTTTAACCCTCCCGAGTCCATACTTTCCCTACCGTTGCACAGACTGGAGTGGGAATAGTGCATTTTAACCCTCCAGAGTGAAGCGCTTTCCCTACCGTTGCACAGACCAGAGTGGAAATAGTGCATGTTAACCCTCCTGAGTCCATGCTTTCTCTACCGTTGCACAGACCGGAGTGGGAATAGTGCATTTTAATCCTCCTGAGTCCACGCTTTCCTTACCGTTGCACAGACCGGAGTGGGAATGGTGCACTTTAACCCCCCGAGTCCCGTGCTTTCCCTACTGCTGCACAGACCGGAGTGTGAATAGTGCATTTTAACCTTCCTAAATCCAGTGCTTTCCCTACCGTTGCACAGACCGAAGTTGGAAAGTGCATTTTAACCCTCCCGAGTCCACACTTTCCCTACCGTTGCACAGACTGGAGTGGGAATAGTGCATTTTAACCCTCCAGAGTGCAGCGCTTTCCCTACCGTTGCACAGACCAGAGTGGAAATAGTGCATGTTAACCCTCCTGAGTCCACGCTTTCCCTACCGTTGCACATACCAGAGTGGGAATAGTGCATTTTAACCCTCCCGAGTCCAGCGCTTTCCCTACCATTGCACAGACCGGAATCGGAATAGTGCATTTTAACCCTCCGAGTCCAGCGCTTTCCCTACCGTTGCACAGACCGGAGTGAGAATAGTGCATTTTTACCCCCCAGAGTCCAGCGCTTTTCCTACCATTGCACAGACCCTAGTGGGAATAGTGCATTTTAACCATCTTAGTCCAGCACTTTCCCTATTGTTGCACCAACCGGAGTGAGAATAGTGTATTTTAACCCTCCCGAGTCCAGCATTTTCCCTACCGTTGCAAAGACCGGAGTGGGAATAGTGCATTTTAACCCTCCCGAGTCCAGCGATTTTCCTATCGTTGCACAGACCGGAGTGGGAATAGTGCATTTTAATCCTCCCGAGTACACGCTTTCCTTACTGTTGCACAGACCGGAGTGAGAATAGTGAATTTTAACCCTCCCGAGTCCAGCGCTTTCCATATTGTTGCACAGACCGGAGTGGGAATAGTGCATTTTATCCCTCCCTACCCGTACTGGGAATAGTGCATTTTAACCCTCTAAGTCCAGCGCTTTCCCTATTGTTGCACAGACCGGAGTGGGAATAGTGCATTTTAGCCCTCCTGAATCCAGCGCTTTACCTACCGTTGCACAGACCGGAGTGGGAATAATGCATTTCAACACTCCGAGTCTAGTGCTTTCCCTACCTTTGCATAGACCGGAGTGGGAATAGTGCAATTTAACCCTCCTGACTCCAGCACTTTCCCTAAGGTTGAACAGACTGGAGTGGGAATAGTGCATTTTAACCCTCCTGAGTCCAGCGCTTTCCCTAACGTTGCAGAGACCGGAGTGGGAATAGTGCATTTTAACCCTCCCGAGTCCAGCGATTTCCCTATCGTTGCACAGACCGGAGTGGGAATAGTGCATTTTAACCCTCCTGAGTCCAGCCCTTTCCCTCCCATTGCACAGACCGGAGTAGGAATAGTGCATTTTTACCCTCCTGAGTCCAGCGCTTTTCCTACCGTTGCACAGACTGGAGTCGAAATAGTGCATTTTAACTCTCCCGAGTCCAGTGCTTTCCCTACCTTTGCAAAGACCGGAGTGGGAATAGTGCAATTTAACCCTCCTGACTCCAGCACTTTCCCTAACGTTGAACAGACTGGAGTGGGAATAGTGCATTTTAACCCGCCCGAGTCCAGCGCTTTACCTAACGTTGCAGAGACCGGAGTGGGAATAGTGCATTTTAACCCTCCCGAGTCCTGCGCTTTTCCTACCGTTGCACAGACCGGAGTGAGAATAATCCATTTTAACCCTCCGAGTCCAGCGATTTCCCTATCGTTGCACAAACCAGAGTTTGAATAGTGCATTTTTACCCTTCCGAGTCCAGCGCTTTACCTACCGTTGCACAGACCGGAGTGGGAATAGTGCATTTTAATCCTCCCGAGTCCACGTTTTCCTTACCGTTGCACAGACCGGAGTGGGTATAGTGCACTTTAACCCCCCGAGTCCAGTGCTTTCCCTACCGCTGCACACACCGGGGTGTGAATAGTGCATTTTAACCTTCCTGAATCCAGCGCTTTCCCTACCGTTGCACAGACTGAAGTGGGAAAGTGCATTTTAACCCTCCCGAGTCCACACTTACCATACCGTTGCACAGACTGGAGTGGGAATAGTGCATTTTAACCCTCCAGAGTGAAGCGCTTTCCCTACCGTTGCACAGACCAGAGTGGAAATAGTGCATGTTAACCCTCCTGAGTCCATGCTTTCTCTTCCGTTGCACAGACCGGAGTGGGAATTGTGCATTTTAACCCTCCCGAGTACAGAGCTTTCCCTACCATTACACAGACCGGAATTGGAATAGTGCATTTTAACCCTCCGAGTCCAGCGCTTTCCCTACCGTTGCACAGACTTTAGTGAGAATAGTGCATTTTTACCCTCCCGAGTCCAGCGCTTTTCCTACCATTGCATAGACCCTAGTGGGAATAGTGCATTTTATCCATCCTAGTCCAGCACTTTCCCTATTGTTGCACAGACCGGAGTGAGAATAGTGTATTTTAACCCTCCCGAGTCCAGCGTTTTCCCTACCGTTGCACAGACAAGAGTGGGAATAGTGCATTTTAACCCTCCCGAGTCCAGCACCTTCTCTACCATTGCACAGACCAGAGTGGGAATAGTGCATTTTAATTCTCCCGAGTCCACGCTTTCCCTACCGTTGCACAGACCGGAGTAGGAATAGTGCATTTTAACCCTCCGCAGTCCAGTGCTTTCCCTACCGTTGCACAGACCGGAGTGGGAATAGTGCATTTTTACCCTCCTCAGTCCAGCGATTTCCCTACCATTGCACAGACTGGAGTCGGAAAAGTGCATTTTAACCCTCCCGAGTCCATTGCTTTCCCTACCATTGGATAGAGCGGAGTGGGAATAGTGCAATTTAACCCTCCTGACTCCAGCACTTTCCCTACCGTTGAACAGACTGGATTGGGAATAGTGCATTTTAACCCTCCCGAGTCCAGCGCTTTCCCTAACGTTGCACAGACCTGAGTGGGAATAGTGCATTTTAACCCTCCCGAGTCCAGCGCTTTTCCTACCGTTGCACAGACCAGATTGGGAATAATGCATTTTAACCCTCCGAGTCCAGCGATTTCCCTATCGTTGCACAGACTGGAGTGGGAATAGTGCATTTTAACCCTCCTGAGTCCAGGGCTTTCCCTACCGTTGCACAGACCAGAGTGGGAATAGTGCATTTTAACCCTCTCGATTCCAGCGCTTTCCCTACCGTTGCACAGACCGGAGTGGGAATAGTGCATTTTAATCCTCCTGAGTCCACGCTTTCCCTACCGTTGCACAGACCGGAGTGGGAATAATGCATTTTAACCTTCCAAGTGCAGCGATTTCCTTATCGTTGCACAGACCGGAGTGGGAATAGTGCATTTTAACGCTCCGGAGTCCAGCGCTTTCCCTACCATTGCACAGACCAGAGTGGGAATAGTACATTTTTACCCTTCCGAGTCCAGCGCTTTCCCTACCGTTGCACAGACCGGAGTGGGAATCGTGCATTATAATCCTCCCGAGTCAATGCTTTCCTTACCGTTGCACAGACCGGAGTGGGAATAGTGCACTTTAACCCCCCCAGTCCAGTGCTTTCCCTACCGCTGCAAAGACCGGAGTGTGAATAGTGCATTTTAACCTTCCTGACTCCAGCGCTTTCCCTACCGTTGCACAGTCAGAAGTGGGAAAGTGCATTTTAACCCTCCTCAGTCCACACTTTCCCTACCGTTCCACAGACTGGAGTGGGAATAGTGCAACTTAACCCTCCAGAGTGCAGTGCTTTCCCTACCGTTGCACAGACCGGAGTGGAAATAGTGCATGTTAACCCTCCTGAGTCCACGCTTTCCCTACCGTTGCACAGACCGGAGTGGGAATAGTGCATTTTAACCCTCCCGAGTCCAGCGCTTTCCCTACCATTGCACAGACCGGAGTGGGAATAGTGCATTTTAACCCTCCCGAGTCCAGCGCTTTCTCTACCGTTGCACAGACTGGAGTGGGAATAGTGCACTTTAACCCTCCCGAGTCCATGCTTTCCCTACCGATGCACAGACTGGAGTCGGAATATGGCATTTTAACCCTCCCGAGTCAAGCGCTTTCCCTACCGTTGCAGGTACCGGAGTGGTAATAGTGTATTTTAATCCTCCCGAATCCAACGCTTTCCCTACCGCTGCACAGACCGGAGTCGGAATAGTGCATTTTAACTCTCCAGACTCCAGTGCTTTCCCTACCGTTGCACAGACCTGAGTGGAAATAGTGCATTTTAACCCTCCCGAGTCCAGCGCTTTCCCTACCGTTGCACAGACCGGAGTGGTAAAAGTGCATTTTAACCCTCCGGAGTCCAGCGCTTTCCTTACCGTTGCACAGACCGGAGTGGGAAAAGTGCATTTTAACCCTCCTGAGTCCAGCGCTTTCCCTACTGTTGGACAGACCAGAGTGGGAATCGTAAAGTTAACCCCTAGAAAGCCGAAGTAAGTGAATGGTGAAGAGTACACAAACAGGTGATGTTCGAGACCTATGAGGAGACCTATAGTCAGCCGTGTAAACCTCCCCATGATGGCTTTCTTCCACTAGATATAGTATAAACCCCCCACATCCTTGTGTGAGGCCAGACTGGATCCTGGTTAGACAACCCGCAAACTTCACGTAATTTCAGTAAACTACACCATTACGCCACTTTTTGTAATTACATGCCAATCACAGTAAACATTTACCACAAATCACAGGAAGAACACAATCCTAGCTTCTTCTGCTTGATGCGGTTTTGTGCACAATGTTCCAGCGTAAAAAGTGTTCTGCCATCAATAGTTGATGCAACAAGGCATTTTGTGCAAAAATAACATCCTTAAGTGGTGGAATTGTGTTTTGCGTCAAGAGCTGTGGCTTCACGTCGTATTCCTCGCCTGTAGGTTTCCTCACAGGTGCAGCACAGGGACGCAGGTGCTGTAGTCACACCACAGACACCAACAGGCTGCCATCCTGCGTTCCTCGCTGGTCACACACCGCTAATCCGCTCTGCCTGGGAGACTCTGACATTGAAAAATGTTCATAAATCAGGGTAACCTTTAAATGTTCACTTCATAACGAATGAAAATCTGATGAGCTGCTTCTGGGAAACTCTCCAAGAAGGAGCATTAAAAGTTGTCACAGATTAGTTTCATTTTCTGTTGAACTTTTAAGAGCAAATAGGCTCTTTTTTAGAATTGTTTTTTGTGGGATTATTAACCCTGTTCTGCACTCGTGGTTGTCTGTCCGGTCCTTGTGACATATCCTGTCCTGGCGCAGCTGCAGGAGCACTGAGTATGCGCTCAATACAACAGGCGATCGAGTCATTCCTTTCACTTAGATAAAGAATGATGGGACTTTTAGGGGCAGATCTACGAAAGCACATTTGCGGTCGGAAATGGCCTGATTCGTAGAAAGCACAAATTGCGATTCAGTAATATGTTACCGAATTGCAAATTGTGTTTAGTGATTCGGTATTTGGAGGGGACGTGCTTAGTGCTATGTATGAATGTTTTGTGATCAAATTAAGGTCGCAAAACATTCATTTTTTACTGAAAACCTCAAAGGTGGTGGTAACCGTTCGCAAATGCGAAGGGATCCCCGCTGTGTACATGTTGAAACAAATATTTTTTAAGAGCAGGCAGTGGTCCCTGCCTTCTCTTAAAACATGACTGTTAAATGTTTAATTTTGTTTTTTGAAAAGGAGCCCGTTTTCCTGGCAGCCTTTAAAAAAATTACTTTATTAAAAAGCAATGACAGACATGGTAGTGAGCTGTCCCCAGCAGGCCAACATCCCTTTGATGGCTGAAATTCCTAATGGGTCGCAAACTGCGAGCTAGCTCTTTAATATTCATGAAGTAGGTCAATTTGTGATGAACTAGGAATCGCTATTTCATATTTGTACATGTTGGTACACTATGAATTGCAATTTCCAAATTCTGATTTGGTAAGAACCGCAACTAGCAAATTAAATCTCTATAGTTCCCACATATGCCCCTTATCTCTTAAGGAGTTTAGTGTTCGCAAATTCTGCGATTTGAAAAATCACAAACATTGTGACCATAAACCCTAAGTTAGGATGTGTAAAAGGCCCATTACCAGTCACAATTATCTTTAGTATTCACAATTCACACTCCAGGGCTCCTTGTGACTGGGAAGGAGAGGGGCTTGCAACTGCAGCCCCCCCCCCCCTTTACGAATCACAACGTAATGCATCACTACTTTGCAAGCACAGTCAGTAACCACTAACCAGACACCACTGACAACTCTTTAAGGGGGACGGTATGGCCTTGGTAGGGTGGAGCTGTGCTTGAGGGACACCTTCCCCTCATGTACAGGAGTTCGGCTTAGCTTCAGCTTGCAGGCCTGTGCCCTTTTATACAGATAAACATGCTCTGTTTATTATTCATTTTGATTATTCATTTACACATTTAAGAATTGCTGGCAGTCCTTACATTTTAGAAGAATTTTTTTTTTATTTCATAATCAGCTGCCAATCCGTGAAAGTCTCATTATCAGTAATGTATTCATTAGATTGTCGTTGTGCCCCTTTGCTTCATGCTGAACAGGAACAGAATGTGAATATGTCTAGCATTTTTGTTAGTGTATTCTTCATACATGTTTGCTCACACAATCTAATGCCTGGGTACATACCCACGTCAGGATGTCTGCGTCAACAATAACATGTGCCTTCTAAATACACCTTGTGAGACCAAGGCCGTTAGAGGGGGCTCCACCCAAGATATTCCATCCATACGGCACGTCACCTTGCAGCAGACCTCAGCCTTTGTGTATCTATGGAGCTGGATCTGGACACCGGAGGCCGACCTTGTCCAAAGGTAATGGGCGTTGGGGAGCTTCGCATGGTCATGGCATGGGCAGATTAGGTTTATCATGCCCTGCTCTCTTTAGGGTAGAAAATACGCTTTACGGATGAATTTGTAAATTCATGTTTATTGCAAAGTATTGGTATTGTTCCTCTTTAGATCGCTTGCTCGCACAATCCTGGCTCCGTCTCTTGTCATTATCCTAATCATTGCCATTCATGTATTTTATAGTAGATTGCAGTCTTTTTAATCAATGTATTGAAAACTGTTCTGCATCTTCTTTCATGCTTGTGTGTAAGAGACTCATCTCTAACGAGAGAAATTGGTAAGACTTGTTCCACCATGATCTTCCCCGAGAGCATTTTAGAGTCCAAGCTCTAGGCTGCTAAAATTCACCTTTAGGGCCGTATTTATACTCCGTTTGCGCCGAATTTGTGTCGTTTTTTTCGACGCAAATTCGACGCTAAACTAACGCCAACTAACGCCATATTTATACTATGGCGTTAGAGGCGTCTAGCGCCAAAGTTCCCGGAATGTGCGTCATTTTTTAGCGTGAACCCCTTCCTTGCGTTAATGATATGCAAGGGAGGCGTTCCCGTCTAAAAAATGACTCCCAGGCCTTTACGTGGTATTTATACTCCCGGGCAAAAGAGACGCCCGGGAGTGGGCGTGGCTAAAAACGGCGCATTTGCGCCGCTTTTTAACGCCTGGGTCAGGCATGGCGTTAAGGGACAAGTGGGCTCAAAATGAGCCCAGAGTGCCCTCCCCTGCCCCCAGGGACCCCCCCTGCCACCCTTGCCCACCCCAGGAGGACACCCAAGGACGGAGGGACCCATCCCATGGACATTAAGGTAAGTTCAGGTAAGTATTTTTTTTTTTTTTTTTTGTGGCATAGGGGGGCCTGATTTGTGCCCCCCTACATGCCACTATGCCCAATGACCATGCCCAGGGGACAGAAGTCCCCTGGGCATGGCCATTGGGCAAGGGGGCATGACTCCTATCTTTACAATGATAGGAGTCATGTTGATGGGGGATGGGCGTCGAAAAAAAATGGCGCAAGTCGGGTTACGACGATTTTTTCGACGTAACCTGACTTGCCCCATTTTAAGACGCCCATACGCCATTTTCCCCCTACGCCGGCGCCTTCTGGTCTACGTGGTTTTTTCCCACGCAAACCAGGCAGCGCCGGTCTGATTGCGCCGTCTAACGCCATTCCATAAATACGGCGCCCGCATGGCGCTTCAGAATGGCGTTAGACGGCGCAAAACTTTTTGACGCTAAACTGCGTTAGCGCAGTTTAGCGTCAAAAAGTATAAATATGGGCCTTAGTGTTTGTGTTTTGGTGAGATGCTGCTAGAAAGCCGGAAGGGTTGGGCCGACAGCTGCCAACTGTTGTGGGAGTGACTCAGTCGCCTACAATTAGAGGTGCTGCCGACCCTAATCCAGCAGTCTCGTAGAGGCACAAGAGTCTTTACGACAGGCTCCGGTTTTAACAAAGCATGCAGTGTTAGAGCAGGGCCCGAGCTTCAGGGGGGTATGGGACATAACACCTCTAAATAAATGCACTCCTGGCTTGGTAGTTTGGTCTGGGGGCCCTGCGGTCAAGCTGCCATCTATGCGTTGGTTTTCTCGTCGTGAGCCGAGAGAAAGAGAAAACAGTGACCTTTGATGTAAATTAGAGAGACACAGACAAAAAAAAACTACCCATCTGGGGCCATATTATACATTGTGGCCCAGGCCACAACAGCCATGTGCGCCCAGTGGCACTATGATATTACAGAAGGGTCTGCAGATGCTTGAGTGCCCCTTGTGTAATACTGAAAGCGCTGGCACACACAGAGCACCAGAGCCACCGTGAGAGGGCAGTCCCTCTGTATCTGGGCCGTGCACGAGCAGAGACACACGTGCCCTTCGGAGGCGCACTGAAGGCGCACTATAAAAAGGTGCCACATTTCAGTGCGCCTCCCAAAGGCAGCTCTCTGGAGGGGAGAAAGCGGGTCCTATGGACAGAACAGAGGTCCCCTTACAGTCAGTGACTGCATCCACCTGCAAGGGGATCCCTCCCCCTCCTCATGTGTAGGTGGGATGCCGCCTGCGCTGTGAAACACGGAGTGGCTTTGAAGCTCCTCCTGCCTATTTCTCAGGAATGCGCCGCCCCAAGGGGAGCGCAAGATCGTGGCGGCCCTGGGGGCACCACGTTCTGTGTATACTGCACACTGTCCCTGTGCCCAGCACACCTTTTAACACATGTGCATGGTGAAACCAGGGAATGTGCACTGAATGTGCAATACAGCCCCTGGGGGCTGAAGTTCATAATGTGAAACCAGATAATCTGGAGTCAATACCAGATTCCCCTCTTGCCCAAATTGTGTGATCCTAGTCACATATTTTATTTCACAGAGCCCCCTTTTTCTTCTGTGTCACATGTGTGCGCACATTTTTCTATAACCGTCTCCAGGATGTGCACTGTACAAGCGCCTCGCGTTTGATTCCATAGACCGTGACATTGCTTCATCTGTAGTAAGAATGTCGGCCATCTTTAGGGCTCACATGATTGCTGACTTGCTTCTTGGTTCACTAACAGCATTGTTGTTGGGGGGCGAGTCATGAATGAAACTATCACATTTAATAAATCTCTGTCTCCACGCAGTGATATCAACTGACCTACAAAGGTGAAACACTTCTGCGTGTTCGGAAAATACAGTTTGTTGAATTGTAAAGAGACTGTATCACCTTCTTACATGTTTATTGCTTGATATATAAGCCAACATTGTCTTGGCTCGGCTCGTGCACAGACTCCTAAATCTAAGCCCAGCGCGTGCCTCGGCTCTGGCGTGGCCCCCTCAGTTTGGCTGTGCGCCCTCCTCCATCTGCAGCTCGGGCTTCGTCCATGAGACGTCAGTCACCTGATGGAATGATTTGTAAACGCAGAGGCCTGGAAACATGGAGCCCTGCGCGCATGCACCTCGTGCATCAGATTTGCAGAAAGGTGCATATACTGGAAACACATTTGAATGAGGTAATCCCAGGACAGTTTATTCATTCTTTCACTAAGCATCCCTCTTTGGACTCCGACTCCAGAGAACACACAGCTCTTGGCCAAGCTACTCTGAAGGGTCTGTTCACTCACTCACTGCCCCCTTCATCTGAATCAGTGGGGACCCCGCTGCCCACCGTCTGCCCAAGACATGGAGTCTGGTGATGTGCCCGACATGACGTCCTAATGTGCATGGCCGTCAGTGGAGGGTTCGGTGCAGAGGAGAGTTTACTCGCTTGTAACCCCTCTTCTTTCTCACAGGAACCCTCACTGAAGCCTTAAACAACGCGCACGCTGCCCCTTCTGTAATATCTGGAAGTAAAACACTAGTTTAGTGGGAAACCCCTCCTATACATCTCCTTTAACACAGCCAGAACTGTCCAGCAGCTGTCAGTGCAGTGCATGATGGGACAGGGGAGGTACCTGCCTCCTTAGAGGAACAGGATGTCATTTCATCACTGCTAAACTACTGCTCATCCAGCTGTAATTTCCTTCGTTACAGATGTGCACTTCAAGGTAACCTACAAGAAGGGAATATGCTGCAAGTAGACTTTTCTATTTGTTATTTGAAGTTTGTTTACTGTGTTTCTAAAATTGAGTGAATAAATAATTTAAAAGATTGGTTTGGTGATAGGCCACAGCCTACAATGTATGGATATAATCACTAGTAGATTTATTTTCCCTCCTTCATAGTCTAACAACACAGGCAAATATACTTGACTAGAAAATCAAACACTAATCAAGATTAAGCTTGATAATTAATGCAAGGAAGTCCTGCTTTTCCTGTCAAGTTCTCAGATCAACCAACTTAGCCAATAGTCATCTCTTTCAAAAAGCTTCTCCAAATACCTGTAGCAATGCGTCTGATCGTATGCCTCCCACTTAATGTACACGAGCGGACATATAGGGCCTGATTCACAGTTAGGCGGACGGGTTACTCCATCACAAACACGGCGGGTATCCTGTCCGCATATTACGATTCCTCTGGGATATAATGGGATCATGATAAGGCGGACGGGGTTAGTCCATCACAGACATGGCGGGTATCCTGTCAGCGTATTACGATCCCTCTGGGATATAATGGGACCATGATAAGGCGGACGGGTTACTCCATCACAAACACGGCGGGTATCCTGTCCGCATATTACGATGCCTCTGGGATATAATGGGACCATGATAAGGCGGACGGGTTACTCCATCACAAACACGGCGGGTATCCTGTCCGCATATTACGATCCCTCTGGGATATAATGGGACCATGATAAGGCGGACGGGTTACTCCATCACAAACACGGCGGGTATCCTGTCCGCATATTACGATCCCTCTGGGATATAATGGGACCATGATAAGGCGGACGGGTTACTCCATCACAAACACGGCGGGTATCCTGTCCGCATATTACGATCCCTCTGGGATATAATGGGATCATGATAAGGCGGACGGGTTACTCCATTACAAACACGGCGGGTATCCTGTCTGCATATTACAATTCCTCTGGGATATAATGGGATCATGATAAGGCGGGAGGGATGTCCATTATGTTTGGGATGGAGTAACTCCCTCCACCAAACTCCAAATCAGGCTCTTAGTCTTCTTTCAGTGCCCGTCCCTGCTAGGAAAGCCCTGTAGGTAAGGGGAACTGTCAGGGCTCAATGTCCCCATCGCCGTTGGAGGAAGCTGTTCTTGCTATGATGGGGGACATGAATAACTGTGGGAGGACTTGTGATGCACAGCAGCTGCCCAGGCTGCCCACTCTCACCAAAGGTTTTTGTTCCCCTGCACAAAGTTTCCTTCTGGCCTTGCCAAACCCTGTCCCTCCCACTTGCACCATGTACGGTTTACAAAGCCTGTCTGACACACCTTGATTAGTCCCACTCCTCCCATGGAAGCCTGTCTGCCACACCTTGATTGGTCCCATGCCCCCCATACGGGAGCCTGTCTGTCGACATCCTGATTGGTCCGACTCCTGCCCACCCTCAAAGGAAACCTCTCTGGCTACATCCTGATTGGTCCGACTCCTGCGCACCCTCTAAGGAAGCCTCTCTGGCTATGTCCTGATTGGTCCGACTCCTGCCCGCCCTCTAAGGAAACCTCTCTGGCTACATCCTGATTGGTCGCACCCCTCCACCCCCCCTCTAAGGAATCCTGTCTTCCCACAGCATGATTGATCCCACCCCCTCTGTTCCTAGCTGCTGCCTTCCGGGCCCCTAGATATGATACTGGCAGGGTGCCGCCAGCCTGTATTCTGTTTCCTGCTCTAGGATGCTCCACACAGGAACTCCCTGGAGCAAGAAATGGTGATCAACCACACATTGTTGGATAAAAGAAGCCAACAAAAGTTTCCCAATTTCAGCAACTGCATGGGAGTAAAAAAAAGGCACCCTCTCAAACATATATGATGGATATAGAACTATAGATACAGACAACGGTATAGAAGTATACGATGCTGAACATATAGAAAAGGATATACAGAATTATATCTGGGTAACAAAGAATACAAGCATGTTTTACAACAAGGAGCTCTGAGTGACATCAAATAGATAAATAGAGGGGAGAGAAAGGGGGCATGGGAAAGCCATATATACTTATTTATTGAAATATTTAGAGGCATATTGATGATGCCCCTAGTGCCACCTTGCACCACATTTGCGCCATTTTATTTTAGGCAAATGTGGCATTAAGGTGGCATTGTGACACTTAGTAAACCCTTGCACCACATTATGTCTGCGCCAGGCATAATGTATTCCCACACATAGGGGCCCAGAAGAATAGCACAGTGAAATGAATGAGATTTCACTGCGCCATTTCTAGCATCATTATTAACGCCTGTCAAGGCGTTAAGATGATATTTCCTTTTTTTTTTTTATATTTAAAGTTTTCATTTAATTTATCTTAGGGTAACCTGTGCAAACTTCAGTTTCAAAGCAACAACATCCTTCTATTTGGAATGTTTAAAAATTGTGCTTATGCGCACATACCCTTTGCCCAGTGGCACCTGTGCAAAGTTTGTTTGTGCTTTGGGTGGGTGTCCTTTGTGTGATCACTTACTGACCAGACAACCTCGAGTGCTGGGATGTGTAGTCCATTATGTACATAACCCTTCATGTCCCAACAGTAAATTTACAGTTAGCAAATAAGCATTTGCAATGCAATGGGTCTCACATTTACTCGAGTTAGAGCTATCAGTGTTGTAAACTCATAAACCGACTTTTCTTGCCACATAAATTGAAAATTAAAAGTAAAACAGTTTCACGTAAGCGAACTGATTCACAGATCTACTGCTGCCATAAGCATCAGCATGAAAAGACAAACAAAAGGAAAAATAAGTTCACTCGCAGTCAAACTTATGGCAAAAGTGCAATCAGCCATTTAACAGGGGCGATGGCCAAGGCGGTAACAAAACCTCCCCAAGGAGGGACAAACGTGATCCATTTACCTTTGTCATCAAAGGATTTTTGAAGAGCAAGCTCACGAACAAGTGGTAGGGATGGGTGTGAGGTGGGCATTGTTAAAAGCCCAGTTACATACCAATAGGTCGGAAAAGCAGCACTTGCGTGCCGCTATGCTCGACCTAAAAGTGACATTGAATGAAAAAAAAAACCTCCCTTCCCCAGCACTGTTGAGATAAGGCCACTAGGCAGTAAGGCATGAAAAATAACATGTCACGTTAGAAATCAACCATTATCATTATTTGGAACAGGAGGGCCCCAGTCGGTGGTATTTTTTTGTCAGTCATTGCTGGTCCCACCCATCTCACTACAATACAATGAAATTGATGTACTGAGCATTAGTTCATGTTTTGGAAATAACAGACATAATATTCCATGCCTAGAATTTTGGGAGTCATTTTACTTTTAAAGTCCTGAATGCTTCCATGTATTTATTTTCGAGAGAAAATAACTTTCATGACAAAACCAGCTGAAGTCAATAGTTGGTGAGGCCTAGTAAGAATCCTCCTGATGTATGTTTTTTAGGTTGAACGTAGCAGCGCACAAGCTCTGCTTTTCCTTTTGTTTTGTTTTTTGTTTTTTTTATTGGAAAGGAAGGATACATAGTTATAATCATACATCATTTCGCTCAAGACAAAAGAGTTAAAAAAAAAAAAAAAAAAAAAAAACAGATTGTTACATAGCCCCATTGGCCACGAGGGGGAGGTGTTCATTATTGTAAATTGGAGAGGGCTTGGGTTAGTTAACTATTAATGGGCCAAAATCCAGTCCTGGAGTTGCCCCCATATTGCCTTCCCTCTATTCCTAGCCCGCCTCCCTTTGCGTTCATATAATGCCATTTCCAAATAGTATACAGACAATAATTTACCCAACCATTGTTGCCATGTCGGTGGTTGTAAGTTCAACCATGCAAAAGCAATACATATTCGATAAACCGCCATGGCAAGAAAGATAAATGCTCTATGGCATCCCCTTATTCCCTCAGCGACCCCTAACACCATGATCTCGGGGGTAAGATCCAGATCGTATCCCAGAACCCCCTTTAGGACAGATTAGATGCCATCTCTCAGAGCACTTAGTTCCCCACAAGAGGCAAACATATGCACAATAATCGAGCCGTAGATCCCACATCTCGGTCAGTTTGTTCCTAATGTGCCCCCCCATTTGGCAAGATGTGCTGGTGTATAATACAGGTCAAACATGGTCTTATAATGTTGTGCTTGCAACGAAGAGGAGAGTAAAATGGTATGTCCCAGTTCTAATGATTTAAAAAAATTACTGCTCCCATTGACCAGCTTGTCCTTCTATCTCTCGCTAATTTTCTCCAGATCGTCAGGTTGCTCTGCCATCAATGATGAATAGATTGACCTAATTGTTATATTGGATTTTGCCAAGATGTTGTTAAGCAGTGGGTTGCTTCTAAATCCCAGTGCCCCCCGTTTTTTTACCCAAAAAGTCTTGTATCTGTAGGTATTTGAAGAAGTCCCTTCGCTCTAAACCATACTGCTCTTGAAGGTCACTAAACGCCTTAACCCCGAAATTATCAAAGAAGACCCCTAACCTTCCTATTCCTAAGGAGGCCCACTTTGCCATACAGCTATCTTTAAATATTTTGTGAAGCAATGGGTTATTCTTTATTATAGTATAATAATTGAATCTACCAAGCCTGTTCTTTCTCCCCCATAATCGCCAGCTTTTATAAGCCGCCTCTAATACCTTAAATCAAGCTTTTTTGTAGTATCCAGGCTCGTGAAATGTTAGCAAGCAGCCACTGGCTGCTGCTCCTATCTGCAGCTCATAAATATTAGGATATTCCTCTACCTCCATCCCTCCTTTCTTAGCCCCCCATAGTGGCCGCATAAACTGAAAGGCTGCTGCCATTTGGTACAATTTTATGTTTTTTTAAAGACCACCCCCCCCTTGCCCGTGGTAGAGACATAAACTTACTTGATCTTCTGCATTTGCCATATGCCCAGATAAATCTCATGACCAGCCGATCCACCTCCTCAAATCTAGGGTTTGTAAAACTTAATGGTACAACGCAAAAAATAGACAGTAGTTTGGAGAGGGGGATCATGTTAACCATATTGCACCTCCCCATTATCGTCATGTGTAAATTATTCCACCTGCACATATCATTTTTGGTTTTCGCAATTATTGGGTCTAGGTTTAGATTGATAATCTCTCCTACTCTTGGTGTTATATCTATTCCCAGATACACTGCATGATCGAAACTCCTATTATCCTGAGTGTTCGTGTATTGATTGCTCAGTATTTGCGTTTTAGTTCTATTTAGCAGGTATCCAGAAAACCTTCCGAACTTCGTAGTCACCTCTTCAACTTCTTTTTGTGCCAAATCTGGATTGGAAGTTATGATGGCGATGTCATCCACATATACTAGGACTTTTGTATCCCATCCATGCCTGCACACTGGTTGAATCCTACTGTTCTCTTCTAACTGTCTAAGCAGGGGCTCTATATATAACGCAAACAGCAACGGAGAGCATGGACATCCCTGTCTGGTGCCTCTCCTCACCTGGATACACTCGGATTGCCCTCCCATTAATTGTATTTTCACTCCCGGTGACCTATATATAGCCCTTACCGCTAAAATGAATTTCTTTCCGAGGCCATAATGCTCCATCTCGATAGAATTTAGGAATTCTAGCATTTCTGTATCTGAAAAAACAGATGTGTCATTATATAGTGCTGCAAATTATCTCTGGAACACCTTCCTGATTCCATCCACGTCTGACACTGTTTGTCCTTGCCAATCTCTAATCTCTCTTATGACCCCAGCTGCTATTTTCTGACTTGCCCTTACCGCTAACAGGTGCCCAGATCTTTCCCCGAACTCATACCCTTCCGATCGTTGCACCAGGTATTTCTCTGCTATTCTTTGTGCAGTGACCTCGTTAATTGCTGCTTTTGCTATAGCGACCTCCTCCTGGACCCTATCTTTGCCCTCCCCCGTTTCTATAGCTATAATCAACTGTCTTTCTGCATCCCTCAGCTTCATATGAAGATCTTTTATTCTGCTTTGGGAATTTTTCTGTCTCTTAAGACTGAAACTCAAAGCTTCCCCTCGTACTCCTGCTTTCAAGGTATCCCAAACTATCTCTACTGATGCTGACCCCTGGTTGAACCCCAAAAATTCCACTAACCAGTTTCTCATATATTCACAATATTCGGGATCCTTAAGAAGCCCTCTTTCAAATGTCCACCTTCTAACCTTATGCTCGAGCCCGTCCAATTCCAAATCAAGTACTAATGGGTTATGATCTGATATAATCCGCGGATACAGTTCCATTCTTCCATGCGTTACCAATTCGGGGGATATAAAAAAATAATCAAGTCGTGCTAGCTTCCTATGAGGGGCCGAATAGGAAGTATATCCGG
The DNA here is from genome assembly GCF_031143425.1 of Pleurodeles waltl. Classification (NCBI taxonomy): domain Eukaryota; kingdom Metazoa; phylum Chordata; class Amphibia; order Caudata; family Salamandridae; genus Pleurodeles; species Pleurodeles waltl. The sequence continues at coordinate 1,021,446,323 of NC_090450.1, read as the reverse complement.
GGTCTGGATTGCATAGCTTTACCCAAGCATCTATCAATCCTAACTCTTTCTGAATACCAGCCATTGCTTTCAATACCCAAGGCATTCGCCCCTGATATTTCTTGGTTGTGGGTGCTAGCAAGTCCTGCAATCCATCCCAAGAGCCATTGAAATTGAAATCACCACAAAGGATATATGGGGGAGACCAACCTGTTAGCTCTATAGCAAGAGTGTCCAATACTGCTGGGTCGTTTGTGACTGCCCCATATACAGAGCATAATGTTAAACTACCTTTTCCGTAGCGACAGTCTACAATCGCCCATCTCCCATTTCTGTCAGCCCTCTGTCTAGTAAATTTTAATTTGTTACTCCGATCCAATATTGCCACCCCTTTAGTTCTAACATCTTGTTCTCAGCACACTATCATTCTCATACCGAGTGACCCTAAAATTCTGGATTTTTTATACTCCACATGTGTCTCTTGTAGGCAGTAGATATCAGCCTTAAAAGTTTTTAAATCTTCGGCTACTTTCCTTCTCTTACGGGGGTCATTTAGTCCACATATGTTAATTGAGGCAATTCGAAGTCTAGTCATTTTCTATTATTTTTGATTTTTTCCCCCTTTTTGCTCCCCAACTGGCTATGCAAAATACTAGGTTCCCTTCTCTATTTACTCCCCCGCCTCCATCCTTATGCTTCTCCTGTTTCTCTTCCTCACCTCCTTCCCATTTTTCTTTTCTTTCCCACTCCCTCTTCCCCCTCCCCGTGCGCTGCCCTTCCCCCCAACCCCTCACCCACCTCCTCCCTCTTCCCCACGCCCCTCCCATCTCCCCACCCCACCCCCAAGGTTGGTTGCGACCTCCCTCTCCCAACCAGCCCCTCCCATCCTGTTGAGCAATCAGACCCCCGATGGCCTGAATGTTGGTGCTGTGTAAATGCGGGCCGCCCGCCCCCCGAGTTCACTTATCATCTGCATGTCTCTATCCTCTATTACTTAAGCCCCATCAAATATTCTTTTGCCTGGATTTCTGAAGTGAACACCCTTACTTTCCCGTTTACTATTGTTTTAAGTCGAGCAGGGGTTATCAGGTAGGCCTCCCCCCCTTTATCCAAAATCGGTTTAATGAGCTGTCGAAGCCGCCACCTCCGTTCAACAGTTGTGTGGCAAAAATCTGGCCGAGTGAAAAATGTAACCCCTTCCACACTACGTGGGGCATTAGGACGAGCTTTATCAAAGATGGCCTGTAGTAACAAAAAGTTGCCCAAAAAAAACAATATAGCTCTGGGATATTTGGATTCTGCCGACTGACCTCCCTCCCGCCGGGTGACCGGAAACCTATGGACACGCTGGATCTCGTTATCCCAATCCCAATTACCCAATTCCGGGAAGGCCCCCGCAGGAGTTTAAACATGTAGGTCCGAATGTCACTCCCTTCCAGCCCTTCAGCTATACCCAAGAAGCGTAGATTGTTTCTTCTCTGTCGGTTTTCAAAGTCTTCTAGTTTCCACATTACATCCTTCGGTTGGTCGTCCCTCGTAGAACTCAGTTGTTTAAGGGCATCCACATCCTCTTCTACCGCCCCTATTCTTTCGTCCATCAAGCTTAATTTGGCTTCAAATTCCATGCATGATTTTGCAACCTTGCGGACTGTTCCTTGCAATCGCTTTGAAGCGACCCTTGCGCGGTGACTTTCAGTCCTGGTCTCTGTTTGAAATTCTTTTATTGAGTTGTATATCGACTGTAGCATCCCGGAATCGGCGCCAGCTAAACACATGCCACTTGCAGGGCTTCCTGTACTTCCTTCCATCTTATTATTAACCACTTCCTGGCCGCTTGTGGTAGCCGTGTCTGTTAATCTAATGCCAGAGTAATCCCACTTTAATGTCCTACTACCAGTAGATGTAGAGAATTCGAGACCCTCTTGCCAACCAGGCCGTACCTTTGTACACTTCCGATACCGCCGTAGCTGCCGCACTGTGGGTTCATTGCTTGATGATTTATTTCCAGTCTCCGAGGTTTCACTGCTACCAGTCTCACTTAAGCTATGCTCTCCACTGCTAACGTCTGACTCTTATGTCAGAGAGTAGGATTTATTGCTACTGTCTTTAGCCCAATCCGAGGTTTTCAGATCTTTTTCGGTTGTCTTGCCCAACCCTTTTGGGTTCAGTGTCCCCATTCGCCGTTCTTCGATACTCGATGTAGCACTTGGAGCACTTGGAGCACTCGCAGCTCCTACCCTGGTTAGGTCCTCAGTTCGTTGTGCTTGGGGTTGCGCTTGGGGCTGTTCCTTTTCAGCGAAGGGCCCCCCTCCTTCCTTCTTATTACAATGCAATTATCTAGAGCCCCTGACATATCTTCAGTGCCTTGTCTAGTTTTTATAAGTGGTTCGTTACTTTCGATAAGAGTCTTCTTGCTGCAGATCTCAGAGGGGATAATTTCTGCCACCGTCGAGTTGGTTTCAGAGGGGAGGGTCATATGTACAGAGCAGCTGTCTTGTGCACCCCCGGCCAGAAAGGATGTAATAGTAGATTGGCTCTTCCCTTTCCCCCTGACCTCTGGCAGGGGGGTGGCGTTGTCACTGATCTTAGCGTCTTTCCCTGAACCAGACATATTTTTCCCAGTTAGTTTACCTGTCGTCGATGCGGGCGTCTGTTTACTCCAGCCAAGTCTCCTTCATCTCCTTTATCCCTTCCTGTATGTGTTGCTTTGGATCCATCACTCTTATCTTCGGAGTTACGAGCAGCTTTTGGTGCCATGCTTATTTTCAGAGCATAAGGTAGCGTTCTCAGAATTTCAGCTAGCCCAGCCACTGTCACTATTACGTCATATCACACCCGTCTGATAACAATCCTTACTGGCTTCGAAGGAATATACGGGAACCTAACTGTACCAGCCTGTATATCAAGCAACATTGAGTCCCTGGACATTCGTTCCTTTGTGTTAAGGCCATTAACCTCTCCAGTAGAATTTGGTGATTCTCTAGAATACCTCCACAAGTGAGAGTACCCTGCTGTGAGGGTGAGTAACAGCTTCCGTAGTAAACAATAATGATTCCTTAGGTACACTTAATAAATGTCTTAAAGTCCTTTAAAATGGGGCCATTTTCAACTTTGACTTCCACTCTTTAATATTTGCAGTCGGTTATGTATTTGCAGTACCATTGAATAAGTTTTTAGTTTGACTTGCCTGGAAGTAAATCAAATAAGGGGTAGCTTAATTTAAGGCTGGAACCACACAAAAAGCCTTCACTAGAATCCTGGTGCCTACTTTGCTATCCAGAACTCCAAACGCCAGCCAAAGCCAGTATCTCACTCCCCTTGCCCCCTTTTCTTACTTGGTTTCACCTGTGAAAAATTGAGCAGCACAGCAGGGACCTCCTCCTCCTTACGGTTGTGTCCTGTTCAGACCGGAGATCGGGTTTTTTAAAGGGCAGCGAAACCCTGCCTCGTGAATATCGAATATGCGGCGGTTCGCTGGCTCTGACAGAGTACTGGGTCGCAGGAGCTGCCGCAGTTGCTACTGCGGTTATCTCTGTGCACTAGCCGTCCTTGCCGGCAATCTAAAGGTGAAACAGCGGCTTCTCTGCCCCGTCTCCGCGTCCCATGCTGCACGGACGTGGCGCGAACTGCGAGGCTCAAACTCCGGGGTGGGCTGGGCTGATGCGCCTCACAGCGACACAGCAGCCATGTTGCTCCTAAGATGATATTTCCATTGAAAACAATTGGAGTCCCTGTGCTTTGCTGCATTAGTGCCATCATTTGTAGCGCTAATCCAGCAAAGCATCACATTAGAACCTTAAATTATAACGGTCATGTGGACACGACTGACATAGTGCGCCGTATTATAAATATGGCGCACACGTAGTGTCAATTCAATTCAATTCAATAGTTTATTCGGCCTAAGTTTAGGTCATTTAAAAATTAGAAATAATCATACATGCTAAGAGATAGAAATCGTAAACCATCACATAAAAAGGAAGCATTAACAGTGAGCACACTGTATATCGAAACGGACCAGAGGTTAAATGAAAGTTCCATAGTTTGTACTTCCCAGATAAAAAAATGCCATTTACCAGAACGGTTACAAGAAGAAACAAATGATATGCCATAACCTTTCAGAGTGCGCTTAAGGAAAGCTGTTCTAGAGCAAATTATACTTAAAAAGGTTCATAGTGCTTCATAAAAAAAAAATCATAAAACAAAACATTTAAAATAGTGCCTAAATCTTACCAAAAACAAAGTGCTATGTGCTAAGATAATACAAATCAATTTAGAGTAAAAGGTAGCATACCCAATCTTTTCTAATAAAACATATACAACTATTCTAAAACAGATTTATACATAAAATAGATCATAAAACTTCATGGAATAGCTCCTATTTACAAGAGTTAAAAGCCAAACAGTGGAAAAGGGTACCCTAAGTTGGCCTGTTCTCTTAAGTAAATTGGTCAAATGAATTGTGTCTTGCCTTTTACAAAATAATATATGCTAGGGAATTATAAATCACTTTAGTTGGGGTAGCCCACTGGAAAACATACACAGAGATGCAATCTGATATCCTCAATAGATCAGCACTAATAGTTAAATTTAGAATCCCAATCAATTGTAACAGGCCACATCCGCTAGCTTCTAGACCGTTCGTCAACCAGTGGATTGGGATCTAAAATAATCCTACTACGGATTTTCCATGCTGCTGACAAATATTTAGAAACAGAGCTCACTATCAGCGTAGAAGTGTCATATTTACATAGTCTGTAGACACTGGTTCGGTTTTGTGCTGGCAATGTTTTGCACAGAGGAATAATCCACTTTCCTCAAGGGCATTTGTACAAGGGACAGAAAAATAGGACATGCTCAGGAGTTTCCTTGCATAGATGACAATTTATACATTTGTCAGACATAGGACTATTGGACGACCAACGAGCCGTAAGGCTGTTGACCGTCAATGTTCCATAACTGAACTGAAGTAGTAAAGAACGGGCACGGGCTGGTATAGGGAGATCCAGGAAGTTTTCAGGCAAAGGTTCGTGCTTGACCAGCAGGAACTCTGCTGTCAGCCGACCTGACCCATTAGAGCCGAGAGATTCCTCATAGATTTTCCCCCAATATCGGTCTTTAATCAGCAGCCTAGCGTTAGCAGGAATCATCTTGGGATTCTCCCAATAATGGGATAAACCCAATTTGACCCAAGCTGCTTTCATCTCCCTTAACCAGTGAACTTTTTCCCAGCCATGGCAAGGTGATAATAGATCTTTAACTGCTGTCCTAAAGGGTTCGAGTTCATCCGTTTTCCATAGTCGCACCCAGTATAGAAGTGTCCATATATATGCTGTATTTTTAATGCTGTTTAAACCCAAGTCTAGTCTAAGGGGGAGCATCGGCGTGCCCTTCCCTAGTCTAGATATGTGTCTGAGGACATTATTTTCTTTGGTTTGAAGGGTGTCCAGTTGTCTATGTGAACCCCAGAGTTCCGCTCCATATAGGGCAGCGGCACGGATTTGGACTTTGTAAATTTCAGAAATAAGAGTCAAAGGGGGGCTTGCTGCAGTGCTAGCTTTCCGTTCTATCACTCCACATCTTTGACTGATGGTAAGTGCCCCTTTCCTTATAGCTGCATCCCAGCTGCCCTTGTCAGATAATCTAATGCCCAGGTAATCGTATTCCATTACCCTCTCCAAGTGAACTGAATCCATCTTTATATTTGCTCTAAGCTTCTTGTTCGGGGCGCTATATATCATGAGTTTGGTTTTCTCTGCATTAATATCCAACCTGTAATCTCTGCAAAATGCACAGAACTGGTTGACCAGATTTTTGATTCCCATGGATGTTTTGGCCAACAGGATAGTGTCATCCGCGTAGAGTAAACATGGCACTTTAATCCCGGCCAACTTTGGGGAGTCATTAGTGCAATTTGCTAAATACTTAATACAATTATTTATGTATAAAAGGAAAAGGGTAGGGGCCAGGACACAGCCCTGTCTGACTCCTCTCTCAATAGCCACTGGATCTGTTAAGTCGCCATCCTTACCGCTCCTAATTTGTGCATAGGTGTTCTCGTGTAATCGGGCGATAAGTTTCAAGAGACCATATGGGATGCCCATGTTGGCTAATGTCAGCCATAACTGGTTTCTGGGGACCAGATCAAAAGCAGCTCTAAGATCAATAAAAACTACAAAGAGCTTGCCCCCTCCTACTTCCACAGTCTTCCATTTGATTGTTAGAAATCTTAACACTTGATCTATGGTGCTGACTGCTGGCCTAAACCCTGCTTGCAGGTCGGAAATAACATTAGTTTCCAGAATCCATTCTTCTAGGTGGGACAAAATTTGCTTTGCAAAACGTTTTTGGAAGTTATCAAGTAAGGAGATTGGACGGTAGTTGGCAGGGTCGGAGGGGCTGCCTTTCTTAAAGATGGGGACTATCTCCGCTCCCATCCAGGAGCTCGGGACAGGCGCTCCTGCAGCTACTGTATTGGAAATCAGGTTCAGGTATGGGGCCCATATATCTGGGCTTGTCTTGTACAAATCGCCTGGAATTTTATCAAGGCCGGGGGCCTTTCCCCATTTCAGTGAAGCAATCGCAGCCTTGGTTTCTGCCAGGGTAAATTCAATTAGGGGGGTCTTAAAAGTCATAATATGGTTCAGTTCCCTGGTAGTAGCACCTGCGAACCCAGAATATAATCGGGAAAAGTGATCTGTCCACTCTACGGGGAGTATTGAAGCACCAGGCGAGCGGTTAGGTTCTTCACTGGCACACGTGGTGTCATTAGGAGGACGCAATGGGGTGCTAGAAAAGAGGAGCATCACGAACGATGCGCCACGTTTCCATAAATGTGGCCCTTAGTGTACTGCAGTTCCAGCAACGGGGTACCAGAGCAGAGTACGGAGCACAAACTGCAGAGCAAAGGGCCAGATGTACAAAAGGCAGCAATTGTGATTTCCTAATTGCACTTCTTACTGAATTGCAATTAGGAAATCACAATTCCCAATTAACAAAACTTAAAACTATTAAATAGCAATTCCTGGTGGGTCACAAATCAACCTATCTCATGAATAATAATGAGGTAGATTGCAGTTTGGGACCCGTTAGCAATGATGGTCTTCACAGGGATGGTGGCCTGCTGGGGTCTATGGTTGCTTTTGAATTAAGCAATCTTTTTTTTTTTCTTTTTTAGCTCAGCCCTTTTGCTTTAAAGGAAAATGAGAGGTGTTTCAAAAAAGAAAATGAACCATTTACGTAAATTTTTTTAGAGTAGGCAGTAGTCTGTGGGACCACTGCCTGTTCCTAAAAATATTTATTTTGACATTCTCAAGGGAGATGGGGTCCCGTGGGGACCGCTTCCCATTTGTGAATGGGTTATCTCCTCCTTTGAGGTTTTGCTATAATATTAATGTTTTGCGACCTAATTCTGGTCACAAAACATTAATAGATCTCATTAAGATTTGGTATCTGGAAGGGACGCCCTAAAAATGCCCCTTCCAATTACTGAATGGGTATATATTTGCAATTCCAAATTGTAATCTGTTAACGTGTTACTGAATCGCAGTTTGTAAGTCGTACATACCAAGATGCTTTTTTACGGTAGTAAATGGGCTGATTCCGCAAGAGGAAGAAGAATAGGATTTAGGTGGTCATTACGAACATGGCAGGATGCCCCGCTAACAACAATGGTGCTGACGGTCGACGGAAGACCGCCAGAGGTGGCGGCAGACACCCCGCCATATAATGACACCTGGAGCCTTTTGCCCATTGATGGCGGTGAGGGCCGCCATGCGCCATGCTGGCGGTCGGTGGCAGGGGTGGATGCTGCTCCACCCTCACCGCCCCGTCAGCCAGACACTGCCAAGCGTATAATGATGCAGTCATAGGCGTGGCGGTGTATGGAGACGCGGCGATGCCGGCGGAGCAGCATCCTAGGAGCCTGTTCCCTCCCGGAGTAGCACCACGGAACAGGTAAGTGCTGCCCGAGAGGGGAGGGAGGTGTGTGTTGAGTGAGGGAGTGTGTGCATGGGGATGTGCATGTGTGTTTGTGGAGGGGGGATGTGTGTCTGCGTGTATGAATGTGTGTTCCATATGCATGCATGTGTATGTGGGGGGTTGGGGGTTTGGTGTTAGGGGGGCCTAAACGGAGGTGAATGATGGTGAGGGGGTTGGGGAAGACCTACAAGAGATCGGGGGAGGAGGGGTAGGGTTTAGGATTTCAAGGTTGAGGGATGTGGGCGGGGTCTCGGGGCTTGGGGGTGTATATGGAGGTTGTGGCAGTGGGGGGGATAGCGTGTCACATACAATGCTGATTGTTGATGTACTGAATTTGGATCGAACGCCAGAATGAAATATATTTATGAGTTTATGAAAGCCACACACAAAATGACCTACCCTGCCTCAACCTGCTGCTTCTTTCTACACCTTGTGTCCTGCCACCAACCCCGCCACCCTCCGGGCATCACAGCCTTCCTCGGCCAAAACCATACCTGACACTCTGCCACCCTTGACACAAACCTTAGCATCCAAAAACATGCCTTGTGTACCACCACCACCCTCTGTATCTACCATCCCCCACCACCAAATGTGAATACAAAAACCTGGTGTCCTGCCGCCTATCTGTACTATAACCTCTTGAATACATCCCTCCCCAGTGAAATACATACAAATAGCATCTGGTCTCCTGGCAAACTCCCTACCACCACCCTGCATGCGGCCCCTCCCACCGGAAGCTGTGCTTTCTGCTCTCCACTGGGGCAGGGGGCAGAAGGCAGAGGGCAGGGCAGCCCTGGCAGACTCAGAGTCCTCTCAGAGGAGCCTGGAGTGTCCTTACGATGAAGCAAGAGAGGGAAACACATGTGGGTCACTGATGCAACCTTACCTGAGTAAGAGTATGATATTCAGTCAGTGGCCTCAGTGACACCCATGGGTAACGTGGATTCGTAGTCATTCCTTGTAGGAGGTTGGCCTGGCTTGTAGTGGGTACCAGAGGTACTTACACCTTGTGCCAGGTCCAGTTATCCCTTATTAGTGTAGAAGAGGTGTTTCTAGCAGCTTAGGCTGATAGTAGGTAGCTATGGCAAAGCAGCTTAGGCTGAACTAGGAGACATGTAAAGCTCCTACTATACCACTGGTGTCATATGCACAGAAGTACTAAAAATAAAGGTACTTTATTTTTATGACAATATGCCAAAAGTATCTCAGTGAGTACCCTCAGTATGAGGATAAGATATATACACAAGATATATGCACACAAATGAAACTTAGGTAAGTAATAGCAAGAAAATTAATGCAAAAAGTGTAGAATTACAATAGATTGCAATAGGAGCACATAGGTATAGGGGCAACCTACTACCCCCAGAGAGCACAGAAGTCGTAATAGGGGGATTCTGCAGGAAGAACAAACACCAGAAATGCAACAACAGTGGATTTCCGGACCTGAGTACCTATAAGACAAGGGGACCAAGTCCAATAGTCGCGACAGTGTAGAGGGTGGGCAGGAGCCCAGGAAATTCCAGCTGAGGGTGCAAGGAAGCTGCCACCGGATGGAAGAAGCTTGGAGTTCTGCAAGAAAGAAGAGAGCTAGGGACTTCTCCTTTGGAAGATGGATGTCCCACATCGCTGTGAAGCTTGCAGAGGTGTTCCCACGCTGAAAGACCGCAAACAAGCCTTGCTAGCTGAAAGGGTCGCGGTAGAGGTTTTTGGGTGCTGCTGTGGCCCAGAAGGGACCAGGATGTCACCACTTGGAGGAGGAGACAGAGGAGGCACACAGCAGCTCAGGGAGCCTTCACAGAAGCAGGCAGCACCCACAGAAGTACCCCAACAGGCACTTAGAAGGAAAGTGAACCGGAGTCCACGCGAAGTCACAAAAGGGAGTCCCACGACGCCGGAGGGCAACTCAGAAGGTTGTGCTTTGCAGGTTAGAGTGTCGGGGACCCAGGCTTGGCTGTGCACAAAGGAAATCCTGGAAGAGTGCACAGGAGCCGGAGCAGCTGGAAATCATGCGGTACCCAGCAATGCAGTCTAGCGTGGGGAGGCAAGGATTTACCTCCACCAAACTTGGACTGAAGAGTCACTGGACTGTGGGAGTCACTTGGACAGAGTTGCTGAGTTCCAGGCGCCACGCTCGTTGGGCTGAGAGGGGACCTAGAGGACCAGTGATGCAGTCTTTTGGTGCCTGTGGTTGCAGGGGGAAGATTCCGTCGACCCACGGGAGATTTCTTCAGAGCTCCTGGTGCAGAGAGTAGGCAGGCTACCCCCAGAGCATGCACCACCTGGAAACAGTCGAGAAAGCCTGCAGGATGAAGTGATACAAGGTTGCTAGTAGTCGTCTTGCTACTTTGTTGAGGTTTTGCAGGCGTCCTGAGCAGTCAGCTGTCGATCCTTTGGCAGAAGGTGAAGAGGGAGATGCAGAGGAACTCTGGTGAGCTCTTGCATTGGTTATCTGAAGAATTCCCCAACGCAGAGACCCTAAATAGCCAGAAAAGGAGGTTTGGCTACCAAGGAAGGAGGATTGGCTACCAAGAGAGGTAAGAGCCTATCAGAAGGAGTCTCTGACGTCACCTGCTGGCACTGGCCACTCAGAGCAGTACAGTGTGTCCCCAGCACCTCTAAATCCAAGATGGCAGAGGTCTGGGACACACTGGAGGAGCTCTGGGCACCTCCCCTGGGAGGTGCAGGTCACGGGGCTGGTCACTCCCCTTTCCTTTGTGCAGTTTCGCACCAGAGCAGGGCTGGGGGATCCCTGAACCAGTGTAGACTGGCTTATGATGAGATGGGCACCATCTGTGCCCATCAAAGCATTTCCAGAGGCTGGGGGAGGCTACTCCTCCCCAGCCCTCACACCTATTTCCAAAGGGAGAGAGTGTTACACCCCCTCTCAGAGGAATTCCTTTGTTCTGCCTTCCTGGGCCAGGGCTGCCTGGACCCCAGGAGGGCAGAAACCTGTCTGAGGGGTTGGCAGCAGCTGCAGTGGAGACCCCGGAAAGGCAGTTTGGCAGTACCCGGGTACTATGCTGGAGACCCGGGGGATCATAGAATTGTTCCTCCAGTGCCAGATTAGCATTGGGGTGACAATTCCATGATCTTAGACATGTTACATGGCCATGTTCAGAGTTACCATTGTGATGCTATACATAGGTAGTGACCTATGTATAGTGCACGCGTGTAATGGTGTCCCCGCACTCACAAAGTCCGGGGAATTTGCCCTGAACGCTGTGGGGGCACCTTGGCTAGTGCCAGGGTGCCCACACACTAAGTAACTTTGCACCCAACCTTCACCAGGTGAAGGTTAGACATATAGGTGACTTATAAGTTACTTAAGTGCAGTCGTAAATGGCTGTGAAATAACGTGGACGTTATTTCACTCAGGCTGCACTGGCAGGCCTGTGTAAGAATTGTCGGAGCTCCCTATGGGTGGCAAAAGAAATGCTGCAGCCCATAGGGATCTCCTGGAACCCCAATACCCTGGTTACCTCAGTACCATATACTAGGGAATCATATGGGTGTACCAGTATGCCAATGTGAATTGGTGAAATTGGTCACTAGCCTGTTAGTGACAAATTTGGAAAGCAGAGAGAGCATAACCACTGAGGTTCTGGTTAGCAGAGCCTCAGTGAGACAGTTAGTCATAACACAGGTAACACATACAGGCCACACTTATGAGCACTGGGGTCCTGGCTGGCAGGGTCCCAGTGACACATACAACTAAAACAACATATATACAGTGAAATATGGGGGTAACATTCCAGGCAAGTTGGTACTTTCCTACACTGGGGTCCTGGCTAGCAGGATCCCAGTGACACATAACCCAAAACAAACATACATGCAGTAAAATTGGGGGTAACATGCGAGGCAAGATGGTACTTTCCTGCACTCCTTCATGGGCCAGCTCAGCGGATTGTTCCCAACAACCTGGACTTTAATTGGCACTAAAGTGGGACCTCCTCTGGGAGAGGAAGAAACGCAGCACTCTCTTTCTTGGGAATAAACCAATATTCCTGGTATTGAAATTCAATTTGCATTTCATTTCAGAGTGTTAGAGAGCTCACACTGAAGTACAGCAGGGAGCCCGGAACATAACCTTCCGCAAGCAGCCACTCCTCGAGGAGGTGGTGTTTCCGACAACACTCCAAACCCAAGCTTTGTTTTTACGCAGACATACTTCATGAGGCGCAGCTAGGCAGGATGAGCAGTGCCTCTCCGCATTCCCCTCAGTTTGCTCTTCGTGTAGGCGCTGTGTTGCTGCTTTGCTTTTCAATGCGCTTTAAACCAGAATCTATTGTTCACGTCGGTTTCCATACTCTGCTCATTGAGTCTTACACATATAAGTTGTCTTTCTTCTTTCCCCATGAGTGATAATGTTGCAGTTTTTCGTACCTCCATTCTTGGACTATTGTGTTCACCCTGCCCTCTCGAAGTCCCTACCTTACAGCCAACACTCAGGCCCATATTTATACTTTTTGACGCAAAACTGCGCTAACGCAGTTTTGCGGCAAAAAAATTAGCGCCGGCTAACGCCATTCCAAAGCGCCATGCGGGCGCCGTATTTATTGAATGGCGTTAGCCGGCGTTAGCCGACCGGCGCTGCCTGATGTGCGTGAAAAAAAAACACGTACACCAGGCAGCGCCGGCGTAGGGAAAAATGGCGTTTGGGCGTCCAAAAATGGGACAAGTCAGGCTGAGGCAAAAAAATCGTCTTAACCCGATTTGCGCCATTTTTTTGGGGCGCCCAGACGCCATTAACATGACTCCTGTCTTAGCAAAGACAGGAGTCATGCCCCCTTGCCCAATGGCCATGCCCAGGGGACTTCTGTCCCCTGGGCATGGTCATTGGGCATAGTGGCATGTAGGGGGGCACAAATCAGGCCCCCCTATGCCCAAAAAAAAATTACAAAAAATCCTTACCTGGACTTACCCTAATGTCCCTGGGGTGGGTCCCTCCATCCTTGGGTGTCCTCCTGGGGTGGGCAAGGGTGGCAGGGGGTGTCCCTGGGGGCTTGGGAGGGCACCTCTGGGCTCATTCTGAGCCCACAGGTCCCTTAACGCCTGCCCTGACCCAGGCGCTAAAATCCGGCGCAAATGCGGGTTATTTAGTCCCGCCCACTCCCGGGCGTCATTTTTGCCCGGGAGTATAAATACGACGCATATGCATCGCAGTCATTTTTTAAGACGGGAACGCCTACCCTGCATATCATTAACGCAAGGAAGGTGTTCACGCAAAAAAATGACACTAACTCCATGAACTTTGGCGCTAGACGCGTCTAACGCCAAAGTATAAATATGGAGTTAGTTTTGCGTCGAATTTGCGTCTAAATAAACAACGCAAATTCAGCGCAAACGGAGTATAAATATGCCCCTCAGTCCCTGCGCCTGCAGTTCCAGGTGAGTCCACCTTTGCACACCGTGCTGCGCCGCGCATGCGCACTCGCCAGTGCATGGGCCCACACGTTCCTGACTGAATCTGTGCCCACCGTGTGCAGAAGCCCGTCTTCAAGACCTCGGCCCCTTACACAATGTGACCTCAGATACCAGTTAGCATCAGATGAAGTTACCAGAGGGGGCAACATAATGCCAAACGCACAAGACACAAACGCTGACACCCCCTGGTAGAGATCATCCCTTCGGAGGCCGCAGCTGCACCCCTTGGCATGTTGCGGCCAGCCTCTAAGTGAAGGAGCTTGTCCCTCCAGCGACCCTAGATGCCATGTACATGGTGGGCATCATGGAGGCGGGGCGTGAAGTAACTGTTTCTGGTGCATGGTGGTGATTCAGGGCATTGTGATGTTCTGCCATGTGGGCCCCTCGGCGTACTTTGGGCGCTCTACTCACTAGGGTGGGATGGGCTTAACATGGCTCTCATTAGAATAGTGTGCAAATCATAGGAATTATGGTGGCCACCCTGTCATAACGGTGGCCCAGACATCAGGTGGCGAGTCATTACATGCACTCGGCGCCTTCGACATTAATATGGTTGCCATCTCGAGGACAGTGGTGGTCGTTGTGTCGTGCGGTGGTCACCAATGTCTTGTGGTGTGGCCCTAGGTGGACATTTCCTGCTGCAAGTAGCGTGTGGGCTGCATCCTTGACATGTTATTTCGATATGTGGGCGAGCAAATAAGATTCTGTCCTTTTTTGTGGCAATATTGACCAGAAAAGGCAATCTGGTGTGTGGGAGTAAAGGAGGTGGATTTAGTGAAAACGAAAGCTGCCATTTTACTGCCACCACATTATTTTAATCAAGCTTTGCAAAAGATAATAGGTCTCTCGGTTAAGAAGACCACATTTGTGTGCCCATGAAAAGCTGCAGTCAGCACATTGTCAATTCATGCTGCAGGACCCACGGGCAGAGGAGGCCCTTGGCAAGGCTTCAGCGCTTCAAGCCACTTCTCGCGTCCCTTGATGTAGACACAGGGCCAGGTCGTCCAACCACAGCCTTTACTAGAGGACTCGCGAGTCAGACACAGAGGTGGGTTGTTCAACCACAGCCTTTACTAGAGGTCTCGCGAGTCAGACACAGAGGTGGGTCGTCCAACCACAGCCTTTACTAGAGGTCTCGTGAGTCAGACATCGAGACACGTTGTCCAACCACAGCCTTTACTAGAGGTCTCGCGAGTCAGACACAGGGCCCGGTCGTCCAACCACAGCCTTTACTAGAGGACTCGCGAGTCAGACACAGAGGTGGGTTGTTCAACTACCGCCTTTACTAGAAGTCTTTTGGGTCATGCAAAGGGGCAGGTTGTTCAACCTTAAGCCTTTACTAGAGGTCTCCTGAATCAGTCACACAGTCAGTCCGCCATCCCTAAGGTCAGAGGCGCCCCTGGACTCAGACACAGGAGCAGAGAGTATCACTTCATAAAGTCTAGCACTGTATCTAGAGACAAGGTGACATGTACAGTAGTATATTGTATACCGTATGGAAGGGCAAGGTGACTTGTGTACAGTAGTATATTGTATATTGCGAATTGCATGTAGAGACAAGGTGACTTGTTCACAGTAGTATATTGTATATTGTATGTAGAGACAAGGTGGCTTGTGTACAATAGTATATTGAATACTGTAAGTAGAGACAAGACGACTTGTGTACAATAGTATATTGCATACTGTAAATTGCATATAGAGACAAGGTGGCTTCTGTACAGTAATATATAGTACATTGTGTGCAAAGGCAAGGTGACCTGTGCATAGTAGTATATATTGTAAATTGCATGTAGAGACGGCTTGTGCATAGTACTGTATTGTATATTATATGTAGAGACACAGGCCCTCATTATGACCCTGGCGGTCAGCGGTAATATGGTGCAAAGTACTGCCAACAGGCTGGCGGTACTTTGAACCATATTATGACATTGGCGGTTTGGCTGAACCCAAACCGCTAATGTACCATACCGACCGCCACGGCAGTAATGGCTGCCAGACTGGAGATATCAATCTCCAGCCCGGCGGCCGTCACTGTACCGCCTGCGGGATTATGACCCCAGCTACCGCCATGGTTTTCGTGGCTACCTTGCTGCCACAAAAACCATGGCGGTAGGCACTATCAGTGACAGGGAATCACTTCCTTCCCTGTCACTGATATGGGCCTTCCCCACACCCGCCCCCTTTCCAGAGTCCCCCCACCCCTTCCTCTCCAACCCTGGCCCCTACATTCACACCCCCCCTTCACACACGCATACACATACCCATTCCCACATTCATCCATGCATGCATGCATACATCCATTCACACACACTTCCGCACACACCTTCATAGATACATGCAGACACACATTCACAGTACACAACATACATGCACTCACACCTCCATGCGTGCACCCACATTCAACACGGAACACACACCTGCATACATGCACACACAAACCTACACACACACCCACACACAACACCCTCCACCCAACTCCCCTGTTGGAGCACCCACTTACCTGTGTTCAGGGGGTCCTCCGCCAAGAGATGGGACGGGGCTCTGCTGCCAGCAGCAGCGTCCGCCAACAGAACACTGCCAGGGTTTATTATTGGTCATAATATGGCCGGCGCTGGTCTACTGGCGTGGCGCTGCTGGTGGCAGCAGCGCCACCATACCGCCATCCGCCAGCATGGCCAGAGCAGGATTTCCGCCATCCTTCTGGCAGAAATCCGTCTGTGGTCATAATACAGCGGACGGCTGGTAGCTGCGGCGACGGTCTTTTGGCGGCCTTCGCCGCGGCGGTAGGCGTTTTTTATCGCCAATGTTATATTGAGGGCCACAGTGACTTGTTCACAGTAGTGTATTGTATATTGTATGTAGAGACAAGGTGACTTGTGTACAGTAATAAACTGCATATTGTACATTGCATGTAGAGACAAAGGTGGCTTGCATTCAGTGGTATATTGTTTATTGTATATTGTATGTACCAATAAGGTGACTTGTTTACAGTAGTATATTGTATATTGTATGTAGAGTCAAGGTGACATGTGTACATTAAGATATTGCATATTGTATATTGTATGTAGAGACAAGGTGACTTGTGTCTAGTAATATATTGTATATTGTATGTAGAGACAACATGACTTATGCACAGTAGAATATTGTATATTGTGTGTAGAGGCACAGAGACTTATGTCTAGTAGTATATTATATATTGTATCCAGTGACAAGGTGGCTTGTGTACAGCAGTATATTGTTTATTGTATATTGTATGTACCAATAAGGTGACTTGTTTACAGTAGTATATTGTATATTGTATGTAGAGTCAAGGTGACTTGTGTACATTAAGATATTGCATATTGTATATTGTATGTAGAGACAAGGTGACTTGTGTCTAGTAATATATTGTATATTGTATGTAGAGACAACATGACTTATGCACAGTAGAATATTGTATATTGTATGTAGAGGCACAGATACTTATGTCTAGTAGTATATTATATATTGTATCCAGTGACAAGGTGGCTTGTGTATAGTAGTATATTGCTTATTGTATGTAGCAATATGGTGACTTGTTTACAGTAGTATATTGTATATTGTATGTAGAAACTAGGTGGCTTGTGTCTAGTAGTATATTGTATAATGTATGTAGAGACAAGGTGCCTTGTGTTGAGTAGTATACTGCATATTGTAATTTGCATGTAGAGAAAAGGTGGCTTGTGTACAGTAGTATATTGTTTATTGTATATCGTATGTACCAATAAGGTGACTTGTTTACAGTAGTATATTATATGTAGAAACGAGGTGACTTGTGTACAGTAATGTATCGTATGTTGTATATTGTATGTAGAGCCAAGTTGACTTGTGTCTAGTGGTATATTGTATTTTGTATGTAGAGACAGGTGGCTTGTGCACAGTAGTATAATATATATTGTATGTAGAGACATGATGACTTGTGTCTAGTGGTATATTGTATATTGTATGCAAAGAGAGGGTGACTCATGCCCAATAGTGTACTGCATATTGTATGTGGTATATTGCATGTAGAGGCAAGGTGACTTATGTCTAGTAGTATATTGTATGTAGAGACACAGTGACTTGTGTACAGTAGTATATTGTGTAATGTATGTAGAGACAAGGTGCCTTGTGTACGGTAGTATATTGTATATTGTATATTGTATGTACCAATAAGGTGACTTGTTTACAGTAGTATATTATATGTAGAAACCAGGTGACTTGTGAACAGTAATGCATTGTATATTGTATACTGCATGTAGAGTCAAGGTGACTTGTGTCTAGTGGTATATTGTATTTTGTATGTAGAGACAGGTGGCTCGTGGACAGTAGTATAATATACATTGTATGTAGAGACAAGGTGACTTGTGTCTAGTGGTATATTGTATTTTGCATGTAGAGACAGGTGGCTTGTGGACAGTAGTATAATATATATTGTATGTAGAGACAAGGTGACTTGTGTCTAGTGGTATATTGTATATTGTATGCAAAGAGAGGGTGACTCATGTACTGTATATTGTATGTGGTATATTGTATGTAGAGGCAAGGTGACTTATGTCTAGTAGTATATTGTATGTAGAGACACGGTGACTTGTGTACAGTAGTATACCGTATATTATATATTGTATGTAGAGACTAGGTGACTTGTGTACAGTAGTATATTGTATAATGTATGTAGAGACTAGGTGACTTGTGTACAGTAGTGTACTGTATACTGTATATTGTATGTAGAGGCTAGGTGACTTGTGTACAGTAGTGTACTGTACATTGTATGTTGTATGTAGAGACAAGGTGGATTGTGTACAGTAGTATGTTGTATATTGTATATAGAGAAAAGGTGACTTGTGTACAATAGTATATTGTATATTATATGTAGAGGCAACGTGACTCATGTCTAGCAGTATATTGTATTTTGTATGTAGAGACAAGGTGGCTTGTGTACAGTATTGTATTATATATTATTTATTGTATGTAGAGACAAGGTGACTTATGCTCAATAGTGTACTGTATATTGTATGTGGTACATTGTATGTAGAGGCAAGGCGACTTATGTCTAGAGGAATAATGTATGTAGAAAAATGTGACTTGTGTACAGTAGTATACGGTATATTGTATGTTGTATGTAGAGACAAAGTTGCTTGTGTACAGTAGTATATTTTATATTGCATGTTGTATGCAGACACGAAAAGGCTTATGTACAGTAGTATATTATATATTGTGTGTTGTATGTAGAGACAAGGTGGCTTGTGTACAGTATTGTATTATATATTATTTATTGTATGTAGAGACAAGGTGACTTATGCTCAATAGTGTACTGTATATTGTATGTGGTACAATGTATGTAGAGGCAAGGCGACTTATGTCTAGAGGAATAATGTATGTAGAAAAATGTGACTTGTGTACAGTAGTATACGGTATATTGTATGTTGTATGTAGAGACAAGGTTGCTTGTGTACAGTAGTATATTTTATATTGCATGTTGTATGCAGACACGAAAAGGCTTATGTACAGTAGTATATTATATATTGTGTGTTGTATGTAGAGACAAGGTGGCTTGTATATAGTAGTATATTGTATATTGTATGTATCGACAAGGTGGCTTGTATTCAGTAGTAGCTTGTATATTATATGTAGAGAGAAGGTGACTTGTGTACAATAGTGTATTGTGTAAGGTATCTAGAGAGAAAGTGGCTTGTGTACAGCAGTTTATTATAATTGTATGTAGATAGAAGGTGGCTTGTGTACAGGAGTAATTTATAATTGTATGTAGATAGAAGGTGGCTTGTGTACAGGAGTATATTATAATTGTATGTAGATATAAGGTGGCTTGTGTACAGCAGTTTATTATAATTGTACGTAGATAGAAGGTGGCTTGTGTACAGCAGTTTATTATAATTGTACGTAGATAGAAGGTGGCTTGTGTACAGGAGTATATTATGATTGTACGTAGATAGAAGGTAGCTTGTGTACAGCAGTTTATTATAATTGTACGTAGATAGAAGGTGGCTTGTATACAGGAGTATATTATAATTGTACGTAGATAGAAGGTGGCTTGCGTACAGGAGTATATTATAATTGTATGTGGAGAGAAGGTGGCATGTGTACAGTAGTGTATTGCATATTCAATACTGTATGTGGAGAGAAGGTGGCTTGTATACAGTGGTCTATTTTATATTGTATACAGTATGTGGAGACAGGTTTTCTTGTGTAAAGCAGTGTATTGTATATTGTATATTGTATGTAGCGACAGGGTGGCTTGTATATTGTATATGATGTATTGTATTTAGAGAGAATGTGACTTGTGTACAATAGTATATATATTGTATGTTGAAAGAAGGTGACCTCTGTACAGCAGTATATTGTATGTTGTAGGTACAGAGATTGTGACATACATACTGTTGTATACTTTATGTTGTAGATTGTAGGTAGAGAGAAGGTGGTTTGTGTACAGTAGTATATTATATATTGTGTGTAGAGGCAAGGTGACTTGTGTAAAATGTATGTTGTATAATGTATGTAGAGAGAAGATGGCTTTTTTATGGTTATATATTGCATATTATATGTAGAGAGAATGTGGCTTGCGTACAGTAATATGTTGCATTTTGTGTATTGTATGTAGAGACAAGTTGACCTGTGCACAATAGTATATTGTGTACTGTATATCACATATAGGGACAAGGGGGCTTGTTGATAGTAGTATATTGTGTACTGTATATCACTTATAGGGACAAGTTGACCTGTGTACAGTAGTATATTGTGTATTCTATATCACATATAGGGACAAGGTGGCTTGTGGACAGTAGTATATTCTTTTTTGTATGTTAAGACAAGTTGACTTGAGTAGTGAAGGATATTGCTTCAGGGTTTCAATTAAAAAGGTCATTCTCAGTGAGATACAGCATAGTAACACAGGAGACACACTACATCTATGTAGTTGTTCCATGTATCAACCAAGGTAATCTGCAAATACTTAATAAACAACATAACGACTTGTGATTTCCAGAACAACACACAATGGTTCTTACTAGTTTCTGGAATTTGAATCAACACGTTAAAGTAACTGCTTGCTACAGGAGCAGAGTAACCATGAAGAGCAGTGGAATACTAAGCCACGTACACATCGATTGTAAAGCTACTACAACCTCTCAATATGTGACTTGACATTTTGCCTTGACACTTTAGTAAACAAGATCTCTTCTTGTATGTATTAATAGGAACAAGTCCTCCTTGTGGAACAAGCTGGGAATTTCCTACTGCTGTTCTGCTTCTGAAGTTTGGCAAGTAATGAGAGGGGTCTCTCTGAAGCTGGGCTGCCGCTACTTGTCTTTGTATGTTCACTATCCATTTGGAATATCTGCGCTTGCTATTGCTGCTTGTTGTGTATGTGTGAAGTGTATTACTGTGCTTCTGTATGTAAAGCACTATGTAAGTACTGATATGTAGGAAATTAGCCTCTTATTTTCAAAGGATGTGAATCCTTCACAGGTAACAAGTCTGCAACCTTCAGTCTATTGGGGACCAAATACCACCTTGTAGCACTTGACATGACTCTCCCAGGGAAGCGAGATGGAGCAGATCAAGGGCTATACAGGGCAGGCGGTGTGCAGCCATGCAACAAACGTCCTCCAATAGCTCATTGTCTAGTCAGTGCTTTTACTTACAAAAAAGGAAAAGTACTTTATTATGTATGCATTACTCAATACAACATATATTTTCACTAATATATACACATTGGCAAGCGGCAGTAACTAGGGTGACATACAATAAGTTTCACCCTTTGTAAGCCCTGAACCCTAAAACTATGTGACCCCACCTTCAGACTTTACGCACCATAATGTGGTGTAGCCATCGAAAGTCAGGCCTATCTTTGTCAGGGTGCCACCATAATTATAAAAGTAGAAATGTGTCATGACAAACCAATGTGATACCACCTAAATTACTAAAGATGGTACAACAACATTCATTAATAATGTAATGATTCATTGTAAACTTTGTCATTGTCAATAAAGCATTTTCACATTCAATGAAGTATGTCTTCAGCCAACAAAAAGAATCTCTGCACCCTGAAGTCATTGCAATGAAAGTCCCAGGTACAACAATGTTTGAAATGACGGCACATAGGTCATTGCTACAACCCCATTAGAGAGTTAAGGTGCAGCTTGAAGTGAAACTAGGCACTACTGTGGGGCCTTTTGCACTCCTGGCAGCCCCCAGAACACATAAACAGCCACTGGAACTGCTCCTTTCCTCCACGGGGCATCACAGAACTTGTTATGCAAATTTTCGAAGGAGCCCCAGTGCCTTCTGGGGCATACTTTTGCTTTTGGCTATTCATTCCTAATGGACAACCTTGTGCCACTAAGGGAAATTCTTTATCATTTCCATGTTTTTAAACTTTTATTATGTACAGGTTCAGGGATTTTGTTTGCCTCTGTGCATTTTGGGGAACCTGTGATGCAGTAAACCCTTGGGCCCAAATTTGTAAGGATTTTGTGCCGAGTTTGTGTTACTTTTTTAACACAGGCGCAATGCAAAATCCAGATTGGCATTTACAAAGCGAAGCAAATGATGATTTGCCTTGCCTGCAGCATCAAGGAGACGTTCCTTTAGTGATGCATGTTCATTCAAGTTCATCCACAAACGGGTTTTGATAAAAATCTGTTTCTACAAAGACTATAGACTTAGATTTGCCTTTCAGCCTGGTTTTGTGCAGGAATAAATCTTCCTGTACAAAATTTACATTGACCACAATGCAGACACCCCTGCACTAAGGCACAAAAGTGTCTGTGTTGGCACATAGCAACAGTGAGTTTATCAACACAGGGAGAGAGCAGAACTGGGCCACTTTTTTCTAGATGTGGAACGGGTTGCGCTCCCTCCAGTTGACCCTGTGCTTGCCATCATGGGTTGCATTACAGCTTAGTAAATCTGGGCTTTGGGCCATGCAGGAAGTCCAAGCATGAGCAACCCAGCCGGCTACCGGCTCAGCCAACACAGCTCCTTGTGTGTGTGCGAGGGAGCAGATGTGTGCTCCTTGGAGCGGGGGAGGCACACCGTGGTCATCTCCGGGCTCTGTCTTTCCTCTTCTGTCCGGGGGCAATGGGATTTCTGGGGACAGTCTGGGAAAAATAAAGGGGGATGCCATGCATATCCCCAAGTAACTTCTACCCAGGGTCTTGGCTCTTCTAAGGGTTTGTAGCACAGGCAGAGAATGGGACTCTACCTAAGCTTTGCTCCTCTTCCCTGCCAGGCTCTCTGGAGGGCCAAACCTTTCCCTGTCTTTTTCTCTGGAAGTTTTGGATTATCTTGAGCTCATTTTGCTTCTAGTGGCAGCCTCTAGCCACCTCCGTTTTCAGCCCTTAGACTTCTAGCCTCTTTTTGCATCAGGGTCTAATTTTCTTCTTTGCTTCCTTTGGAGAGCTCAGGGCCTGCTCTCCTGCCATTTAGCTTCTGTCCAAGGACCTGTCCACTGTCCAGGGCCTGGTGTACTCAATAACCTGTGCTCAACTAAACGGGTTCCTTCAAGCACAATACCCTCCTTGCCTTCACTCTTCAGGTCCAACCTTTGGCTACATGCAGTGCAAGTGCGTGGTGTCAGTTGTAGGAGTTAAGTTCAAAAACTGGGTAGTCCTAAAAGCAAAAGTCCATGCAGTTAACTAGGTTCTTAAATGAGTCTGAACCCATCCCCCTTCACAAAAACACCCAATAAAATGAATAAGGAGCTTTGCTTAGTAATAAAATAATGCATTCAGCATATTATTTTTAAAATTCAATGTGAATAAGTACCATCACATCAAACTTCAATATATTGCTTTATTTTTTGTTCTTGTTAATTAATTCATCCGTGAAGCAAAAATGTTCCCGATCAAAATGAAGACAGAAATATATGGTACAATTAAGGTGTTTTCAGACTATTCTGTAGCATAAATATTGTGTCATATTATTTAAGAGCCCCTAGAGCCATTCCAAAGCCACCTTAGCATAATTGTTTTTACGCTACTGTGATGTTAGACAGCCAAAAACGCTGCACCATATTTACAAAGTGGCGCAATGTATGCATTGCTCCACTTTGTAACCTTTTGAGCTCCATTATGCCTGCACCAGACATAGGCCCTCATTAGAACATTGGCAGTAAAAGCCACTTACCGCCGCGCAGAAGACCGTCAACACACCGCCGCGGCCGCAGAAATCTGCCACAGCTATTACGACCCACAACTCGGAATCCGCCAAAATTCAGACACCCACACAAGTCCGCCACACCAAAGGTCAGTGATAAACTGGCAAAAACAAAACCTCCACCATCACTCCAACAAAAATACGCCCACACTATCACGACACACGAATCCACGCAGCGGTCTTTCAACTGCGGTATTCCATTGGCGGTACACACCACCACGCTGAAAATACACACACTCTTACAAAACACAGCCACATTGAACAATTACAAATACACACACCTGATACAAATACACACACCACTCCCACACACCCAATACAATATAAAATACACACCCACATCACCCACAAACCCTTACGACAAAATTACCGAGAGAAGGCCAGAGAGAGACACTACAATCCACAACCAAGCATCCACTGGCACAAAATACCATCACCAACAGAACTTCCACGCACCTCACACAACACACCACTACATATCAGCACACCTATCACCACCCACACCACCCCACACATCACCCACACCACCCCATGGCATGTCAAAGACACCCCAGGTTCTCTGAGGATGAGCTCAGGGTCATGGTGGAGGAAATCGTCCGGGTAGAGCCACAGCTATTCAGAGCACAGGTGCAGCACACCTCCATTGCTAGGAAGATGGTGCTATGGCGAAGAATAGTGGACAGAGTCAACGCAGTGGGACAGCACCCAAGAAATCGGGACGACATCAGGAAGAGGTGGAACGACCTACGGGGGAAGGTGCGTTCCGTGGTCTCAAGACACCACCTTGCGGTTCAGCGGACTGGCGGCAGACCCCCACCTCCTCCCCCCAACTAACAACATGGGAGGAGCAGGTCTTGGCAATTCTGCATCCTGAGGGCCTTGCAGGAGTAGATGGAGGAATGGACTCTGGTAAGTCAAAGCTTAACTATTACATCCCCCACCCTCACCCCCATCACTCCAACTCCTCACAAATGTCCCAATATCACAAACCACATATCCCAACACCAAGCCCTGCATGCAACAACAAAGTATGGACACCCATCACCAAAGCATGGCCACTGCACATACCCATACACCCCCCTAAACCATCATCACACAAGGTCACACACAGGAATGCAAGCACTGGGGTACACGGTCACCCACCCATTCCACACCATGGTACACTCAGATGCAATAATCATGCTTTTACACCCCTGCAGGACCCCTACCCAACGTCACTTGATAGGAGGGTCCACACATGTCCACACCACCAACAGAAGAGGCCCACAGTAATGACAGCAGCTCTGTCCAACTGGATCTAGATGACCAGCCTGGCCCATCGGGGACCTCAGGACAGTCGGTTCCCCTGACACAGTCACAGGCCACTACAGACCTTCCTCCCTCTGGTAACACCAGCACAGCACCCACCCAGCGGGCCCATATCTCCGTCCCCAGGACACGTCAATCAGCTGTGTGTTTACCACTACAGGGAACCCAGGATAACCCACCACCCCAACAACAACAGGGACCTGGGGGCAGCGGTAGTGGGAACACGGTCCAGGGGACGGAGGCACAGGAACACAGGGGAACTGGGAGGGCTGCCGTGCAACAGGGGCAGACAGGCCAAGGGAACCCACTCTCCACGAGGCCCTCTCCTCCATCATGGGAGCATACCACCACTCCCAGGAGACAATTGCAACGGTCTTGTCCAAGTTTCAGGAGACCCAGCGCATGCAGGAGGAACAGTATTTGGGGTTCAGGAAGGAAATCAGAACCATCAGCTCCGCCCTTGGCACCATCGTAGGGGTGCTGAAGGAAATACTTAACACCAGGAGGGACACTGTGGCACTCCAAGGGGCGCCTGACACTAGCATGGACAATGAACTACCCACCACCTCTGCCGGCGCTAGTGGACAGGACGCCCCGCCACAGGACCACAACACCAGCACCCCACCCCCTGCAGAGGGAGTACCACCCCGCAAATGGTCCCTGAGATCCAGGACAAAGACAGAGAACCATGCCAAGACCCCTGCCAAGAAATGAGACCACCCTGAATGTCATCTGTCTGTCCCACTTTGGCACCCTGTCCATCCTCAAACTGCCCCAGCTCCACTTCCTATGCCCATTTGGGCAATGCACCTGTGAGACTAATAGACTGGACTCTGCCATGGACATTCCTACACCATCACACCTTACCATTTTAAAACCCCCTCCAATATTGAGCACTTTAATAAATAACCTTGAAGCACAAAACAATCTGGAGTCAGTCTGTGAAATTAGCAATTACAGTGACAAAATGCTCTTTCAATTTTAATGTCAACATACCTATGTCACACAGCTGTAGTCCATGAGGAAACAAAGCAGATGTCACACAGTGGGACCCACATCTGTGAAATCGTAAGGGAAAGTGACAACTCAGTGACCATACACTGGGTGAAAACGACAGACAGTAGAGAGGTAGTAGTGTTTAAGTACATTTAGTAGGCAGGTCTGTACTCTTACCTGTGTCTCACTGGAAATATTGCAGGATCACCGAGTTCCTGTTGTCCATGTCTTCTTCTTCTGCTTCCTCGTCTTCACTGTCCACAGGCTCCACAGCTGCAACAACACTGCCATCTGGACCATCCTCCTGCAGAAAAGGCACCTGTTGTCGCAAAGCTAAGTTGTGAAGCATACAGCAGGCCACGATGATCTGGCACACCTTCTTTGGTGAGTAGAATAGGGATCCACCTGTCATATGTCCGTTCTATAATCCGCCGAGTTCGCCCATGGGCCTCATTGTAGCATTCCTCTGCTCTTGTCCTGGGATTCCTCACTGGGGTCAGTAGCCATGACAGGTTGTGGTAACCAGAGTCACCTGCAAATGGCGAGGGACAACTGTTAGACACACACTAACCTGTAAGGCTATCCCCAGACCCAGACAACCATTCCCACTGTCTTGCTTCCAGGTGCTTACCTAATAGCCACACACAGTGCCTTTGGAGTTGACCCATCACATAAGGGATGCTGCTATTCCGCAGGATGTAAGCGTCATGCACTGAGCCAGGGAACTTGGCATTCACATGGGAGATGCAATGGTCTGCCAAACACACCATCTGCACATTCATGGAATGATAACTCTTCCGGTTTCTGTACACCTGTTCTGTCCTGCGAGGGGGTACCAAAGCCACATGGGTCCCATCAATGGCACCTATGATGTTGGGGATATGTCCCAGAGCATAGAAATCACCTTTCACTGTGGGCAAAACCTCCACCTGAGGGAAAATGATGTAGCTCCGCATGTGTTTCAGCAGGGCAGACAACACTCTGGAAAACACGTTGCAAAACATAGGCTGGGACATCTCTGATGCCATGGCCACTGTTGTTTGAAATGACCCACTTGCAAGGAAATGGAGTACTGCCAGCATTTGCACTTGAGGGGGGATTCCTGTGGGATGGCGGATAGCTGACATCAGGTCTGGCTCCAGCTGGGTACACAGTTCATGGATTGTGGCACGCTCAAGCCTGTAGGTGATGATCACATGTCTTTCCTCCATTGTCGACAGGTCCACCGGCGGTCTGTACACCGCCGCCATCTCCTCACATGTCCCAGCGGACGGTGCCTATGAAGGACAACAGCGAGCACAGAGTCAAGCAACTTAGGGGTACGTACCCACAGCTTACACAGAACACGAATCATAATCCGAAAAGTGGCCTGTATGTGTGTTGAGGCTAGGCCTAGGTATGTGTGACGCAGTTCAAAATTAAGCCATATGGGCCCCTGAAATGGCGGCTGCCTGACCTCTAAAGTGGGACAATGGGATGTGAGGTAACTGCGTTGGCGTTGTACGCTGTCGCGGTAGGCGGGTCAAAGACCGCGGCGCAATGCTGCATTGGTTAACATTGGACCCTATGGGTCCCAGGAGCCAATGACGATGTACGCCGGCGGTGACGGTACGCACCGCCGCGGACGTGACTGCCATTTTCTATCTGTTCAATCACTCAATACCTGATCTTCGACAGGAGAGGACCTACACTGCAAGTGCTGCTGTGACCTCGGTCTGGAAGAGACAATGGCTCCAGTGTCTGGGGAAAGGGCCCCTGCCATCATATCGGAGGAGTTGGAGAGACTTGTGGATTGGGTCCTCCCGCAGTACATGCTACTCTACGGTCCTTCAGACAAACAGGTAAGTACACTGGGAGCATGCTGTATGGGCTATGCCTGTGTGGAGTGGGGTGGATGAAAGATGGGGGGGAGATTGAGGCATGCATGAAATGACGATGAATGCATGTGCCACATGGCAAGGGTAGGGATGGGGGCCAATGACTGTGACAGTGCAGTTGTTAATAACATTTCTCTTCCCCCTGTACAAATCATGTAGGTCAGCGCCCACCAGAAAAAAGATATTTGGCGTGCCATCGCCAAGGATGTCCGGACCCTGGGGGTCTACCACAGACGGAGCACCCACTGCCGGAAAAGATGGGAGGACATTCACCGCTGGAGCAAGAAGACGGCGGAGGCTCAGCTGGGGATGGCCTCCCAATGTGGGAGGGGTGCCCGTCGCACCATGACCCCCCTGATATTCAGGATCCTGGCGGTGGCTTACCCGGAGGTGGATGGGCACTTGAGGGCATCACAGCAGCCACAAGGGGGTGAGTACACTCTCATCCTGCTGATTTTGTGCGCAGTGGAGGTGTCTGGGGGGGGGGAGGTGGGCTGTGGGTTTCCCTAGGCCAGGGCGAGTTTAGTAGGCAAGTTCCCTCCATAAGGCAGGCCATGTGGCACCCCACCCCACCTCAGTAGAGTGTCAAGTACTCCTAGTAATGCCCCTTTGTCATCCATGTGTGAAGATGCCATCCATAGCCTTGTAGGCCATGTCACAGGGATTGAACAGTGGAGCCCAAGTGCTCGGCGTAGTGCAGGGGGCTTCTGTGTCTGTCGTGTCCGCCAACAGTAGCGGTAATGCATGCACTGAACATTTCTTTCTCCTGTCGCCCCCCCCTTTTTGTGGTCTCCCTGTTCTTGTGTGCATTAGGATCATCAGGCAAAGGAGCAGTGGCACCGGAGCAGGAGGGAGCTGCATCCCACATGGCCCTGGAGGCTGACACTACAGACTCGGAGTTCAATGGTGGGACGGAGGGCGAGGGGAGCTCCACGGCGGGGACAGGAGCTGAGACCAGTGACACGGACTCGTCCTCTGATGGGAGTTCCCTTGTGATGGCGGAACCATCTGTGCCCCCCACTTCTACAGGTACAGCCGCCATCCCCCCTACCAGCACCGCCCTACCAGCAGCCCCTCAGCCTTTGCCCTGTGCCCGCTCACCCAGGAGGGTGGGCATCACCTTCGCCCCAGGCACCTCAGGCCCTGCCCCAGTCACCCCTGCTGCCCTCAGTGAGGAGGCCATTGACCTCCTCAGGTCCCTCACTGTTGGGCAGTCTACCATTGTTAATGCCATCCAGGGTGTAGAGAGGCAGTTGCAACAAACAAATGCATTCCTGGAGGGCATTCATTCTGGTTGGGTGGCCCTTCAGCGAGCTTTTCAGACTCTGGCCTCAGCACTGATGGGCAGCCATTG
Organism: Pleurodeles waltl; assembly: GCF_031143425.1. Lineage (NCBI taxonomy): Eukaryota > Metazoa > Chordata > Amphibia > Caudata > Salamandridae > Pleurodeles > Pleurodeles waltl. The sequence goes on along the minus strand of NC_090450.1, from coordinate 1,021,417,235 downwards.
TCCCCGTTTCTAGCCTCTCCCCTCCAACTTCCTCCACCCAGACCCAATCCCCTGTACCCCAGCCTATCCCAAGCACACCTTCAGACCAGCATGCACACACGTCAACACACAAGGGAAGCTCAGGCAAACATAAGCACCACACATCCCACAGGCACTCACGCAAGCATCAGACACATGCAGACACACCAACATCCACTGCCTCCACGGTGTCCCCCTCCTCCTCGTCTCCCTCCTCCCTCCCAGTCTCGTCTACACTCACACCTGCATTTACTACATCTACAGCCACTACTGCCATCACCAGCACACACACCGCCACACCCCGCTCACGTGCAGTCACCACCCCTACTCCCATTCACACGTCCCCTGTCTCCTCTCCCAGTGTGTCTGTGACGCCACATCCCAAGATACAGAAACGCAGGCACACACCCACCCAACAGCAATCCACGTCACGACAGCCTCCAGCGCATGCACCTTCACCCAAAGTCACCAAACGAACACCTCCTACAACCACAACCTCTTCCTCCACTCCCAAACCCCTTCCAGCTACCCATCCCAGTGTCTCCCAAAAACTTTTCCTGTCCAACCTTGACCTCTTTCCCACACCTCCCCCACCCCGTCTGTCTCCTAGGCCCCGACTCTCCAGATCCCAACCTAGCACCTCAGCCACAACATCTCCGGGACCAGTGGTGCCTGCAGTCACTGGAATCTGGAGTGCACCGGCAACCAGGGCAGCCAGTGTGACACAGAGCCACAGCACGGACAGTCCCCCACCTGTCAAGCATCAGAAGTTGGCCGGTGCCTGGCGGGAGAGGGGGAAGACTCCAGCCACCAAAGCCGCTTCCAGGGGTCCCGGTGGGAGTGTGGAATCAGCTGCGACACCTTCCAAGGTTGGGAAGGGCCACAAGAAACCCAGCAAGGCTGGGAAGAGCAGCACAGCGGAGAAGACCTCCATCATCCCAGCTGCCCAGGAGGCCACCGCCATCATCCCCGCTGCCCAGGAGGCCACCACGAGCACCTGCCCTGCTGCCCAGTAGGCCACCGCCATCATCCACGCTGCCCAGGAGGTCAGCCTCAGCACCTGCCCTGCTGCCCAAAAGGCCACCGCCATCATCCCCGCTGCCCAGGAGGCCACCACCAGCACCTGCCCTGCTGCCCAGGAGCCCACCGCCATCATCCCCGCTGCCCAGGAGGCCACCGCCAGCACCTGCCCTGCTGCCCAGGAGGCCACCGCCATCATCCACGCTGCCCAGGAGGCCACCGCCAGCACCTGCCCTGCTGCCCAAAAGGCCACTGCCAGCACAAGCCCTGCTGCCCAAGAGGCCACCGCCAGCACAAGCCCCGCTGGGCCAGAGAGGACCACCAGCAGATGAGTCAATGCAGAGGAACCCGCCGCCACAAGCACCGCTGAACAGGGCACCACCGCCTCAAGCACCACTGAACAGGGCACCGCCGCCTCAAGCACCGCTGAACAGGGCACCGCCGCTTCAAGCACTGCTGAGCAGGGCACCGCCGCCTCAAGCACCGCTGAACAGGGCACCGCCGCCTCAAGCACTGCTGAACAGGGCACCGCCGCCTCAAGCACCGCTGAACAGGGACCCGCCGCCTCAAGCCCAGCTGAACAGGGCACCGCCGCCACAAGCACTGCTGAACAGGGCACCGCCGCCTCAAGCACCACTGAACAGGGCACCGCCGCCTCAAGCACCGCCTCAAGCCCCGCTGAACAGGGCACCGCCGCCACAAGCACCGCTGAACAGGGCAACGCCGCCTCAAGCACCGCTGAACAGGGCACCGCCGCCTCAAGCACCGCTGAACAGGGCACCGCCGCCACAAGCACCGCTGGCCCATGAGCGCTGACGCTACTGAGTCCGTCACGAGCAGGATGAAGCACTCTGGGCACAATGCCCCCTCCAGAACCAGTGGAGACTGTCATCCACTACCTCTGTCCTTAGCAGGATGTAGCACTCTGGGCACAATGCCCCCTCCAGAACCAGTGGAGACTGTCGTCCACTACCTCTGTCCTTAGCAGGATGAAGCACTCTGGCCACAAAGCCCCCTCCAGAACCAGTGGAGACTGTTATCCACTTGAGAGACTGTGGCTTTGCACTCCCCAGGATATAGCAGTGGGCAACCCACCCACTGTAGAGACTTGAGAGACTGTGGCTTTGCACTCCCCAGGATGGAACAGTGGGAAACCCACCCACTGTAGAGACTTGAGAGACTGTGGCTTTGCACTCCCAAGGATGGAACAGTGGGCAACCCACCCACTGTAGAGACTTGAGAGACTGTGGCTTTGCACTCCCCAGGATGCAGCAGTGGGCAACCCACCCACTGAAAAGACTTGAGAGACTGTGGCTTTGCACTCCCCAGGATTGAACAGTGGGCATGTGGCCCCCTCGTGGATTTGGCGCCGTGCACTCAACCAGCTGAGGTGCCCCCCCTTTCCCTCCCCCTGAGGTGCCTGTTTTCTTGCTCTCTGATGCCCCTGCAGTGTTCTCTCCATCATGGTCAGGTTATCTTGTGTGGGCCTCGCCCATACCGTGTGGACCCTGTGTTCTACGGACTTAATTGGAGCACTACCTGGACTACGAAGCTTGGTGTATATTTTGTTGATAGTGTATATATATATATTTTTGCGTACTTGTTTTTAATATATTACAATGGTTACACTCATTTCCTTTTGTCTTTGCTTTCTTCCGGGGGGTGAGTTGGGGGGTGTAACTGTAATGTATCAGGCTGTATTGGTGTGTGTGTTGTCGTGGGTGAGGGTGGGGGTGGGGGTGTTGCGTGTTGCGTGTTGCGTGTGTGTGTCCCTGTTTTTTCCCTCCCCCTTCCTTGTGTCGTAGGTGCAGTACTCACCGTTGTCTTCGCCGCCGGTGTTCGTGCTCCTGGTAGAGGAGCAAGAAGATAAGGGCTGGCAGGATGTGCAGCTCTGGTTCCATTGCATCCGGATTCCTCGTGGGGTGTGTACAGGTGAGCGTTTTCCCTTCGAAGTCCTGTTTCGGCCATGTTTTTGTCCACAGTGAATCCGCCCCGGAAAAGGTGGCGGATTGGTAGGTTGTGATACTGTGGGCGGTACTTTGTCCTCCGCCTGTCTGTTGGCGGTGACCGCCGTGCTGTTTGTTTGCACCGCCGTGGTGGTCGGAGTGTTAAAGTGGCTGCCTTTGTTGGCGGTTTCCGCCACGGCTGTAATTCCATTTTGTTTGCCACCAGCCTGTTGGCGGTCTTACCGCCGCTTTAACACCGTCCGCCAGGGTTGTAATGACCCCTATAATCTTTGCAAAGGGGGCGTTCCTCTGTTAGGGGGGCCCAAAAAAATGGCACATTTTTTTGGCCATTTTTTGTTCGGAGCAGGTGTTAAAAGGAGGCTTCCATTGTGTTCATTGGGCCTCTGGGTGCTCTGCAGGATTAGTATCAACATTTTTTAGACTAATCCTGCAAAGCGTCGGACTAGCATCAAAAGTTTTGACTCTAGGGGGGTGATTCTGACCTCGGCGGTAAAATGCCCTTACCGCCGGTCAGAAGACCGCCATAACACCGCCGCGGTCAACCGCCACGGTCATTCTGACCCACAACGGCCAAACCTCCAAAAATCCGTCCTCCACTGCAGCCCGCCACATCGGCGGGCAGCGATAAACTGGAGATGACCAAACCTCCACCGTCACGCCAACAGAAATACGCCCATGCCATTACGACCCGTGAATCCACACGGCGGTCATTCAAACGTGGTATTCCATTGGCGCTACACACCGCCGCGGTCAGAATACACACACATCACCAAAACACAGCCACATTGGACAATTTGAAAAACACACACCTGATACACATACACACACCACTCCCACACAATCAACCAACTATAAAACACACACCCACATCACCCACAAACCCCTGCGACTCCAATTACTGAGAGAAGGAGAGAGAGACACAGCAGACAATCCAAAGCAAGACACACTGAGGCACACTACACCATCACACACACCACATAGTAGCACAAAGCACCACTCACCAACACACTCCTCATCACATACACCACCCTACACCTCACCCACACCACCCCATGGCACCCCAAAGGCATCCACGATTTTCGGACCAAGAACTCCGGGTCATGGTGGAGGAAATCCTAAGAGTGGAACCCCAGCTCTTCGGCTCGCAGGTGCAGCACACCAGTATAGCCAGGAAGGCGGAGCTAGGCAGCGGATCGTGGACAGGGTCAACGCGGTGGGACAGCATCCCAGGAATAGGGAGGACATCCGCAAAAGATGGAACGACCTACGGGGGAAGGTCCGATCGATGGTCTCCAGGCACAACATCGCGGTCCAGAAGACTGGCGGCGGACCCCCACCCACCCCTCCCGAATTTACATCGTGGGAGCAAGCGGTCTTGACCATCCTGCATCCTCAGGGCCTCGCAGGAGTAGCCGGAGGAATGGACTCTGGTAAGTCCCATCTCAACTACTATATCCCCCCCACCCCACCAGCATGCCAACCCACACCCCCACCCTCACCCCAACCCCCCAGCACACATCCTTCCTGACAATGCCTCACCAGCACAACCCACCCATCCCAACACCAACTCCTGCATGCCAACACAAACCATGGGCACCCATCACCTAAGCATGACCACTGCACTAACCCCTCCCCCCCACTAAATACCCTCACAACACCTCCCTCCAGGGAATGCCTGCACTGGGGGACAAGGGCACCCACAACACGCATGCTATTGCACACACAGAAACAATAACCAAACTCTCTTACCCCATGCAGGACCCGAACGACAACACACCAGCCAGGAGGGTCCAGAAGTGTCCATCCCACCACCGGAACAGGCCCACACTGAGGATAGCAGCTCTGTCGACAGTGAACCTGATGACCAGCCCGGACCATCGGGGACCTCTGGGCAGTCGGTTCCCCTCACCCAGACACAGGCCACACCAGACCCGACCCCCTCTGCCGACACCAGCACAGCTCCCACCCAGTGGGCCCATGCCTCTGTCTCTAGGACAGCTCAATCAGCGGTGTGTCTGCCACTACAGGGCACCCAGGCTAACCCGACACCCCAACAACAACAGGGACCTGGGGGCAGTGGGAGCGGGCACACCGGCCAGGGGACAGAGGCTGGGGGAAACCGGGCAGCTCGGAGGGCTGCTGTGCGACAGGGGGGGGGAGGAGAGGCCCAGGGAACCCACTCTCCAAGAGGCCCTCACCACCATCATGGCAGCCTACCACCACTCCCAAGAAACGATGGCGACGGTACTGGCCAGGTTCACTGAGATCCAGGCACAGCAGGAAGAACGCTACATGGGGTTCAGGGAGGAGCTGAGAATCATCGGGACCGCAATGGGGACCATCATCCTGGCCCTCCACAGGATAGAGGACGCGTTGCGGGACCATGGTGCACCACACAGGGCCCCTGTCACTAGGCCGGACCAGGAACAGCCTACCACCTCCGCCGGCGCTAGTGGACAGGAGGTCCCAACACCTCGACAGCCCCCCAGAACCCCACCTCCTGCTGAAGAACAACCACCCCGTAAGAGGAGCCTGAGACCAAAGAAAAAGACAGAGTAGGATGTCAAGACCCCCGCCAGCAGGACATACCCCCTCAAGTCTTCCCACTGTCCCACATTGCCACCCTGTCCAACCATGAACTGCCTATGCTCCATCCTTCCACAGGCAAAAGAACAATGCACCTGTGAGACTGAGAACTGGACTCTGCCATGGATATTCCTCCACCCCCACCCATCACCCTTAGAATCACATGTACCGATATCTAGCACTGTAAATAAATCACATTTTGCACACAAACCTGTTTTGAGTCATGCTGTATTATTAACAAATGGATAACATATTACTGTTCAATTTCTGTTCTGTCAATTAGTCATGACAACATACCAATGTCAATACGCTGTATTTCATGGGCGAACCAAGCAGAAGTCAGGTACTGAGTCAGACAGCACTGAGAAGGGAAGGGAAAGGCATAAATTAATAAAAAACATCTGTGGGGAACTACAGAAAGTACAGATGCAGGAGGCTAGAAGCAATTGTGAAATGGCGTGGGTGATTCTTACCTGGGTGTTACTGGAAATACTGTTGTATCACTCTGTCCCTATTGTCTGTGTCGTCCTCAGAGTCTTCCTCCTCTTCACTCTCCACAGGCTCCACGGCTTCTACAACACCACCATCTGGACCATCCTCCTGCAGGAAAGGCACCTGGCGTTGCAAAGCCAGGTTGTGAAGCATACAGCACGCCACGATGATATGGCACACCTTCTTTGGTGAGTACATTAGGGATCCACCAGTCATATGCAGGCACCTAAACCTGGCCTTCAGGAGGCCAAAGGTTCGCTCAATCACCCTCCTTGTACGCCCATGGGCCTCATTGTAGCGTTCCTCTGCCCTTGTCCGGGGATTCCTTACTGGGGTCAGTAGCCACGGCAGGTTGGGGTAACCAGAGTCACCTATTAGCCACACACGTTGTCTCTGTAGCTGCTCCATCACATAGGGGATGCTGCTATTTCGCATCACATACGCGTCATGCACTGACCCTGGGAACTTGGCATTTACATGGGAGATGTACTGGTCAGCCAAACAGACCACCTGGACATTCATCGAATGATAATTTTTTCTGTTTCGGTACACCTGCTCATCGTCTTTTGGGGGTACCAAAGCCACATGGGTCCCATCAATGGCACCAATGATGTTGGGGATATGTCCAAGGGCATAGAAATCACCCTTCACTGTGGGCAAGTCACCCTCCTCGGGGAAAATGATGTAGCTCCGCATGAGTTTCATCAGGGCAGACAACACTCTGCTCAAAATCTTAGAAAACATAGGCTGAGACATTCCAGATGACATGGCCACTGTGGTCTGGAATGACCCACTGGCCAAAAAATGGAGGACTGACAAAACCTGCACCAGAGGGGGAATCCCTGTGGGTTGGCGGATGGGGGACATCAGGGTTGGCTCCAGCTGGGCACACAGTTCATGGATAGTGGCACGGTCAAGTCGGTATCGAAGTATTATATGGCGTTCTTCCATTGTCGACAGGTCCACCAGCGGTCGGTACACGCGAGGATTCCTCCTTCTCATCCCAAGTCCCAGCGGACGGTGCCTAGGAAGGACAACATGGAGCACAGAGTCAGCCAAACCACAGGTACGTACAGACAGCTTGCACAGTTAAAGAATGGCAATGGGTTGAAAGGCGTGTATGTGTGGCAATGCAAGGCCTAGGCCTGTGTGTCGCAGTCAAAATTAAGCCATGTGGGCCCTTGAAATGGCGGCTGCCTGACCTGTGAAGTGGGACAATGGGATGTGAGGTCACTGCGCTGGCGGGGCACACCGTGGCGGTAGGCGGTCGAAGACCGCGGCGCAAAGCCGCATTGGTTAACATTGAAGCCTATGGGTTTCAGGAGCCAATAACGAAGTGCGCCGGAGGTCGCGGTACGCACCGCCGCGGTACGCACCGCCGCGGACGTGACCGCCATTTTCTATCTGCTTAATCACTCGAGACCTGATCATCCACAGGAGAGGACCTATACTGCAAGTGCTGCTGTGACCTCGGTCTGGAAGATACAATGGCTGCTGCGACTGGGGAAAGGGCCCCTGCCTTCACGTCTGAAGAATTGGACAAGCTCGTGGATGGGGTCCTCCCCCAGTATGCGCTACTCTACGGTCCTCCAGACCAACAAGTGAGTACACCGGGTGCTAATGGAATGGGCTATGCCTGTGTGGATTGGGGTGGATGTAAGTTGGTGGGGTGGGGGGCGAATGAGGAGTGCAACGCCCGACAGATGAGAGCATGTGCCATATGGCAAAGTGGGTGGGGGGGGGGCAATTACATCTAACATGCAGGCCATTGATGATTTCCTCCTTTCCACCCTGTACATGTCTAATAGGTCAGCGCCCATCAGAAGATCGAGATTTGGCGTGCCATCGCCAAGGAAGTCCGGACCTTGGGGGTCCACAACAGACGGGGCACCCACTGCCGCAAGAGGTGGGAGGACATCCGCCGCGGAACAAGGAAGACCGCAGAAACACTGCTGGGGATGGCCTCCCAACCTAGGAGGGGTGCCAGTCGCACCATGACCCCCCTGATGTCCCGGATCCTGGCGGTGGCCTACCCTGAATTGGATGGGCGCTTTAAGACATCACAGCAGACACAAGGGGGTGAGTATCAGCACATTCTCCTATCTTTCTGCGCAGTGGAGGCGTCTGGGTGGGGGAGGAGGGCTGTGGGTGACATTAGGCCAGGGCGCTTTCTGTAGTGTAGTCCTCTCCCTTAGGCATGGCCCTGTGCCCCCGGCCCCCACCTCGGTAGGGTGACAAGTACAGCCATTGAAGGTCCAGCATCTCCCATGTGCGCGTTTGACGTCTCTTGGCCTGTTGTCTTAGTCAGTAGTACTGAGTAGTGTACCCCGAATGCGCGGCTTAGTGCATTAGGCACCTGTGTCTGTCCTCTCCGCCAACGGTGTTGACATTGCATGCACTCAACCTGGTCTTCTTTTTTCTCCCCCCACCCTTTCTCTCCATCTTCTTGTGCATGTGTGCATTAGCATCATCAGGCGGAGGAGATTTGGCATCGGAGCACGAGGGAGCTGCAGGACACAAGGCCCCGGTGGGCCCAGGAATAGACACCGAGGGCACCAGTGATCCGGAGGGCGAGGGGAGCACCACGACGGGGACCGCTGGTGAGAGCAGCGAAAGCGACACGTCCTCGGATGGGAGCTCCCTAGGGGTGGCGGCAACATCCGTGCCCCCCGCCTCTACAGGTACAGCCGCCACCCAGCGCACCAGCCCCGCCCTCCCAGCAGCCCCTCAGTCTTCGCTCCGTGCCGGTTCGCCCAGGAAGGCGCGCGTCTCCTTCGCCCCAGGCACCTCAGCCCCTGCCCCTGTTGCCCCTGCTGCCCTCAGTGCGGAGCTCATTGACCTGGTAAGGACGCTCATTGTTGGGCAGACGACCCTTCTGAATGCCATCCAGGGTGTGCAAAGGGAGGTGCAACAGAGCAATGCGTACCTGGAGGGCATTCATTCGGGTCAGGCTGCCCATCAACGAGCGTTCACTGCTCTGGCCTCAGCACTGACGGCAGCCATTGTCCCTGTTTCCAGCCTCCCTCTTCTGACTGCCTCCAGCCTGTCTCTGTCTCCTGTCCCTCAGCCTATCCCATCCACACCATCAGACCAGCCTGCACACACCTCAACACCCAAGAGCAGCTCATCCAAACACAAGCACCACAGATCCCGCAAACACTCACCCGAGCAACACCCAGATGCAGACATGCCAACAGCCACTGCCACCCCTGTGTCCCCCTCCTCCTCGTCTCCCTCCTCCCTCCCTGTGACGTCTACACTCACACCTGCATGCACCCCAACATCAGCCAGTGCTTCCATCACCACCTCACCCTCCAGTACAGTCCACACTCGTGCAGTCACCACCCCCACTGCCATGTACACATCCCCTGTGTCCTCTCCCACTGTGTCTGTCACCCCCTCTTCCAAGACACACAAACGCAGGCAGCCACCCACCCAACAGCCATCCACCTCACGACAGCCTACAGCACCAGCACCTTCACCCAATGACAGCACACCTGACTCTCCTACAACCACCTCCTCTACCTCCACTTCCATCTCCACTTCTCCTACCCTTTACCTTGGCCCTAAAAAACTTTTCCTGGCTAACCTTAACCTCTTTCCCCCCGATGACCTCCCCCATCCATCTTCAAAGAGTCCCAAGAGCACCGCAGCCACCACCAGCCCAGCTTCGGGTGTCACTGTTGTGCCTGGGTTCTGGAGCCCACCCTTTGCCAGCAGTGACACATCGATCAGCAGCAAGAACACGTCCAGCCCCCCCCCCCGGCAAGAGGACCCGCCAAAACAAGGACCGCCGTGCGAGGACCGACAGGGCTGCCCCCAAGGAGCAATGTGCGGCCACTTCACCACCCACACCATCTAGGGGAGGCAAGGGCCCGAGAGCCCCATCAAAGGAGCGGAAGAGCAGCAGGAGCGCGGAGAAGGTGGACCCCACATGCCACATCCCAGCTGGGAAGGAGGACACTAAGGAGGCCAGGAGTCCGTCCCCGAAGGGTCCAGAAACGTCACGGTCCCAGGGCGACTGAACAGGGAGTCCAGGCCAGGTCTGGCTCCCTTGACCTGCTGGATGAGCACCGCTGAACAGGGCCCGCGGTGCAGAAGAGTACCGCTGAACAGGGCCCCGCCGTGGAGATAGGCACCGCTGAACAGGGCCCGCGGTGCAGAAGAGCACCGCTGAACAGGGCCCCGCCGTGGAGATAGGCACAGCTGAACAGGGCCCGCGGTGCAGAAGAGCACCGCTGAACAGGGCCCCGCCGTGGAGATAGGCACCGCTGAACAGGGCCCGCGGTGCAGAAGAGCACCGCTGAACAGGGCCCCGCCGTGGAGATAGGCACCGCTGAACAGGGCCCGCGGTGCAGAAGAGCACCGCTGAACAGGGCCCCGCCGTGGAGATAGGCACCGCTGAACAGGGCCCGCGGTGCAGAAGAGCACCGCTGAACAGGGCCCCGCCGTGGAGATAGGCACCGCTGAACAGGGCCCGCGGTGCAGAAGAGCACCGCTGAACAGGGCCCCGCCGTGGAGATAGGCACCGCTGAACAGGGCCCGCGGTGCAGAAGAGCACCGCTGAACAGGGCCCCGCCGTGGAGATAGGCACCGCTGAACAGGGCCCCGCCGTCTCAAGCACCGCTCCGCTGGGCCCTTCCTGTCAAGCACCGCTCCGCTGGGCTCCGCCGTCTCAAGCACCGCTCCGCTGGGCCCTTCCTGTCAAGCACCGTTCCGCTGGGCACTGCCGTCTTAAGCACCGCTCCGCTGGGCCCTTCCTCTCAAGCACCGCTCCGCTGGGCCCTTCCTCTCAAGCACCGCTCCGCTGGGCACCGCCGTCTCAAGCACCGCTCCGCTGGGCCCTTCCTCTCAAGCACCGCTCCGCTGGGCCCTTCCTCTCAAGCACTGCTCCGCTGGGCCCTTCCTGTCAAGCATCGCTCCGCTGGGCCCTTCTTCTCAAGCACCGCTCCGCTGGGCCCTTCCTCTCAAGCACCGCTCCACTGGGCACCGCCGTCTCAAGCACCGCTCCGCTGGGCCCTTCCTCTCAAGCACCGGCTCCGCTGGGCCCTTCCTCTCAAGCACCGCTCCGCTGGGCCCTTCCTGTCAAGCATCGCTCCGCTGGGCCCTTCTTCTCAAGCACCGCTCCGCGGGGCCCTTCCTCTCAAGCACCGCTCCGCTGGGCACCGCCGTCTCAAGCACCGCTCCGCTGGACCCTTCCTCTCAAGCACCGCTCCGCTGGGCCCTTCTTCTCAAGCACCGCTCCGCTGGGCCCTTCTTCTCAAGCACCGCTCCGCTGGGCACCGCCGTCTCAAGCACCGCTCCGCTGGGCCCTTCCTCTCAAGCACCGCTCCGCTGGGCACCGCCGTCTCAAGCACCGCTCCGCTGGGCCCTTCCTGTCAAGCACCGCTCCGCTGGGCCTTTCTTCTCAAGCACCGCTCCGCTGGGCCCTTCTTCTCAAGCACCGCTCCGCTGGGCCCTTCCTGTCAAGCACCGCTCCGCTGGGCACCGCCGTCTCAAGCACCGCTCCGCTGGGCCCTTCCTGTCAAGCACCGCTCCGCTGGGCCCTTCCTCTCAAGCACCGCTCCGCTGGGCACCGCCGACTCAAGCACCGCTCCGCTGGGCCCTTCCTCTCAAGCACCGCTCCGCTGGGCCCTTCTTCTCAAGCACCGCTCCGCTGGGCCCTTCTTCTCAAGCACCGCTCCGCTGGGCACCGCCATCTCCATCACCGCTCCGCTGGGCCCTTCCTCTCAAGCACCGCTCCGCTGGGCACTGCCGTCTCAAGCACCGCTCCGCTGGGCCCTTCCTGTCAAGCACCGCTCCGCTGGGCCTTTCTTCTCAAGCACCGCTCCGCTGGGCCCTTCTTCTCAAGCACCGCTCCGCTGGGCCCTTCCTCTCAAGCACCGCTCCGCTGGGCACCGCCGTCTCAAGCACCGCTCCGCTGGGCCCTTCTTCTCAAGCACCGCTCCGCTGGGCCCTTCTTCTCAAGCACCGCTCCGCTGGGCACCGCCGTCTCAAGCACCGCTCCGCTGGGCCCTTCCTCTCAAGCACCGCTCCGCTGGGCACCGCCGTCTCAAGCACCGCTCCGCTGGGCACCGCCGTCTCAAGCACCGCTCCGCTGGGCCCTTCCTCTCAAGCACCGCTCCGCTGGGCCCTTCCTCTCAAGCACCGCTCCGCTGGGCACCGCCGTCTCAAGCACCGCTCCGCTGGGCCCTTCCTGTCAAGCACCGCTCCGCTGGGCCCTTCTTCTCAAGCACCGCTCCGCTGGGCCCTTCGTCTCAAGCACCGCTCCGCTGGGCACCGCCGTCTCAAGCACCGCTCCGCTGGGCCCTTCCTCTCAAGCACCGCTCTGCTGGGCCCTTCTTCTCAAGCACCGCTCCGCTGGGCACCGCCGTCTCAAGCACCGCTCCGCTGGGCCCTTCCTCTCAAGCACTGCTCCGCTGGGCCCTTCTTCTCAAGCACCGCTCCGCTGGGCCCTTCTTCTCAAGCACCGCTCCGCTGGGCACCGCCGTCTCAAGCACCGCTCCGCTGGGCCCTTCCTCTCAAGCACCGCTCCGCTGGGCACCGCCGTCTCAAGCACCGCTCCGCTGGGCCCTTCCTGTCAAGCACCGCTCCGCTGGGCCTTTCTTCTCAAGCACCGCTCCGCTGGGCCCTTCTTCTCAAGCACCGCTCCGCTGGGCCCTTCCTCTCAAGCACCGCTCCGCTGGGCACCGCCGTCTCAAGCACCGCTCCGCTGGGCACCGCCGTCTCAAGCACCGCTCCGCTGGGCCCTTCCTGTCAAGCACCGCTCCGCTGGGCCCTTCCTCTCAAGCACCGCTCCGCTGGGCACCGCCGACTCAAGCACCGCTCCGCTGGGCCCTTCCTCTCAAGCACCGCTCCGCTGGGCCCTTCTTCTCAAGCACCGCTCCGCTGGGCCCTTCTTCTCAAGCACCGCTCCGCTGGGCACCGCCGTCTCAAGCACCGCTCCGCTGGGCCCTTCCTCTCAAGCACCGCTCCGCTGGGCACCGCCGTCTCAAGCACCGCTCCGCTGGGCCCTTCCTGTCAAGCACCGCTCCGCTGGGCCTTTCTTCTCAAGCACCGCTCCGCTGGGCCCTTCTTCTCAAGCACCGCTCCTCTGGGCCCTTCCTCTCAAGCACCGCTCCGCTGGGCACCGCCGTCTCAAGCACCGCTCCGCTGGGCCCTTCCTGTCAAGCACCGCTCCGCTGGGCCCTTCCTCTCAAGCACCGCTCCGCTGGGCCCTTCTTCTCAAGCACCGCTCCGCTGGGCCCTTCCTCTCAAGCACCGCTCCGCTGGGCCCTTCTTCTCAAGCACCGCTCCGCTGGGCCCTTCTTCTCAAGCACCGCTCCGCTGGGCACCGCCGTCTCAAGCACCGCTCCGCTGGGCCCTTCCTCTCAAGCACCGCTCCGCTGGGCACCGCCGTCTCAAGCACCGCTCCGCTGGGCACCGCCGTCTCAAGCACCGCTCCGCTGGGCCCTTCCTCTCAAGCACCGCTCCGCTGGGCACCGCCGTCTCAAGCACCGCTCCGCTGGGCCCTTCCTGTCAAGCACCGCTCCGCTGGGCCCTTCTTCTCAAGCACCGCTCCGCTGGGCCCTTCTTCTCAAGCACCGCTCCGCTGGGCACCGCCGTCTCAAGCACCGCTCCGCTGGGCCCTTCCTCTCAAGCACCGCTCTGCTGGGCACCGCCGTCTCAAGCACCGCTCCGCTGGGCCCATCCGCTCAAGGACCGCTCCGCTGGGCCCTTCTTCTCAAGCACCGCTCCGCTGGGCCCTTCCTCTCAAGCACCGCTCCGCTGGGCACCGCCGTCTCAAGCCCCGCTCCGCTGGGCCCTTCCTCTCAAGCACCGCTCCGCTGGGCCCTTCCTCTCAAGCACCGCTCCGCTGGGCCCTTCCTGTCAAGCATCGCTCCGCTGGGCCCTTCTTCTCAAGCACCGCTCCGCTGGGCCCTTCCTCTCAAGCACCGCTCCGCTGGGCCCCGCCGTCTCAAGCACCGCTGAACAGGGCACCGCCGTCTCAAGCACCGTTGGTGGTTCCCTGTGCCCACCATGCCTCCTCCTTGACCAGTGGAGACTGTCATCCACCTGATGGACTGTGGCTTTGCACTCCCCAGGATGGTCCAGTGGGCAGCCCACCCACTGTAGAGACATTGAGAGACTGTGGCTTTGCACTCCCCAGGATGGTCCAGTGGGCAGCCCACCCACTGTAGAGACATTGAGAGACTGTGGCTTTGCACTCCCCAGGATGGTCCAGTGGGCATGGTGGCTGCTCGTCGATCTGGTGTCGTGGACTCATGTGGCTGTGGTGCCCCCCCCTTCCCTTCCCCCTGAGGTGCCTGTAGTTTTTACATCTGATGCCCCTGCAGTGTTCTCTCCAAAGGACTCAGGTCTCCTGTGTGGGCTTTGCCCTTGTTTCTCAAGACTTTGGACCACGGACATGCTGAATTCGTAGGATGTGCAGGACTTGGTACTTCAGTTATACACTGATGTGTATGTCATTTGTTTTGTTGTGGATATCTTTCATGGTTGTACGCTAATTTTCTGGAGCTTTTTGGTACATAAATATTTATTCCAAATATGATTATGTCCTAGCATTTTTCAGGGGTGTTTGGGTGGTGTCACTGTGACTTGGTGCTCTGCATTGGTGAGTACATAGTTGGGGGGGGGGGGGTCGCATATGTGTGTGCCCGTAACCTTTCGTCCTCCCCCTCCCGTGTGTTGTAGGTGCAGTACTCACCGTTGTCGTCTGCGCCGGACTTCGTACTCGTGGTAGATGAGAAGGTAGACGAGAGCAGGTAGGATGTTTAATTCAGGTTCCATGCTGTCCTCCGTACTCGTGGAGTGTGTTTTGGTGAGCGTTTTCCCGTTCGTAGTCTGTTTCCGCCGTGTTTTTATTGGTGGTGCTCCCGCCCCGGAAAAGGTGGCGGATTGGTGAGTTATGATAGTGTGGGCGGTACATTGTCTGCCGCCTGCCTGTTGGCGGTGACCGCCGCGCTGTTTGTCTGTACCGCCGCGGCGGTCGGAGTGTTAAGTTGGCGGGCTGTGTTGGCAGTTCCCGCCAGGGTCAGAATTCCATTTTTTGGACCGCCAGCCTGTTGGCGGGTTGGCCGCCGCTTTAACACCGACCGCCAGGGTTAGAATCACCCCCTAGGTCCCTAACTACTGCCATGGTGCGCCGTATTTAAAATACGACCCACACATGGTGGTGTCAGGGGGGGCTTCAAGGGGTGCAAAAAAGTGGCGCTGCAGTCTGTGCAGCACCACTGTGCTTAAATATGCTGCATTGTTTACACATATGTTGCCCGCTGGACTTAATTATAGAAAATCTACACCCAATTTGGACAAAGGATTTGCAAACTGTGTTTAGAGTGGAATATTTATGTTGGATCGTATTCTGGCAATGCTTTTCTGACAAACAACAAATAGTACAGGTCACTTCAATACTAAAGCGAAAGAAAGGAAACACAGAAATCCCAGCTAATTGGAGATCTGTAGCAAAGCTACCTCGGTAGGGAAGGCAATTGCAACAATTGTTAAAAGTCATGCTCTGAGCTACCTACATAGGAGCTCACCTATAGCAGCCCACTAGCCAGGCCCTCAAGCTGGTTACATCACAGAGGCAGCATTACCAGAAACTCTTCAGGACTTCCATCGAACTCTAGGTGAAGGAGTGGCCTGTGTGGTGGTCCTGGTGGACCCATTGGTAGCGTCTGGAAAGCATACCACTGTCAGCTGATGGACACAATCAACACAGAATCTGATCCAAATAGCATGTACAAGGTTTGAATCATTCCTCTACAGCCTCGCCCATTGCTTCATTCAGGCAACCGTGCATCTCTTCTGGAACTTAAGACATGCTGAGTCCCTCAAGGTCCCACTGTCTTTCCAATTTTTTCCACTTTTAACTTAGACCCTTTGAGCTTACGTCTCAGAACTGTCATCTACTGAAGACATAATCACTTTGTAGCACAGATTGGAAAAATGACAAAACTGAATGACAGAACACTGAAACTAAATTTGTAGAAATCTTCAATAATGCAATTATGGTTCATCTGTGCCAATACCAATAAAACAATAGTCCAATCAACCACACAATTGAGATCCAAGAAGAAGAAGTTCAACCACATTCCCCAATAAGTTATATTGGTTACTGCTAAATGTCTGCTTAAAAACCAAGGGCCTTATTTACATTTTGGTGGTCATCCACTCCTTTGCCCCGGCAATGGAGTAATTAAACCAGTCGACCTGGTGGAGGCGTCGGACAAATCTAGAAATGTCCGCAGGCCCAGTGGACTTTTCTAGCATTGTCAGGAACCGCCGTCAGGGTGGTTCCTGTCAGTGGAGTGTAATTTGCGGTATGGCTCCGTCAACATGATGGTTACTTTACAAATTTTCATTTTTATTTCCAAAAACAATATCCCAAAGCAGGATTCTCTTTTTGAAAATAAAAAATGCTCCCCTTGCCATGGAAGTTTTATCTCTTTTCAATGGACACTCTCTTTTCAATGGGCACTTTTCAATGCCCCTTACCAGCAGGGTTTTCCTGGCAGGGACAGGCATTCTTAAATGGCTCTATAGCTGCCCACCTAAATTAGATGGGTGAACATGTAACCAAACCTCCAAT